>NC_069500.1:895894792-896206876 GCF_027579735.1 Bombina bombina
TGTAAAATAAACCCTAATATAGCTAAAATATAATGAATAATTATATTGTAGCTAGTTTAGGATTTATATTTATTTTACAGGCAAATTTATATTTATTTTAACTAGGTACAATAGCTATTAAATAGTTATTAACTATTTAATAGCTACCTAGTTAAAATAATTACAAAATTACCTGTAAAATAAATCCTAACCTAAGTTACAATTAAACCTAACACTACACTATCAATAAATTCATTAAATAAATTACCTACAATTACATACAATTAAATAAACTAAACTAAATAAAAAAACAAACAAACACTAAATTACAAAAAATAAAAAAAGATTACAAGAATATTAGGCTAATGACACTTACTCTAAGCCCCCTAATAAAATAAAAAAGCCCCCCAAAATAATAAAGGTCTCTACCCTATTCTAAATTAAAAAGTAACCAGCTCTTTTACCAGCCCTTAAAAGGGCTTTTTGCGGGGCATGCCCCTAAGTAATCAGCTCTTTTGCCTATAAAAAAAAAATACAACCCCCCCAACATTAAAATCCACCACCCACATACCCCTACTCTAACCCAAACCCCCCTTAAATAAACCTAACACTACCCCCCTGAAGATCTCCCTACCTTGAGTCGTGTTCACCCAGCCGGGCACCGATGGACCAAAAGAGGACATCCGGAGCGGCAGAAGTCTTCATCCTATCCGGGCAGAAGAGGACATCCGGACCGGCAGACATATTCATCCAAGCGGCATCTTCTATCTTCATCCATCCGGAGCGGAGCCATCTTCTTCCAGCCGACGCGGATCCATCCTCTTCAACCGATGCCTACTCGCCGAATGAAGGTTCCTTTAAATGACGTCATCCAAGATGGCGTCCCTCGAATTCCGATTGGCTGATAGGATTCTATCAGCCAATCGGAATTAAGGTAGGAAAAATCTGATTGGCTGATTGGATCAGCCAATCGGATTGAACTTGAATCTGATTGGCTGATTTAATCAGCCAATCAGATTTTTCCTACCTTAATTCGGATTGGCTGATAGAATCCTATCAGCCAATCGGAATTCGAGGGACGCCATCTTGGATGATGTCATTTAAAGGAACCTTCATTCGGCGAGTAGGCGTTGGTTAAAGAGGATGGATCCACGTCGGCTGGAAGAAGATGGCTCCGCTCCGGATGGATGAAGATAGAAGATGCCGCTTGGATGAAGATGTCTGCCGGTCCGGATGTCCTCTTCTGCCCGGATAGGATGAAGACTTCTGCCGCTCCGGATGTCCTCTTTTGGTCCATCGGTGCCCGGCTGGGTGAACACGACTCAAGGTAGGGAGGTCTTCAGGGGGGTAGTGTTAGGTTTATTTAAGTGGGGTTTGGGTTAGAGTAGGGGTATGTGGGTGGTGGGTTTTATTGTTGGGGGGGTTGTATTTTTTTTTACAGGCAAAAGAGCTGAATACTTAGGGGCATGCCCCGCAAAAAGCCCTTTTAAGGGCTGGTAAAAGAGATGGTTACTTTTTAATTTTGAATAGGGTAGGGACCTTTATTATTTTGGGGGGCTTTTTTATTTTATTAGGGGGCTTAGAGTAGGTGTAATTAGCTTAATATTCTTGTAATCTTTTTTTATTTTTTGTAATTTAGTGTTTGGTTTTTTGTAATTTAGTTTAGTTTATTTAATTGTATGTAATTGTAGGTAATTTATTTAATTAATTTATTGATAGTGTAGTGTTAGGTTTAATTGTAACTTAGGTTAGGATTTATTTTACAGGTAATTTTGTAATTATTTTAACTAGGTAGCTATTAAATAGTTAATAACTATTTAATAGCTATTGTACCTAGTTAAAATAAATACAAAGTTGCCTGTAAAATAAATATAAATCCTAAAATAGCTACAATATAATTATTCGTTATATTGTAGCTATATTAGGGTTTATTTTACAGGTAAGTATTTAGTTTTAAATAGGAATACTGTAGTTAATAAGATTTAATTTATTTCGTTAGATTAAAATTATATTTAATTTAGGGGGGTGTTAGGGTTAGGGTTAGACTTAGCTTTAGGGGTTAAAACATTTATTAGAGTAGTGGCGAGGTCCGGTCGGCAGATTAGGGGTTAATACTTGAAGTTAGGTGGCGGCGATGTTAGGGAGGGCAGATTATGGGTTAATACTATTTATTCTAGTTTTTGCGAGGCGGGAGTGTGGTGGTTTAGGGGTTAATACATATATTATAGTGGCGGCGAGGTCCGTTCGGCAGATTAGGGGTTAATAAGTGTAGTTAGGTAGCGGCGACATTGGGGGGGGGGGCAGATTAGGGGTTAATAAATATTATGTAGGTGTCGGGGATGTTAGGGGCAGCAGATTAGGGGTTCATAGGGATAATGTAGGTGGCGGCGGTGTGCGGTCGGCAGATTAGGGTTTAAAAAAATGTATTATAGTGGCGGCGATGTGGGGGGGCCTCGGTTTAGGGGTACATAGGTAGTTTATGGGTGTTAGTGTACTTTAGAGAACTGTAGTTAAGCGATTTATAAACCGTCGTTAGCCCAGAAAGCTCTTAACTACTGACTTTTTTTTGCGGCTGGAGTCTTGTCGGTAGAGTCTCTACTGCTCACTTCAGCCAAGACTCTAAATACTGGCGTTAGGAAGATCCCATTGAAAAGATAGGATACGCAATTGGCGTAAGGGGATCTGCGGTATGGAAAAGTCGCGGCTTGAAAGTGAGCGTTAGACCCTTTCCTGGCTGACTCTAAATACCAGCAGGCGGCCAAAAGCAGCGTTAGGACCCCTTAACGCTGCTTTTGACGGCTAACGCAGAACTCTAAATCTAGGTGTTAGTGTATTATGTTGAATGCGATGTACAATGTACAGCATGGAACAGTAAAACAATTGTCTGTGGTGAAAAATAAATTAAAGATGTCTAAATAGGGCACCAGATAGGAATACATGTCTTATAATTCAGTATAAAGTTTCCCTGGTTTTAGAATATACATAGTAAGCTTATTTTCAGTCAGTGGTGTCTCCTGAAAATGCTTATAATGGGGGCACATCTCAGAGGCGGTGCTGCTGGTTGGTGAGTGTGGCCAAGTGGTCCATAAGTTGAGTTAGGCTGGTTCAAGGCTGGGGCCAGTGTGTTGTATGTGGAGCTGGGGGAGCATGAGCAGAGAGGGTGGGGGAACAAGGGCAAATCATAGGTGTGGTCCCTCTAAGACCAGTTTTGTGGGGCATCCCAGCAGTGAAACAGTTAATAAGGGAACCATATCTTGTAGTCTGCATTGTGTAGTGTTTGCTAATTGCTTCTAAGTAACTGTTTTATTGCTGGGCAGCTCACAAAACTGGCCTTAGAGGGAACACTGGTCTGAACCCCTTGCACCAACCCTGTCCTTCCTGCTGGCTGTATCTATATCACTTAGAGCCTGATGATCAAAACTTCCCTGGACCAGGTCTGAAAACCTTGCCGATACTAGCAAGGGCTGCCCTCAGGGAATTTTCCATAGAAAATATTGAAGATCAGAGGAAAGGGAAACGTCCCCGGAGAGAGCAAAGTTTGCAGGAAATGGGAGTGTACTTTAATAATTAAATCCTGCAGCCTATACAAATCAGACTACTCTGCTTTAACTCATTTGCTACAGGAACTTTTAGAGAAGAAATTGAACAAAATACCGGAGAATTCACTCCATTTAAACAGAAATATAAGGTATTTATTTAGGCCAATTTGTGTATATTGCATATCATTGTCTCACCGCAAAATGCGATCATATAAAAAAAAATCATTAACTTTTCATAAACTTTGGGTTTCTCACTGAAATTATGTACATGTCACTTGGGCAATCACGGCACAAATGGTTGTAAAAGCTTCTCTGGGATCCCCTTTGTTCAGAAATAGCAGACATACATGGCTTTGCCATTGGTTTTTGGTAATTAGAATGCTGCTAATTGCAGCTGTGCACCACACTTCTATTATTCCCAGCAGTGAAGGGGTTAAACAGGTAGCTTGTAAGGTTAATTTTAGCTTTAGTGTAGAGATTACCCACCCATCTGACACTTCCTACACCCTGATCCCTCCCACATGGCTCTCTTGCCTCTCTCACCCCCCCCCCCCACCCCCCAACTGGTCACCACCATCTCAGGTACTGGGAGATAGTCTGCCAGTATGCAGTTTAGTTTTTTTATTATATTTATTTCTTTCTGAAGTATAGTGATCCTCCTAAAGCCTCCCACCTCCGTGATCCCCCCAAATAACTCTCTAACTCTCCCCCCACTACTTGTGGTCATTTTTAGTACTGGCAGCTGTCTGCCAGTACCTTTTTTAAAATACATATTTTTTTTAAAAATGTTTACTTTTTCTGTAGTGTAGTGGTCCCCCCCCCCTCCTGCTATTGTTGTCCAAAGCCGGAGCTTCCTGCAGCTTGGGCATATATATATACATCATGTGGTATGATAGGCAAAGTACTGCATGAATTATACAGTATACACATATTTTTGGGTTAAGGGGTTATCTGTAGAATCTTAAATCTATGAGAGTAATAAGTGTTTTGCATTTTTCACAATTTCACTACCTTTCAGTTTACTAGAAAAAAAAAAAGGGGGGGGGGGACATATTTAGAGAATACACCAGACCTGGAGAAGAAAATTCAGCTACAATCATAGAATACCCCAGTTCAGCCCACTAGCAGATGTGGGGAAACTGATTTTACAATAAGGAAAACAATATGTTTTTAATTTCATATTTTAAATACAAATTTCACAGTATTTGTTACATATACAGTGTAGTTGTATTAGGATTTCTACAGTGTTTCTTTAATATTTTTTTTGTGTAATTGTGATATGATTTTTGCCGAAAAATTGTGTTAAGAATTTTAATGCGATTAAACAATACATTTTTACTGCATATATATAAAGAGAGAGAGAAGAGAGAGAGGCGAGAGAGAGGGTGTAGTGTAATTGCATTTTCTATATTTTTGTTTGTTAAGATTTAGATATAAAAAAAAAATCAATTTATTTATTTTTAAATTGATAAAAATAAATTATTTTTTATTTCTAGGTGACGTGGACCAAAATGGCATTGCAGTTAATTTTCAATTTAGATAGAAAGTCTTTATTTTCCATTAGTACTTTTACTACCATATCTACGTAAAATAGAGAAACAGATCCAAATTGAAAGGTACAAAACATGCTATTAAAACTATATCTGCTTATGCTACTTGAGTCTTGAAAAGAATGAATTTGCATCATGTGACCATATAACATTACCTTATTGCTGTTTTGAATGTCACAATATATTAGTGCTTTTCTACAGACAATAGCTACTACCTCCCTATGGAAATTGATTTTCTTCTGTATTTGTTCTGTTTTGATTTATTAGCACCCACACAAGTCTTATAGTTGTCAATTTTATTAATAGAGCACATCACAATGGCTAGCAAAGTGTGAAATTATTAACTGATTCTTTTAAAATGGCATTATTTTCTCAAAACATTCTAAAATTGGCAAATTTTTGCATTTTATGGTGACCAGAGAGATATACTTTGTCACACACGCTCTTGTTTGTTGTAATAATTGGCAAATTTTGGCATTTTATGGTGACCAGAGAGATATACTTTGTCACACACGCTCTTGTCTGTTGTTATTGTTATACCATATTTGATCTAATGTTCTGTTTGTTTGTTTTTTGCCTTATATCAATTTTTTTTCTTTACTGGATTTTAGATTCCTTGAGTCCTGAAATATTAGTTCTGTATGTTTATAGTATGTATGTTAGTTTCAATACATTTCTAGGGATACCAGGAATTTGCAAACAAACAAACCAGCAATGCGCTCTTTCCTCCCTCACCGCATTAGGCAGTACTTCCGGGTTACGGCACACAGGAGAGTGGGGATGACGTCAAGCCACAGAAGCCGGCAAAGGGACCACAGCGCATCCGTCCCATACGCCAAGAAATAGGTAATCCAAATAGCCAAATAATGTCCCAGGAGCCGGCAAACGTAAAATATATCCAATTTTTATTGAAGTTGTATAAAAACAGCAAACGGTTCAGTCCGTCAATCCAACAGCACAAACTGACCAGATTAAAATACACAACACCATACCAGGAATTTGACTGTTATAAAATAATATTACTAACATAATAGTGTTGCATTTAGCGAAATAGTAACTTATACTTACTCCCAAATATATAATTTCAAATGTTTCTATATAGAATATTGCATAAATCAAATGTTATATTTAAAGAAAGCATCAGAAATACTATTACAAACATATAAATTCAAATTTTTCGAATTCGAATATTACATAATTTGAATATTACATTTAAAGAAAGCATTAGAAATACTATTACAAATATAAATTCGAATTTTTCTAAAAGAATATTTTCGAATGTAATCATAATATTCGAAACCGAACATTCGAAAATCGAATGTTAGAATGTTATGTATACATTCAAAATCTATTCGAACGAACGAATATGTTAAAATTCGTTTCATTTTTCGAATGTTGCAAAACATTTGCCCATCCGTACTTGTGACCTGTTTCATCAATAGAATAGCCATAGGCTATCAAGTAGACATGGGCATTCCAATGCTTTAATAGCATCCGAATGTGGGTGAAGGCAGCTTGCACTAACTGTCAATCTATTTCTATATAGCAGAAACCTCTACTAACTTGTAAGATACCCAATTCTTTACAGAAAAGATAATCACAAAAAATGAACATGTTTGTTAGAAATAGGAATTGATTTCTTAAAGAATGAAAACACATTTAAAATTAATAAACTGTTTTTAAATGCCCTGTCATTTGTGTTGTATGTTTTAAATTCTCCTACGGGACTTTAAAGTTAAATTAAAAATTATTCATGTTTCATGAAATATGGATATTTTGCAATATTATAATAAATATTGTTTATGTTAGCAGAATAAAAAAAACGTTTTGTTGAAAAATGCAATTATATGCAACTAATGGACTTTCAATGAAATCCTATTAATCTCAGGATAACATCATTTTTCAGTGTAAACTCGGTAGAGACTAATGAATTCAACAATAGAAATATATCTGTGAAGGAAACTAGGGTTTAATTATTAAACTACTGAACACAAATAACAGGAAATACATTATTGATGTTTAAAATTGACAAGATGCAGAGAAAACAAAGAAAAATGATTTTTTGCTACAAAATATATTTATGAGATGTGTAACATAAATCATAAGAAGTATTATTTTTGGAGACACATATGACTAAATCCTATGTATATCAGTGTAACAGAATCACCATGAAGAATCTAGCAATAACTGAATTCTCATAGCAGCTACATTTTTACAACCCGATCCAATGTCACTATTACTTAACCCTTTGAGTGCTAAGCACTTTCCCACCTGGGTGCTAAAGTTTTTTAAGGGAGTTTTTTATTTTATATTTTTTTAAATATTTTTTTTTAACTTTTTTTTCTTTTTTTCAGATCCCCAAGACTTACACTTAGGTGATTACCTTTCCAACGGTGGGTCTTGGGGGTCTGTAGCTGCTTAGATGCCTGAGATACAGGCTTCTAAGAAGCATGCCCCCTGCTCCTATATTTAACATTGTTCATGTTACATAAAGTTGCGCAGTGACGTCATCACGTCATTGCGCTTGACGTCACCACGCATAATGTGAAGCCCCGGAGATGCCTGTCACTATGCAGGCCAGATCGCTGGGGCAGGAGCCGGTGGGAGCCCCCAGATCTCCCTCAAAGTTGGAGAGTGCTAGTGACGGCTCTGAGCCGTGATTAGCACCTGACTGAGACAATGTGTGACGGCTAAGAGCTGTCATTAGCACACAAGGGGATAAAGGGATATAAAACAGTGCGTCTTTAGTAAAAAAAAAAAATGTGACATCAAAGTGAACATAAAAAGAAAGATTGTTTAAAAATCAGCAAACAACTTACTTGTTTTATTGCGAAATGAGCACTAGACATTTTTAGTGTAGCCAATGCCTAAAGTTACAAAATGAAGATGACATGCTGAGAAATTAAAGGGACAGGAAACCCCATTTTTTTCATGATTTGGATAGAACATACAATTTTAAACAACTTTCACATTTACTTCCATTACCAAATTTGCCTAGTTCTCTTGTTATCCTTTGCTGAAGGAACAGCATTGCACTACTGGCAGCTAGCTGAACACATCTAGTTAGCCAATCACAAAAGACAAATGTTTGCAGACACCAATTAGCAGCAGCTCCCACTAGTGTAGGATATGTGCATATTGTTTTTCAACAAGAGATACCAAGAGAACAAAGCACATTTGAAAATAGAAGTTAATTTAAAAGTGTCTTAAAATTATATGCTCTTTCTGAATCATACAAGTTTAATTTTGACTTTCCTATCCCTTTAAGTTGCATTCTGCCTCTTCTGAGCATGGGAAGGAACCTGACATCCTGTCTCTCTTGCATTCACTGATTAGTAAACCAGCTCATGTTGCTCTAGAAGATTTATGACATTGAGCTATCTTTGACTTCCTGTAAAGACCCCAGGCCCCTTTGGGGTTGTGATAGGAAGTAATAGACACTGCACAAATTAAGTTAAAAATCAGAAATAAAATGTAAAATCCTTTAAAAATTATGAATAATAAATACATGTTGTAATTAATTCTATTAAACCCAATGCTTACTGTAGTTTTTATTACAATAATAAAACAAACTGTTTTAAATCCCTGAAACAACAGCTAATAACCATGTATCACTAAATAATAGCCTCTAGGGAGTTTCTGTCACTATAAGAAACAGTGAAACGTATAGCATAAATCAAGTAGTATTTAAAGTCAAATTTCAAGGGTGTAGCCTAGAGCACTAGAGAGGTGTCAGTTTCAATTGGATGCATTTCATACAGGAAAAACTGCACACAAGGTAAATCAGTCCCATGTTAGTGCTGGTATTACAAGTTGAAAGTACAAATTTAACATGAGAGTGAAAGACTCAGGGGCGCTAACATCTGTAGGTCCGATGTCATGACCACTTCCCCACAGACTTCTATGGGTATGCTAAAAAGTCTTTTCTTTTTTTCCGCTCAACAGCTAATCCAAAGGTGCGCTAAGCCAACTGTGCTAAAGCCGATGGTACTAGGAATACTTTGAATACCTATTTTCTTCATTTAGAAAATCTTTTTATTTTTTAAATATATATTTCTAAATATATCTGTATATTTTTTTGTAGAATATATATCTAAACCCATATATCTATATGAATATATATAGATAGATATTGTGTGTATATATATATATATATATATATATATATATATATATATATATATATATATATATTTAAAAATAAAAAGAACATTTTCTTCTAAGTGAAGAACATAGGAATTTCAAGTATTTCTTTTAAAAAAACATATTAAAATTTTCTTGCAAATGAAAAGGTGGCAAGGTTTTTATTATTAATATTATTATCAGGTATTTGTAGAGCGCCAAAAGATTCCGCAGGAGAAGGAACATATAACAACATTTAATGGACACTTAATACTTTGGGCTCAACTACAAAGCTCAATCGATAGCATAAGGGCTGTTATCTTTTGTGTGACCTTGCACAAAGAATAACACACAATGTTTTACAAGTAGATGGTTAAATATTTTATATTTTAACATAAAGCATCTTATGTTAGCGTTTTAAAAGATGGCGGACTAGTGAAGGCGCAGCGGTCTTATGACCGCTGCTTCTTAACTCATGTTTCTAGGCGAGCCGGAAACATCGCGGATAGAAAGGCAGAAAGCAGCATCCATTGCTTGATAAATCTACCCCTAAGCAGCAAGATAGAGGGGTTTTACTGTTTAAAAGAAGTGAAAATCCTTTAAAAAAATGATTATAAATGTTTTGCATACAAACTCCTATCTGTCATTTTGTGTACAGTTCATACATCAAAATGGATCTGGGCCTTTACCAAACAAGATAAATAAATATAGTGTAAAAGAATCCTTGTGAAGGTTCTAAAATGCCCATATAGAAAATCAGTGCACAGCCTGCCCACCCAGATAACCTAATTGATGCATCTGGATGCGTTAGCAGTGGTGCGGATGGAAATGTGCAAATTCTGGAGTTTACCAAAGATTACTCTTTAACAAGGGATACCAAGATAATTAAAGTGCAATAAAACAGGGTGAGATCTGTGCATATCTTAAAAGGGTTAATTAATTAAAAATAGTTTGCATAAAAAAATGTTTAAAAATTGCTGGCAAGTATTTTAAAATAATTTTCAAAAATAAGCAAAAATACTTAAATAGCCATGATGTCTGGAGCAGTCTACTCCACCCCCCTTATCAGTGTTTAGACACAGGCATTGTATTTCAAATGAGTTCACAGCTTCTAGGCATGCTCCAGCAGATAATCCCTGTTCACTTTTGCATTCTACCAAAACAACAATAGATATAGATACATCCATATAAGAAAATGTGTGTGGGGAGTTATAGCTTTACAATTCGGAAACTTAAAAGAAAGGGTTAATGGCCACGCACTGCAGTATAAATTTGCAGGTAAAGTAATTAAAGTACATATTATTCTATTGTGTCTCTATCCCAACTTGTTGTATGTCCCTTTAAGCAAAGTTGCTAAAAGAAATAAATTAGAAAGTTGCTTAAATGGACACTGAACCCAAATTTTTATTTCATGATTCAGATAGAGCATGCAATTTTAAGCAACTTTCTAATTTACTCCTATTTTCAAATTTTCTTCATTCTCTTGGTATCTTTATTTGAAAAGCAAGAATCTAAGTTTAGATGATGGCCCATTTTTGGTGAACAACCTGGGTTGTTCTTGCTGATTGGTGAATAAATTCACCTACCAATAAAGAAGTGCTGTCCAGTGTCTGAAACAAAAATTGTCTGGCTCCTTAGCTTAGATGCCTTCTTTATCAAATAAAGATAGCAAGAGAACAAAGAAAAATTGATAATAGGAGTAAATGAGAAAGTTGCTTAAATGTGCATGCTCTATCTGAATCACGAAAGAAAAAATTTGGGTTCAGTGTCCCTTTAAACAGCCTTCTCTATCAAATACATTTAAACCCAGAGCATGGACTGATATATATATATATATATATATATATATATATATATATATATATATATTTATATATATATATATATATATATATATATATATATATATATAAAATATTTTCTGTAAAATAAATAAATAAAATATAAATATATATATAGATTGATATATTGTTGATACCGATATATATATAGAAATATATATTTAAAAATAAAAAATAACATATTTTTTTAAGTGAAGAACATGAATTTAAAGTATTATTATATATTTAAACACATTAAAAGTGAATAAAATGATATTGCATATTTCAAGGTATTTGACTGGAAATGGCTCAAAAGTGTGTGTATGTATGTATATATATATATATATATATATATATAATTTGTGTGTGTGTTGTGTATATATGTGCATCTACAGTATGTATGGATATGTGCATATATATATTTGCAATTATGAACACATAAATATACGTATATACATATATAGACGTATTATATACACAAACACATATACTATATACCATATCCCTTTTAAAAACGTATTAATATTAAAATGATATATTTTTTTATGAAAAGTGTCAACATGTGAGTAATACTTTATTTGAATGTATTTTTGATATGTTTTGTGAAACTTTTTTCTTTTTTAAGCCTTAGGGGTAGATTTATCAACTGTCGGGCACTGGGCAGACATGATCCGCTGGTGAAATGCTTGTGCAATGCTGCACCCTCTACATTTGTGGTCAATCGGCCGCTAGCAGGGGGTGTCAATCATCCCGATCGTATCCGATAGGGATGATTGGTGTCCTCCTCACCACCGACCGCTGCTTCTTAGCTTGAGTTTCAGGTGGACCTGAAACTTCGGGGGTAGATTGCAGTGTCCGCTGCTTGATAAATCTACCCCTTACAGTTTACTTCAGTTCATGCTAAATATTCTAGTGCAGTTTCGTCTTTCGCTCAAGCACAAACTTTAACTTTCAACAACAGCATACATTTGCATTGTTGCTATATCCATTGAAAGTATAGGCTATGCTTGAGTGAAGACGGCCTCGCTAACCCTTCTCTGGTTAACGCACTTCACTTATAATACCAAAGTTGTGCACTAATTGTTCTGCGGTCAAGCAATATTGGTTACTGCGCTTGTGTTATCATTAGCGCACCACTTGTAATCTAGCCCTAAAAGTTTTGTAAAAGTCAGAACAAGGGCATCCAAGAAGTGGATTATTGTTTGCTACTGAAAATGAGGATAAGAATAGTTCCCATTGAAAATAAAGACATTGTTATTCAAAGCAGCAAAGAGGTGGTAACTCAGTCATGAAAACCCAACAGATCACCAGTAAGTGAACTGCTAATGACGATCAAGGAGTTTTTGCCTTTATAAATATTTAACATTTTATTCTTCTTTGAAAGGGACATCAGAGCAGTTGTGCATCAAGTCCAAAAAGATATTGGAAATCAATGCATATTTTATTTTAAAGCCATTATTTTTTCATGCTAGGCTTGATTTCAATTAAAGTGACTAATATTTGGAAACGGAAAAGTTTTCTTGCTTCTGGGGAGACTTTTATGCAAATGAAATGAACAGCAGCGGATGCAGATGTCCTTCACAACACTGCTACTGCATAGACATTCACTTACAATTTCATGAGTTGTTACCAGAAATAGAGCAATTTGATTTTCAAATTAAAAATAGTACCCAAAAGTAATTTGTTTTGCAAAGTGTATACAAACAATTCTTATTCTCTGCTGACATTTGCATCTGTGCGATGAAATGTGTATGAAAGCTGTAGACCAACAGATTATTTAATATGTACAATCAAAGCAATATCTGATAAATATGTAGATAAGTTTATTTTATTAGCTTATAAAGTTTGCAGAAATGTATAATTTATATTAATATTATGTTGTGCAACACTGGACACAAATACAGGGCAGGAAATTAGTGGATTGTCTGAGGAGATAGCAGCCTAACTACATTATGTGCTCATTAACCCTTTCACTGCTAAGCCTATTTTACACCCCAGTGGTGAACCAATTTTTTTTGCTAACTACATTTAAACCCTATTGTAATTAAAATTTCAGTAAGTGACCCACACAAATTATATATTGTTTTTTTCAGCAGGCCCAGCAGATTCACAATGTACCATTATTATATTAATAATTCATGGCATGTGTGAGAGCTGTGGCAAAAACTGTAAAAAATATGTAGGTGTAATCTCCTGATTAAACTGTTATCAAGGGTAGCCACATGTGAAATAGGGGCCCATACAGGTTTTTGGGGTTTATAAAATAGATTAGAGATTGCTCAATACAGAAATCAAAGCACTGTTTTTCTTGCAAGGTGCTCACTGTTTACCACAGTGATCATCTGACTATACAGAAAAAATTAATGTATTTTTTTTGAGAGAGGTACTTCTTTACTATAAAATAAACTTTATTAGGGGTCTCTAAACATGAGTAAGTGTGTCAGTTTTTCCGTCACTTAAGCCAAGCCTACGTGTGACATTGCAGACATCTGAGTTTTCAACACCTATTTGTACACATAGCTTGCAAGTGAGCTACAATCGATACACACAAGTGAAATTTAAAAAAAAATGTATTAAATTTTTTTATTAGATATATGTTAGGTCTGTCTGTTTCTAATAGATACAAGATGATTATGTCCTTTTCTGTATACTCCAGAACTGACATGTTTGTCTCATATTAATACTCTTTATCATCTTAGCCTGTCACGTCTATCCTTAAGAACGGACCGGAAATAACCTCACAATTTAGCGAAACCGGAAGTACAACTCCGGGGACATTCCGGAACCGGAAATGACGTCACATTTTGCCGTTATCGGAAATAATACTCCGTGGGCAATTTCCAACACTTCATATAGCAGAATCACTCTCTAAAATAATTATCCACGACTCAATCTGGCTAGATGAATCACTATAGCCAGATTCTGGCACAATAAGTCGGGTGTTTTAGAATTCTGCTAAATTCTGCTATATTATATGCAGATACACCGGAAGTGACATCAGTGCCCTTATCAACCGGAAGTCAGTATCCGGTACTAACCCTGATATTAAGTAACTATACACACGCAACAGATATCATGTAGATTACTTCCCTTATCTAAGCTAACACAGATCAGTTGGTTAGGACTAATATAGGACCAATATAGGAATAATATTGGAGAAAATGCCCATACTACGAATACAATGCCCATACCCACAATGCAGTCAACAGGAAGTGGGCGGAGCTTAAGGTTTTGGCACAAAAATTCAATTTGATCATTGGCTACAATACCCTTTATAAGGACACATTCTCCTAAATAAACTCAGTCTTGATAAAGGCCTTACAGGGGCCGAAACGCATCGACTGAGTATTGGTAAGCCTATTCCCTTTTATGTAATATTGTGTGAAGTTACCTGCACCATATTTTTCTTTATAATTTTAGGTGGATATCGTTTTTTGGGCCAATCTGGTTCAGTCCTTTATCCTGTTTTTTCACTCCTGTGGACACTACTTCTCCTCTTCTCACACCCTCAAGGATATATCTACACTGTGGGATCACTACAAGGAATATCCATTTAGGTTTGGGTGACTATTTTTTACTATTTTTTACTATTTATTTTTATTTTTTTTCACTTTGTCTAGACTGCATATTTTTTCATTTTTTGCTTTGTTCGCCACAGAATTGCAATTCACCATTTTTTAAGACACATTTTAAAAGACACATTTTTCAAAGACACACATGCTTTTATCACGATGATCTTTTGATTCTGGATTTTTATTTTTATGTATTATTCTGGATTTTGAATTTTGGATTTTTTGCACTATTGAACATTTCTGGACACTAGTTATTTGGATTTATATGGTTTAACACCCATTACCCAGTCCCGTGCAATCTCAGTCTAGGACCGTTGATTATCTGTTGCTAATTTTGCACATTGTTTGTATATCTTGATTTACTGTTTTTATCTGTCATTTTTTCTCATGGATCCATGATATGTATTGTATGTTTTTAAACTGTTATTAAATTTTAATTGTAGTAAACTTGTAGTGCTATCCCCTTTTGCCTCCGGTTGGTAGGCGCTTGGGGGGTCCCCTTTCTTACTTGAAAGCTGTAGACCAACAGATTATTTAATATGTACAATCAAAGCAATATCTGATAAATATGTAGATAAGTTTATTTTATTAGCTTATAAAGTTTGCAGAAATGTATAATGTATATTAATATTATGTTGTGCAACACTAGACAAAAATACAGGGCAGGAAATTAGTGGATTGTCTGAGGAGATAGCAGTCTAACTACATTATGTGCTCATTAACCCTTTCACTGCTAAGCCTATTTTACACCCCAGTGGTGAACCAATTTTTTTTGCTAACTACATTTAAACCCTATTGTAATTAAAATTTCAGTAAGTGACCCACACAAATTATATATTGTTTTTTTCAGCAGGCCCAGCAGATTCACAATGTACCATTATTATATTAATAATTCATGGCACGTGTAATAGCTGTGGCAAAAACTGTAAAACATATATGTAGGTGTAATCTCCTGATTAAACTGTTATCAAGGGTAGCCACATGTGAAATAGGGGCCCATACAGGTTTTTGGGGTTTATAAAATAGATTAGAGATTGCTCAATACAGAAATCAAAGCACTGTTTTTCTTGCAAGGTGCTCACTGTTTACCACAGTGATCATCTGACTATACAGAAAAAATGAATGTATTTTTTTTGAGAGAGGTACTTCTTTACTATAAAATAAACTTTATTAGGGGTCTCTAAACATGAGTAAGTGTGTCAGTTTTTCCGTCACTTAAGCCAAGCCTACGTGTGACATTGCAGACATCTGAGTTTTCAACATCAACGCGATTGGACGAGAAGGAGACTTGGGAAGTACAGGCAACGGGCGAACAGGCTAGACTACACTCTGAGAAGCCCTCCGGATACACGGAAGTGAAGGGTGGCCCAGGACCACCGTAGACGTCTGACTTCCACATCGGAACTCAATGAGTACACATGTTTACTTTGTTCAAGTGCCCCCATGTACTACACTTACAGCTGAAGTGTTCCGTTTTTCTTTTTGACTCCTTTACCCATTCTGGGGCATTGTGCTTTGTATTGAATACTCCAGGCACCATTTACTCTGTTTGTTAGATGCATGTGTGTGGAAGAGTGTTATTTGGGAACGCAATTTCCTTGGAGCATAGTATATTGCTTTGACCCCCACTATTATTTTATGGACTGACTCTGATGACTGTGGATGCCTGCTTGACTCTGCACGATTTGCTAGTGACACGCACACTCACCACCAGCTTTTCTTGCCCTTTGGCAAGTATCCCCTCTTTTTGCTTAAAGGGATATCCCTTCTTAGAGGGGGACTGTAGGTTGTTCTCACATTATAGCATATTCACAACCATTTGTTTTGGGTCTCTAAACATACCAGATTTTTTTTGTGTGCATATAATGTAATACCCATATGTTATTTTAACTTTATTTTTTAAAAGCTCTGTTGTGTGGTACTGCAGATGATTCTCTTTCAATTGAGGGGTCTTGTAGGGTTGTAGCTGCTATGGGAACTGAGATAGAAGAGTTTGGAAATCCTCCTCCCATCCAGTTATCTTGCAGCTACCGGTATGCATCCTTGTCCAGCCCCCTTTGTGACGTGATGATGTCACCAGCACTCCCAGGCCATCAGGCTTCCAACAATCCCTGGCCTGTAGGGAGGGGGGTCGTTGAAAACATTTTTTAATCGGCGATCCCCCTGCATGACAAGAAGGGCTCGTCATGTGCATCACTACCTCGTCATGAGCATCAAAGGGGTTAAACATGTACATAGAAAGGCAATAGGGCATATGTGGACTTTGCTGCTTTACTTCTCTTAATATGGGTAACAATAGGAAAGCTGTTACAGTCTGCCTATTTTGTAAAGCAGAAAGTATCTTTTCTATCTGGCTGTGAAAGTGAATGTAAATTTTGACGATAAAGTGCCCGGTTTTTAAAAATTCAATTAAAAACAGGGGCACTTTAATTCATCAACATTTATATTTCACTCATGTTGAAAAAATACTTACCTTTTAATCTTGACAACCGCTCCAGCTTCCCCGTTGCAAGCCTCTTCCTATGTTAGAAATGACGGATCGGTCATCCTCCAATCACGGCTTCCCCCCCCGGGGAATCAGTGTCTGATTCAACGCTGTGATTGGAGGAAGCCGGATTCCTCATTTTAGACCCAGGAAGAGGCTTTGCGACGGGCGGACGAAGCGATGCAGTGGCTGTCAAGATTAAAAGGTAAGTATTTTCACAACATGAGTGAAATGTACATTTTTATGAATTAAAGTGCCCCTGTTTTTATTCAAATTTTTAAAAACCGGGCACTTTATTATCAAAATTTACATTCACTTTAAGCAGAGGTGGTATAGGATGAGAATTCTGGTGTATAATGGCTATCTAGCTAACAGAGCAGGTCTAACTGATGTATGCTGTTCCAGCTTTAAATGGCTGGGCCTATATTTGGTCCCAGTCCAGTCCTGTATCTAGAGAACTTTAGCTTTGAATGTTTGCAATTCATAAAGGATGGCTATTCAAAAGGACACTAATGTCAAAATTATACTTTCATAAATTTGGTAGAGAATGCAGTTTTAAGAAACTTTCAAAATGACTTCTATTATTAAATTGTGAATTCTTTTTCTATGCCCACTTTCTGTGACACCAGCTATTAATGATAATGAGCATGTGCAAGAGTTCACAGTTTATATCTATATGAGCCTGTGATTTGCTGATGGCTGTCACTAGGGATGAACAAATATGCTGAAAGAGTAATTTGTTGGGAAGAATGAATAGTCCTGTGGACATTTGTTTTAGACAATCAAATGTTGATATGAAAATCCATTAAAATTCGGTAATCAAATGTTTCCGGTTTTCGAATGTTACTTTTGTTATTTGAATGTTCATAATTAGATCGAATATCCACATTCAAAATTTTGAATGTAACATTCTATTTAACAAATACTCTTAAGAAGTTCAATAGTTCATGTGGTAGGGAATTTAGTCGAATCTAATGATTAGAAAAATTCTGATAGAAAATTACATTTAAAGAAAACATTAGAAATACTATTACAATAAACTAATATTTGAATGTTGTACAAACATTTGAAATTCGGAACAGTGAACAAATGTGTTAAAATTCATTACATTTTTCTAATGTTGCAAAACATTCGCCCATTTCTAATTGTGATCCTTTCTCCCTGAGGTAATCCAAGGAAGATAGAAGGCTAAATCGCTTGGTTTGAGGAGGGGAGATATAGCACCACTGTTTTACAAACGCATTTCAATGGTGGAGAAGTGACCGAGGCTGGCAGCGTTCTCTACCGGCATAAGGGAAGTTGTTATTGATATTTTCTTTTCAGTAAATTCACATTGTTTTTATATTGAGGAAATGCATTGGATGTTTACAGCATAAGTGTGTAGAGTGGTGTTCAATGTTCCTGTAAGGTGCGTGGCAGTGCGGGCGTGCAGGAATCTGGGTAGTCCTGCACACAGATAAAGACAGACCATGCATCACAGGACAGTGAGGGAGTTGGAGCACATAGCGCGTGGAATTTCATACAGAGCAGTACGTTTTAGAGGCGGCGGCAGCAAAACATATAGCAAAGGACCTCCTGAGTGCATACTCTGTAGTAACCATGTCGCCTCTAAAACTGACTGTTCTGTATGAAATTCACCGGCCACGCACCTCAAGTAATTTCCCCTCACTTTATGAAATACACGGTCCATAATGCTCTGCCGGATCGGTGTCTGAGAGAGCTTGAGTCTGAGCAGAGAGTGACAGGAACTAGAGGTATGTGGGAAAGCGGCTGAAATGTCTGGGGCAAAGAGACAGGAATTAAAGTCATAGAGACCTCAGGGAAGAGTAGAGAGCTGCAAAGTCCTGGGGCTAGGGTTGCTTTGAGATATTTATGATATATATATAAATAATATATATATATATATGTGTGTGTGTGGGTGCTGCCCAGTCGCCAGGTCAAAAAAAATCTGCTCAGAGCAGTAGCAGCTCCACACAGATGTAAAAAAAATAGAGGGAACATTGGTGGTGTCCCTTGGTTTTTAAACAGTTTTTATAAAGTGTTGTTTTTATTTTTAGAGCACAGTCTGTTGGATGCTCAGTTACATTTGCTGTAACTAGTAGTGTGCGTACTATGTGAGTACGTTTTTACACTTTCCTTTATACATTGGTTTATTTTTGAATTACACAATGCTGCTCCTTTTTATTGTCTTATAGGCATCTTGGGACTTATTCATTTTGGAGGAAGACGGAAGTTGCTGCAGCTGGTTGGTGTCCAATATACCCTCTTTTGTGATTTTGATATGTGACTGCTTTTCATATCTGTTGGACTTGTATACATTTTGGTTTCCCATTATAGCTGGGTTATGTGATTTTAGTTACTAACCTCTTTACCACCTAGAAGTGGAATTTTAAAATGCCCCCAGATTGATCTGTCCAAGGAGCTTTTACAACCCTGCTATCACATAATTGGTTGCAAAAGATCAGGGGGCAGGACTGCACAAGGCAGCTCTTGTGCAATATTACATATTGCATGCTTGAAAAACCTTGTCCGCCTGCACCATTTTAAATTTTGGTCTATGTATTTAACCTCTGAAAAGTCCAGTATAATTTGGTGCACTAAAAAATAGGGTATTGTGATACATTAGCAAAAAATAAAGCCTTTAAAGTCGTCTGGCAGTTTTTTATATCAACACATGCTCTGTATTTGAACACTGACTTTGAGTGGGAACAGCAAAGAATATGACTAATAGATGCCATTCCTTTACCTTGCTTGGAAGGTACAAATTATATCACTATAAAGATATCTAAGAAAAACTATAAACATTTAATAGTATTTTTAATTTAAAGTTGAAATGCATGAAATGATTTCTTTATAATTGTGCCAGTGAGCAGATGAGTCAGTTGGTTAGTTGGTTTTATAATTTCTTGAATAAACAGAAAACCTTTTTTTGTCTCCCATTGTAGTTGTAACCCAGACTAATTAATTTAAAAAAAGTTTTAATACTCTCTATCAAGAACCTAATAAATATCCTTATATATACTGTATCTGTGTGTGATGTAAGGGTAGGAAAGTACCTGTGGATAGGCACATAACAGCGGAGGATCAACTTTAGCTAAAACATTTTGGGCTAGATTACCAGTAAAGCAGTATTTAATGCTCCCGCTCACATGCTATCTCCGCTAGAAGTAAGCTTTTTGCATGCATCCGGTAGTGCTCGTATTACAACTTGAAAGTAAAGAGTTTTTTGCACAAGCGCTAACCTGTTGCTTGTTGCAAGCCGAACTTCAAATATGGAAACCATGTTAACATATTCCCCCAAAGAAGTCAAAGGAGCAAAAAAAGTGGGGGAAAAACACCCCAGTCAGACGCATATATATATATATATACATATATATATATATATATATATATATACATATATATATATATATATATATATATATATATATATATATATATATATATATATATATATATATAATGGTATTTTTGTACAGCATACTGTATATCTATTTATCTATCTATCTATCTATCTATCTACATGATTATATAAAAGTATAGGTTTATACAGATATATATAGAAATATCTATTTATAAATACTTAGAACATATTCCCTAATGTTAAAAACATTGTAATGTGACATATTTACAGTAAATACACAGTATAACACTATTAAATATGGATATTGCATAAATATGCTTTTTCATGTTTTCATTAGGGATGGGCAAATGTTTTAAAAAATTTGAAATTTAAAACAGATTTTGATACATTTGTTTGTTCGAATCTAATTTCAAACGTTTATATAACATTCTAAACATTCTATTTTCAAATTTAAATTTTTGAATTTTTCAATAAAATTCGAAAACATTCGTTCTAATAATACAATGTTTAGCTATGTATTCATTCAATTTTGAAATGTAATATTCAAATTCGAATGTGACATTCGAATTTGAATGTAACATTTGAATTCGAAATAGTATTTCTAGTCTACAACTGTGTTTAATAAATGTAAAATTCAAATTTGAATGCTACATTCGAATTCAAAATAGTATTTCTAGTCTAATACTGTGTTTTTTTAAATGTAATATTCAAATTCAAATGTGACATTCGAATTTGAATGTAACATTTGAATTTGAAATAGTATTTCTAGTCTACAACTGTGTTTAATAAATGTAATATTCAAATTCGAATGCTACATTTGAATTCGAATGTCACATTCAAATTCGAAATAGTATTTCTAGTCTAATACTGTTTTTTTTTTTTTGTTTTTTTTTTTATAAACTGTTTTATTGATTCAGAAAAAGATTGTACAATGCATTTCCAATGATATTCTTATCTATGGTAAACATATATTATATACATGGCATTGACATTATTGGTTTTGAGCTAACTATAACCTGGGTTCTTGTAAATGTCTCAAAGTCCAAAGTTTCACACCGGGGATTGATAACTGGTCTATGTTAACTTACTCTTATACTTTGAATCACAAAAAAGAGAATTGAATCTTAATGATAATAACAGTTTGCAAACAACTTGAGCTTGCACATAAAACAAACAGGAGAAGAAAGAAAGTAAAAGGAAAGAGAAGAAAAGAAAAGGGGAAAAGAAAATATCTGTCTTCCGCTGTATTGCTTGTCTTGAAGAAGTACGTCTTCAAAAGAGATTTTAAAAGTGTGGTTGTAAATCTGTCCTTTCATTCATTAGTCCCTCTAAAGAAAGTCTTGTTGAAGTGCCCCCCTTGTGGGCCTAGGAGCTAAATTTCCGTGGATGCAGTTGGGGCGCTATCTCGTCCACCACCCTCCCATAGGAATTTTATGTCTGCTAGCATGTGTGCTTTCCCCCTCTTAGTGTAGCCATATTCCTCCATGTTTAGGAGGTCAGTTACTTTCTCCGTCCAGTTTGTCAATGTCGGTGAGTAGGGGGTCTTCCAGTGTAAGGCTTATGAGCGCTTTGGCTCCTGTCATGCTCATTTGGAGTATAGTCAGTCTTAATTTGCACGGTAATTTCGGCAGGTCATTCAGTAGCGCAATTCTAGGCGACAAAGAGATGTCGTTCCCCAAAAGTGGTTTAAGATAACTCTCCACTGCGCTCCACAGGGGTTTTACCCTGGGGCAACTCCACCACATATGTAGGTAGGTGCCTCTCCCCTCACATCCTCGCCAGCATTTCCCTGAGGTTTCAGGGTAGATAGATTGTAACCTCTCCGGGGTGAGGTACCAACGTGATAAGACCTTGTAGTTGAGTTCTAGGGCTTGGGGGGAGGTTGAGGCTTTCCCTGTTCGCATGAAAATGTATTGCCAGTCTTCTATCTGTAACTCAGTGCGAATGTCTGTATGCCAGTGATGTGTGTATGAAGGGAGTTGTTGTGCATGTTTTCCTTGGATCATTTTCTTTGTTAAAGACAGTGAATGTCTTGCTGTTCCTTTAGTGATGCAGTGGCTCTCAAATGGGGTTAGCTCCCTCAGGTAGTCCTGTCTATGGGGTGACGTATGTACAAAGTGAGCTAACTGGGAATATTTTAACCATCCTGAATAACTGCCTCCTAGTATGTCAATCAAATCTTCTCTCTTTTTGAGCTTCCCCTGTGTAACGAATTCATTTAATGGAATAGTATACCCCCAGCCCGTCAATCTCCTTTGACCTTTATCCAATCCCCCTATCAATTCTGCATTTCTCGGGATTGGGAATAGTGGAGAACGAACTCCTGAGATATGTTTTCTCCTTGTGGTGATTAAATCCCAAGATTCAAATGTTCTACGGTGTATGGCAAGCTCTGTACACTGGGGTGGTCTGAGTTCTTTAGGGACCCAACAAAGGGCTCCTACCTCAGGGGTTTTGAGGATGTGTGAATCTATTGCTACCCAAGCTTTAGTATCAGCCGACCTGTGCCAATCTATTACTCTCTGCAACGTTACTGCATCTAGATAATCTAGTATACAAGGCAAGCCCAATCCACCCCTATCCCTAATACTGTTTTATAAATGTAATATTCGAATTCGAATGTGACATTTGAATTAGAATGTGACATTCGAATTTGAATGTCAAATTCAAAATAGTATTTCTAGTCTACAACTGTGTTTAATAAATGTAATATTCAAATTTGAATGATACATTTGAATTCGAATGTTACATTCGAATTCGAAATAGTATTTCTAGTCTAATACTGTTTTATAAATGTAATATCCGATTTCGCATGTGACATTTGAATTCGAATGTGATATTCGAATTCGAATGTCAAATTCAAAATAGTATTTCTAGTCTACAACTGTGTTCAATAAATGTAATATTCAAATTCGAATGCTACATTCGAATTCGAATGTCACATTTGAATTTGAAATAGTATTTTTAGTCTAATACTGTTTTATAAATGTAATATTCGAATTCGAATGTGAGATTTGAATTCGAATATGACATTCAAATTTGAATGTCAAATTCAAAATAGTATTTCTAGTCTACAACTGTGTTTTATAAATGTACTATTCAAATTCGAATGTCACATTCAAATTCGAATGTCACATTCAAATTCGAAAGTGACATTCGAAAAATATAAATAACATTCAACAATAGAACTTTTAAGAATAGTGGTTCTTATTAACTTTTTATTATGTAAATCAAATTTCGACCATAACATTTTTCAAATTTGAATATAAACACATTTGCCCATCCCTAGTTTTCATCTACGTAACTGAAATGCGCTCCAATGCACATATATATATATATATATATATATATATATATATATATATATATATATATATATATATATATATATATATATATATATATATATATATATATTTAGCAAAGATGTGCACTCTCACTTATATGCAACAACCAGGGTGCTAGTGAAATTAGATACAAAATCAGAAACAGACCTTGCACTCACTGGATTTTTAACAAACTTTTTTACTTAGCAAAAATAGTGACGTTTCGGGGACAGTGTATCCCCTTCCTCAGACGTCTGAGGAAGGGGATACACTGTCCCCGAAACGTCACTATTTTTGCTAAGTAAAAAAGTTTGTTAAAAATCCAGTGAGTGCAAGGTCTGTTTCTGATTTTATATATATATATATATGTCTATATATGTATACATATCTATTTATGTGTTTATATGTGTATATATGTCTTTAAATACATATATACACATATAAATACATATGTACACACATATAAACATATATATATATATATATATATATATATATACATACACATACATATTTGGACATGTATATGTATGTATCTCTATGCTGAAGCCCTTTGCATGCCTTTTTTTTCTAACACTTGAGACCTCAAATATTTGAGCCCTTATAACTTTGTTGTGTATTTTTTTAAAACATTTTTTTTATTAGACAGTGTTATTATGATTGTAACTGTACTTTGTAATGTATTAACCAGAGCTCTGAGGATGCACTATTCCGATGAGCGTTAATTTCAAGCGCGTTCAAGCAATTCTTACTTTCAGGTTGTAATATGAGCAATAAACCCAATGCGCAAATGCCCATGATAAACCCCTTTTTGCTTCTGCATATCTGTTAGTGCGCCGCTCTGAATCTGGCGTTTTCCTTGAAGGCAGATTTATTAGGAGTGTATTGCTTAACTGCCAATATGTATAATACATATGTAAATTGATTATTATTTTTTTTGTCTATGTTACAAAATAGTGTGTTTGCCCTCTGGTTTCTGCACAATAAACAAAGAATGATAAACATCTTAATGAATAAATTTGTGCTATAATCTGTATTGGGATAAAGTGCATTTAAATTGTATTACAGAAAACAGCCATAACACAGAGAACCTCTTCTGTAAATAATATATAGCATGAAAAAGAATTAGACAAGTAATTTTCCTATTGTGGTTGACATCACGGAGAAAATATTATATCTAAGTACTGATTGTAGTTTTGTGTATAGCATGTAGAGCTATATGTGACACACTTCACCGTTGGTCAGTACTTTTGCTGATCCTGGTTACTAACACTTTATTATGACATCACCAACTGCTGACATTGGGATCTCACCATTTCGTTTGTACCTAGAGCAGGAGCACATTATTATGATGTCATCCATTGCTAATATTGTGATGTCACTGTGCACTGTGAATAAAGAACAATAGCACAGTGAGAGTCTCACTCAGTTAGCTGTCTAGCTCATTTGCTGGTGGTTTGCTACTGAATTGAAGGATACATATATATTTAATTTCAAGCATTTCAGAGCTGCTCTGTACCAACTTGGCCTCATCCTTAACTGGTAAGACACACAAACTGCTCTCAGTTATTTGTTTGTTGTGGGACAAAATTAACCATCTGCATATACCACATGCACAAACAATATAAGCACCGTTGTTATTTATATACTATCAACATTAATAGATGTTACCATAAACACATTCTTGACACTTGGTTAAAAGAATAAACCAATAATGAGACCAGGGCAAAGATTGTGATGGGATCCTCATTTTAACAGCATCCTTTCTGGCTGTTTGCAATAAGCAGAAGCTGAGACAACGAAAAGTTGCTTTTCACTGATTGTTGGTTTAGTCCTCCATTTCAATAATCTGTACCAGAAGATAAGCACTGTATTGTACAAATATGGAGGCAGGTTTTTCTGCACAGCGACATTGTGACACCCATTTTTGAAACCCTTACAAAATATTTATAAAGACAAATACACATCATTTCCTTACTCTGTGAGCCTGTTTTGCAATCATGGGCACACAGAGTGACCAGGTATGTTACGGGTGGGCCCCTCCAGGCTTTCCTATAGTGAAACCAATACAGCATATTGTTTAGCATCACTACAGAATATATTTCCATCAAAAAAGCTTTTCTGTAGGATAAAATAATTTCTGCTTAGAAGCTTATTTTATGTTACATCAGTACCAGTGTGTTTGGCAAATCGGAGCACACCAGCTGTACTGTAGGGTCTAGAAATTGCAGTGATTTACAAATCTGGCTTATGTTTATCTCAAGAATGTTTTAGGATCAGGTTACCCATCTTAAAAATTAGCAAAGATAACTGGTTTAGGTTATAAACCAATATAACTAAATCTTTAATCTTTACACGCTTTTGTTTCTCAGGTTTTCTGATAATCATTTTCATATCATTTAGATGACAAATACCTGCCTATTCTCAAACATACACATCCCTTTTCTGCAATTCAAGGCCCAAAACGGAAACTTTGCAATATACGAGAAATCCAGTTAAGGGCTAGATTACGAGTGGAGTGCTTTTTGCGCTCTTCTTCATGCGTTAACTTTGGCAGGCAAAGGCTTTTTGTGCGCATACTATGAGTTGAAAGAAAAAAGTTATTGCTCTCACGAAAGCCAATAAGCGAAAAGATAGACTCAGCAAAATTGCGTTAACTTACTCTACACAGACTTCAATAGAGCGCACAAACTGAAGAAAACCTAACACCCATACTCGCGTGAAAACCTGATTGTGTTTATTCACATGCACTAACCCGACATGAAATATGAAAATGTCATATTCCAATGTTCTTCACATAGCAGAATATGTTCTATTTATTCTTAAATAAATATTTATATATATATATATATATATATATATATATATATACATTTATATATAAAGTTTTTTTGGTAAAATATATATCTATAAATATATATATATATATTTATATATATATATATATATATATATATATATATATACATATACAGTATATGCATATCTATTTAAAATACATAGAACACATTCCCCTATGTGAAGAACATTGGAATATAAAATATTTAATGTAAAAAAAAACACTACAACCTTTTATTAAATATTAATATTTCATAAATGTGATTTTTCATATTTTGACTGCTAATGGCTCTAGTGCACTCTTATATATGTCTATATGTGTACATATGTCTGTGAATACATATATATATATATATATATATATATATATATATACAGTATATCTATCTATCTATCTATCTATCTATCTATCTATCTATCTATCTATCTATCTATCTATCTATCTATCTATCTACCTATATCAATAAATCTATATATCTATATCATTTTTTTTAATAATGATTTTTTAGCAGGCAGTGTTACTATGAGTGTAAACGTACAGTTAGGTCCATTTTTGATGTGTTTTGTATTGCGCAACAGCTCTGAAGTCATGCTAACCTGATGAGCGTAAATCGCAATTGTGCTTACTCGTTCCATTTACTTTCAACTAGTAATATGCGCACAAAAAGCCAGAAAAATCCAATATCGCTTGCTCAACAGTTAGAGCACCACTCGCAATCTAGTACTAAATTAGTACTTTGCATCTAGTATATCATATGACCCCCCCCATTTCTGAGTCCGTTCCATCATACCTCAATAAAGACAAGACCACAGGTTATGGGGAAGAAAAGGCCGCAGCTTGTTTATTAACCAATAAACAGCAAGTTAAACTTTTATTATCAACATTATAAACCTTTCGTTTTCTTAACATTCACCCAGTGCTTGCTTTTGTTCTCTCTATAAGCCCCAACCCCTTTCCAGGGCGGGGTGTCCACCATCACTTTCCCCTTTCTGTTACCGACAGAAGTACCAGCCATTATCCATCAGGCGTAAGCCTCAATAGACCACAGCGAGCACCCTGCCACAGCTGTGACAATCAACATCTTAAACCATCCTTTCAGGGAGGGAGGGAAGAAAAATCCCCTCCTTCCGTGCTGCTCCAGGGCTTGCATATGACGCTGTCAGCAAGGGAGGAGTATTTAACTCCTCCTATTATCCTCCACCCCTACAGCGGAGCCTACCATTTACTCCCATAAAGTGAGGGTCAAATTTGCCCTAATTCCAGTCTGTCAACCGGGCTGGTCTTGACCCCCCATTTCAAGGTCCGTTCCATCCTACCTCAATAAAGACAAGACCACAGGTTATGGGGAAGAAAAGGCCACGGCTTGTTTATTAACCAATAAACAACAAGTTAAACTTTTATTATCAACATTATAAACCTTTTGTTTTCTTAACATTCACTCAGTGCTTGCTTTTGTTCTCTCTATAAGCCCCCACCCATTTCCAGGGCGGGGCGTCCACTATCACTTTCCCCTTTCTGTTATTGACAGAAGTACCAGCCATTATCCATCAGGTGTACGCCTCAATAGACCACAGCAAGCACCCCGCCACCACTCGCCCTCAGTGAGTACCGCCACACAAAGCTAAGGGCTTTTCAATCCCCTCCTTAAGTGTAAAGTTAAAGAGGGGCAATCCCACTCCATTCAGGTGCACGCCATCACTCAGGTAAAAACACTTGCCCGACTCACCCTCAAACTTCACGTGCCTAAGCCCAATACCCCCCAACCTTCTCACATACCCACTCAGCGTCCTATTCACCTTCCTCCTAGATGCCTCTAGTTTCTTTAAGTCCCAGGCGGCTCGCCACACCAGCCGGCTCTCAATCTCCGACCATACCAGAATTAAACCCGGGAACAATTCAAGCAATCTATCAAAACCATTCTTTATTTCCCACAACAACTCCTTTTGGGACATGCACCCTAGGTCATTCTCCCCCTCATGAATAACCAACACCTCAGGTGGGTTAAACAACCTAGCATACTCCACCACCGTGCTTACCACCTGGGCCCACCTCATACCCCGTGTCCCGAACCACCTCAACTGCACCCGCTCCCTGGGAAAACCCAACTGTACCCCGTTCTCTTTTACTGCAGCTGCCTTCCTCACCCAAAAAACATAGGAGTGTCCTAAGATCCAGCACCTCACAGGCCCTGCCAAATGAAAGAAAATTATAACTCATCTATAACCCCCCGGTTGCAACACCAATCCCTGTCTCACGTACCCCCGGAATCTTTCAGATCTCCACCTGCCAATCTTTCTGATCACCCCTGCATCCAACCCTAAATTTTCCGCCTCCGTCGCCGCCCCAATCCGAAATGAATGGGTCCCAAAATCCTCCCCCTTCATCCCCATTGCTCCTAATGCCTTACGTAGTACTGTCAGAAACTGAAATCTGGATAATGGGGACCCATCCACATGCACCAACAACGGCCCCATGGTATGTTGGGACACCCCCAGAAACTCCTGCACTGTTCCCACCGGACAGCAACGGCCCCCAATCTCCCGAAGAACTACCAACACACCTTTTCCTTCCTGATCCGTCTTGGATCTCCTCACCCATATTTCCACCAACCCTTCTTTCAACACCACATCCTGCCTACCCAGGCCCTTTCTATCCCACCGGTTCATGCCCATCAACTCCAACACCCTGAAAGCTCAGAAGAAGGCCAGCACACACGCCGCCCTAAATAACATTTCCTCGTACGGCGAGGAACAAATACCTCTTAACCTCTCTACCACTCCTTCCAGAATAGCAAACATCAATGGCCATCATCCATCATCCCGAACCCTCCTTCTACATAAACCCCTGATCACCATATGCACCACAAAGACCTTAGTCAAGTCTTCACACCCCAATATTTGAAACAAAAAGGCCAATGCTGCCATTCGCTTCCAGATCTCTGAGGGCGACAGCCTCTCACATCCCAACACCTTATCCATTCCACTAATGTTCTCACCCAATCCTCACAGTCCCCCCTGCATTCCTCCTGCTCCACCCTATTCCACCACATGTGCCACACTCGGACGTAAGCCCTCCATGTGCTGGGGGTTAGCGCCCCTTGAACCAGACTTAACGCTCCCGGCAACCAAGCTGCCACAGGTCCTCTGGGCATTCCATGCCCTCCATGTCTGCCTCCAGGGCCGCCTCTCGGAACCGATCCCACTGAAACTGGGATAAAGAGTCAGCAATTACATTAAGGCGCCCTGGGACATGCACCGACCTCCACGAGATATTACAGCGCAAACACTCTAACACAAATGCCCTTAATAATCGTATCACTGCCAGTGAATTCGCTGTCAGGCGATTAATAGCCCAAAAAACACCTAAGTTGTCAGAGTGAAAGCAGACCCTCTTATTACTGAGATGTTCAGGCCAAATTCTTAATGCCACCACCAATGGGAAAAGCTCCAAGAACATCAAATTCTTGGTCAATCCCCATTCCGCCCACTCCTGCGGCCAAGCTCCTGTGCACCATTTACCAATCAGAAATGCCCCAAATCCTTGGGCACCCGACACATCGGTGTATAAACACAACTGGTCGTCTGACCACCCTTTCTCCTGAATCAACAGTCTCCCGTTAAAATCTTCCAGGAAGATTTTCCAAATCCTCAAATCCTCCTTCACCTCTGTAGACAAACGGACGTGAAATTTCGGATTGGTCACCCCCACCGTGGCCAATGACAGAACACTCGCCCAATGGGTATAATTTGGCCGACGAAATTCAGCTTACCCAAAAGCAATTGCACCTCCCTGAGTAAGACTTTCTTGCTCCTCAGGGCCCTGTCAATCACCAGCCGCAGAGCCCTGATTTTTTTCCTCTGGGAGTCTGCGCTCCATTCTGACCGAATCCACCTCAATCCCTAAGAAGCTTAAGACCGTGGCCGGGCCCTCCAACTTCTCTGCAGCCACCGGAATACCAAATTCCCAGGCAACCTCACCGAAAACTTCCACTAGCATTCCACATACCTCCGACCCTGCCAGGCCCACAAAAGGAAGTCATCCAAGTAATGAACTACCGAGACTTTCCCAGACTTCTTCTTCACCACCCATTCCACGAAGGAGCTGAACCTTTCAAAATATGAACAGGATATCGAACAGCCCATCAGGAGGCAGCGGTCCACATAAAACAGGTCCTCAAACATTCACCCCAAGAGGTGGTGACACCTCGGGTGCACCGGTAACAGGCAGAAAGCGGATTTTGCATCTGCCTTGGCCATCAGGGCCCCCTTCCCTGCCGCCTGTACCACAGCAACCGCCTTATCATAGGAGGCATATTTCACCGACACCAGTTCCGGATCGATGCCATCATTCACCGACTCTGGTGGGACAGGTGGTGAATCATCCTAAATTGCCCTGGGGCCTTTTTTGGCACCACTTCCAACGGGGACACCCTCAAATTTGGCAATGGTGGGTACCGAAATGGGCCCGTCATTCTTCCCAGTTGAACTTCCTTCCCCAACTTTTCCCTCAACACCTCTGGGTAGTCCTTTCCCGATTTCAAATTTCCCGCAAAAAACAGCCCCGACTGTTCCCTAAATGGGATCACGAACCCAGAGCTAAAACCAGTTAAAAATCAACTCTGCATCCTTTGCGTGCCCCCGCTCATGGGCATATGCCTCGAGCCACGGCACCATCTTTCTTACTCTAACCGGGGTCCGAGCCCGCTGGACCCACTTCCCCTGGCCGGGTCCCCCCTCTGCCCTTCCTGAAACATTTCGCCCCAGAGTGGATCCCTACATATACTGAGCACTCGTGCTTGTACTTGCACGAGGCTCCAAACCTACATTGCCCCTCATTGAACTGGAAGCACAAGCCTTTACGTATGGCAGAGCCGGTTCCAGTACCTGTTCCTGAGCTGCCGCCTGTTTGTCCATAACTCCAAAAGGAATGATTCCCCCTTAAGGGGGTCATCATTTCCAACCAAATCCCCATTTCCCTGTCGTCCCACCGCATCTCTGGGCGGACAGCCATTCGCTGCCTAAACCCCTCATCATACCTCCACCATGCCATACCCCCATATGTCCTGTAGGCACTAGCTATCTCATCATAATAGCAAAACAAGGAGGCTCCCTGCTCTGGGAACTTCTTACAGACCACACTGGCCAAAATGCAAAAAGACCGGGACCAGTTCCCAAAAGTCTTGGGTAATTTCCTCCACCTTTTCTTTCTCTCCTCCTCTTCCATCTTACCCTTCTCCTTCTCATCCTCCTTCACCTCCAACACATGCTCCAAGGACAACAGGGAGAATATCTCCACAAATTGCCTCTTCCCTATCTTCTTCCTCAATTCGCTCGTTAGATGGATACCTAATGGTCCCACCGAGCACAAACATGGTCTCCTGAGCGCTCCCTCAGGCACCTTAATCACTTGCTCTACGGCTGCCGCCGGCGTCCCTCCTGCTCCAATTATGCCACTAGCCTGTGGCGCCACTCCCGATGTCCCTGCCCCTGGGGCCACCCATGCCGACGCTACCAGGCCCCGGACCCACTAGGCTTCTCCAACGCCAACAACAGTCCCTTCAATCCTGCCACAATCATTTCTCTCTCGCCACTCCCCGTAACATGCACCCCTTGCACTCCCCCAGCCATCATCTCACCTGCTGGCTGCTGCACCGTCACTGGTCCATTTCCTTGATCCACCACATGTTCTCTCCTCTGCTCTCTCCCCTCACTCTCCCGTCCTCTGCTGTTATCCAACCTCCTCCGAACGTTATCTTGCCTAGCAGGAGATCGACCCCTGCCGTACCTGCTCCTTCCCCGGTCCCTCTACACTCATGCCCAGGTTGGAGAACTAGGCATGCCTCCGGCCCGAGGCCGCCGTATTGGTGATCTCGACCTCCGGCTTCCGCCGGACCCCGCTGCCCTTACAGTGGGTGAGGAGCCCCTCTCTCTCCTGCTTCCCAAACCTAAAGGCTGTGATGAAGACATAGTAGTAAGCTCTCCCCTTTCCCCCACCCTATCCCTTCCTACCCCCCCCGTCTCCTTCACCTTGCCCCACCCCCTCCACTCTCCGCTGAGGAGACAACAACTGTAGAAGCTGCACCAGCGTAGACATACCCCCTACCTGGCCAGCCGTCCCTGGTCCCGCAGAAGTCCCCTCCAATGGATCCTCCTCCTCAAAATTGCCACTAGACTCAAACTCCAGTGGCGGATCCGTAACCAGCTCCTGCTGTACTGCACTTTCCCCTCTCGTGGCTTCAGGAGCCTCCACACCCCTCCTTTCCACCCAAGCGGGCCCTAAGAAAAATTACAACAGTCATTAACCACGTATACCACCCCCTATCCGCCCTCCCTAACCTAGCTCCCCTCTGCTTAGGCCCCCCCATCCAACCACCCCTTATGAGACCTCCCCCTAAGGTGAACTCTGAGATTATTCAGCATATTGAAAATAAAATAATACATAAGATAAAAGAACCGGACAAGGGGTTGTCAAGTCCTGTATGGGCCAACCACCATTGGTGACAGAATAAATAATAACACTATCAATAATAGCCTCGCTAATAAGCATAATCCTACTAAAAAATAGCAATACTAATTGCATGGCCACTACCCTAAAACATAACATATACACATCCTCTTTCGTTTTGTTGGGATTATTACCCTATGTATACATTTTTTTATTTTTTTTTATTTTTTTTTAAACAATGGCTTAAGCAGTTTCCTTTTTTTTTTTACACCTGGCCCCGCCCCTCCTAAATTCCTACGGCCTTCCACACAGCCTGATGTCTGGCCTTATCCCTGGCCTAGTCTCTTGCTCGCTGCCCCCTTCCTAACCAAGCCTTAACCTGCCTCACCACCTCCATTCTGTCAACCGGCTGGTCTATACTGTATAATCATCCATAGTTCTAAAAAAGACTTCACAACATTACTAACCTTTTACAGATATAACAATATCTGTAATGTTTATTGTATGCTTGGTGGTGATTTGAAACAGAGGCTTGAGACATACAGATAAACAAATGTATTTATGAAGTTAAAGCACTGACTGTTTTGAAGTAGTTGCAATGTTTTTTGGTAAAGGGAACTAACTTGCTGCTTTGGAAGCAAACTGCCAGTAATGTTTATAAGCTTATATTTCAATTAAAGGGACACTAAAGTTAAAATTAATCATTACATGATTCAGATAGAGCATGCAGTTTTTTAAAAAAAAAAAAAAAATCAAATTTACTTTCATTATCAATCTGTGCACATCTCTTATATATATATATATATATATATATATATATATATATATATATATATATATATATATATATATATATATATATATATATATATATATATATATATATACAAACTTTCTGAGGCACCTGTCCATACTGAGCAGCATGTGCAAGATTTCACTGTGTATGTATATGAGACTGTGATTGGGAGAAATCTGTCACATGATACAGGGGGCAGGATTATTGAAGCAATTTTGAAATTTGTCAGAAAACAATCGACTGCTTATTTGAGATTCAGAGTATGTGCTATTGCATTTTTATTATGCAATTGTTGATTATTCAATTCTACCATATTTAATGATCCTTCAATATGCATTGTTTTACATCTTGTCAAAATGTCATCGTTGTCATCTTCTCCATCATCCCTCTGTCTTTTTAGGATGAAGAGCCCTTTAATGAAATAAACTGGTACATAAAAAAAATAAGAACCATGGATCGGAGTATTAAACTCCCTGATATCAGGAGTCCTTGTAAGTATAAGACTTTACATTACTTGTTTAAAAAGTTAATTTAAAAGCCCTACATGTAATTTAAAATATTTAAAATATATCTTATATTTTTATATATAGTTTTATACATAGATATAAAATATATATATTTAAAAATAAAAATAACATCTTCTAAGTTAAGAACATAGAAATTTAAAGTATTTATATTCAAAACACATTAAAACATTAAAATTTATTACAAATTATGACCTAGATTACGAGTGGAGCGCAAAATTAAATAATTACTCAGTAATACCCGCACACGCAAATGTGCACTGGTATTACAAGTAAAGCGCAATACGAATGCAACCTTGCTTTCATATTGCATGGTAGAGCGCGCTTCCATAGGCTCCAATGGGAGCCCGGCTTTCATGCCGATAGTCACAGCAGAGAACCTAGAGCAGCGCAGGAGGTAAGTCGTGCAGCATTGGGCAGCAAAGTTTAAATATATATGTATATGAATATGTGCATATATATTGATGTGTTTATATGTCTATATACACATATTAACACACACACATATATATATATATATATATATATATATGTATATATATATATATATATATATATATATATATATATATAAATAAATAAAAAACATATAAATGTACAGTCTCCATAGACCGCAATGTAAAGACACTTTAACCCCTTATAACTGCTTTGTGCAGTTATTTATTAATAAAATATTTAAAAAAAAAATACACTTTATTTTGGGGACAATTGGGGGAAATTTTTGTTCATTAACTAGAGATCTGATCTCTGGTTAATGAATTTGAACGCAAAGGGCTACCAAGAGCTTATGGTAGCATTAACCAGCCACTTGTAATGACTGGTTATTTAACCTTTCGCCCATAAAAGGGCAAATCTCCCCATTTAGGGACGCTAATTAAAATTGGGCTCCACTTGTAATCTAGCCCTATATTGCATGTAGCAATCTATTTGAATGGGAAGGGCTCAAAAGTGTTTATATATGTCTATATATTTGTATATATGTGTATATATGTGTTTAATTATATGTGCATATATTTATGTATGTGGGCACATACATATTTACACATATAAACACATAAATACACATATAAACACACGTATACACATATAGACATACATACACACTTACACATATTTATACAAAAGATTCACTTTTACCATGGACTTGTAATATCAAGCCATGCGTTAATGTTAGCGAAGTCAAGTGATACTGCTTATTGCATCCTGTGCTATCATTAGCCACTTGTAATCTAGGCCAATATGTTTAACTGCTGCTAAGTAGTAAAAACAATCAAAGTGATACATGTGACTCACTCCTATGCTGCTCCTTAACAGGACGTAGCCGATGACTGGAGGATATGTATGTATGCAGCTGCTGATTGGCTCACCAGCTACATCTTTATTTTATCGGGAACAACATAGGAGTGAGTTGGATGTACAAGTGTTTTACTCCTTAGCAGGGGTTCAAAACGTAGTGAGAAAATAGAATTTATTTAAAAAAAATGTCCCTTTAAAAGAGTAAATTAAATCATGGGTATGAGGTATATGTTTATACAACCAATGTGTTTACATAGATATATTTGTATACTTAACAGACTATAAAGGACCCTATGCTAAAAGCTATGTGATGATGGAGGTGCCTATCAACAACTGGTCCTTCCCCATTTTGCCTTCCCCCAACTGTAGGGCACAGAAGAAGGAAAGACTCCCTCACATTGATGTGACAAGCTGCTCTCTGACGTAAGAAATCACTTACACCTTGACAAAATGAGAAAATGTGCAATATTTAATATTGTATAATTTAATAAGGGAAACAAATTTGGATGAATTGAATATTTTCTGGCTGGCAGTAAAAATGTAACTGTACTTTAAACATATTTTTTTTTACCATTATTTTTTCTTTCCCCCCAGTACCAGGAGTTTTCCTTTGAAAGATAAATTGTCTGTAAGCAGCTACCCCCAGAAATATGAAGACAGGAAATACATCAACTGTCGATTATCAGCCATATCTAAACCAAAATGTGAGTCATGTGTGTAAGTGTGTTGGTGTGTGTTTGTGTGTGTATGTGTGTTTGTGTAAGTGTATGTGTGTGAGTGGGTGTGTGAGTGTGTGCGTTTGTGAGTGTGCGTGTGTGTTTGGGTGTTTGTGAGTGAGTGTAAGTGCATGTGTGTGAGTGAGTGGGTGTGAGTGTGTGCGTGTGTGTGTGGGTGTGTGTGGGTGAGTGTGCGTGTGTCTGTGGCAAATCTAGACAGGGAAAAATGACACAGATATAGAGACAGAAATGTAAAAATAAATATAATGAGAGTGGAGGGCCCTCTAGTGGGCCTGTAACATCACTAAGGGATTACCAACTTGAAGTCTGGAGATTGTGTTTGTTTGTTACATTGTTGCAGGAGAGGAGGCGGTGTTTTGTTCTTACCTTTATAGGGTCCTACAGCAGAGTATCCGGCCTCTTTTCGGTTCCAGACTTCAAGAGGAAAGTTTCTGTGTCCCTGAAGGAAGTTTTGCTGATGGATAGATCCAGGAGGAAATCTCTACCACCCAAAAGATATAGAGAGGTTGTGGAGATGTCATCCAGGAAGAGAGGACCTGCAAGACAAGCAGAGGAGCATGGGTTTGATGAAATTGTTCCCCCCACCCCTCCCAAAAGGCCTACCCAGAGGAGTTTCAATAAGGGGAAAGGACAGGCTAATAAGGGGAAAGGGGGTGCAGGGAAAAAAGGGGGTGGCTCTGTGGGGCCCAGGGATGTGTCCCTTTCTCAGCCGGGGTGTATGGGCGGTGTGGAGGCCCAGGCCGGCACTAGTGGGGGGCGGGAGGCCCCTGGGGAGAGGTGTGAGGCGGGCAGGGGTCCAGCTGTCACCGGAGGGTGTGAACAGGCTGGGGCTTTGCCTGCATTGCCACCGGTAGCCATGGCGGCGGTACTAGCCCTGGCCCAATCACTGGCTTCTGTGATGGCCCCTGAGGCTCAAGGGCAGGGCGGGAGCGCGGCCCTGGCTGGCGGTGGGGTTGTGGCGAGTGGAGCAGGTGTGTCAGGGACCACGAGGCCCCACATGGCAGAGTGCGCAGCAGGCCCATCCCTCTCAGATGGCGGGTCGCGCGAGATGTTCTCCAGCTCATCGGAGGAGGAGGAGTGCGGCCGCCATCTTGGAGGACCGGAGCGGCCCAGGTAACTTGGGGAGGCTCCCGGTCGCGGGCGGGGCGGCAGAAGGCAGTGCGCAGCGGAGGCGGCAGGACTTACCGGTCGTCATTAGGGCGGCTGGGGCGGCAGGATCTCAGCAGCGCGGCGAGGAGGCGAGGCCTAGTACAAGCGCGCATGCGCACACGAGTACTGATGGGCCTGTAGTGAGGGCGCAGGAGCGCCAAGGCCTGGTGGATGATGGCTGGAGGTGTGAGTCTGTGGGGTTGAGAGCTGTGGGGCCTACGCAGACGGCGCAGGCAGACATGAGTCGCGGAGGTACAGGCGCGCAGGCGCAAGGGAGGCATAGAGCTAGCGGTCATGTGAGAGTGTCTGGAGCTGGAAGGGGCATGAATATGGGCAGCAATACTGTGAGAGTCATGGAAGCCAGCAGTGACAGGAGTATGGGGGATGTCACTGGGGGCAGAGGGAGGACACATGCGGGGATAACGCATGTCAGTGCACATGGGTCACAGTGTGTTACGGTTGGTGAGGATGTGTATGGGCGTATGGTGCCTGGGAATATGAGGCTTGGTGGTGACAGGCCAGGAGTTTCGGGGGGTAGGCCTGAGGCACCGCAGACTGCACTGGGGCAAGAGGCAATGATACAGAGAGCTGTGGAGATTGCGCTGCGTGAGATGGCCAGGCAGCAGGCCCCTCAAGGGTTTAGTGCTCATGCCCAGGAGGGGCCTGGGCAAGAACTGTTGATTAGAAGGGCTGTGGTTGCAGCTCTGGGGATGGACGCTGGGGGGGATCTCAGGGTGGAAGGGAGGAATCGCTCTTTTGACGCTCCACCCGTTGCCCAGAGTACTCCCCAAGTTAATTTGTCTCCCCAGGTATCGAGTAGGAATACTTCCACAATGGCAGCAGAAGCATCCAGTGCGCTAGTGGTGGCAGGACAGTGCACAGAGCAAAGAGAGCAGGCCGGATCTTCGTCCCAGGCACCCATCGAAGCAGACCGCTCGGGAAGTTGTGAGTACTATGCACCACACACACTGCACGCTGACACAGGGTCCTCATCTAGTGTTTCAGGTTCAGATAGTGGGGAGGACCTGGGGCTGGTTGGAAAGGGTCAGCGTAGAATGTTTCGCTGGATCAAGAAGATGGCGGCAGGGCAGGCGAAGGAGAGGGACAGGGCGCCAGGACCCGCTGAAGGGGTCCAAGGCCCCGCAGGGCCTGGGGGCGCCCCCCCTGGGGCCGCGGTGCCTCGTAAGGTGGCGGCACAGGGAGACACGTACCCGTGTTTGGTGCATTCCCTGTACGGGCACCTCAAGGCGAGAACAGTGAAGAAAATACAGGAGGGTCGTTACGTTAATGTCTTTGACCTCTCACTGGACGCGTTTAGGGCGAAAGAAAGGGCCCAAGATGGGTCAGGGCCCAAAAAAGTGCGCAGGCCTGAAACATACGAGGAGTGGCTGAAATGCTTCCGAGTGCTGGCTGCGTGTTATGTGGATAGGTGGCCACTGCAGGGCCACAACCTTTTTAAGTATCAGGATACTATTGAGGATATCCATTGCAGGTTTAAAGAGGGTGCTTGGAGGGAATATGACATGGCCTTCAGGAGGAAGATGGTGGGCAACCACCTACTTCATTTCGGCACGCAGGACATGCACCTGTGGTCGAAGCTGGGGTTGGAAGAGGGCCCCACCCCCCCTACGCTGGCGCGGCTGGGATCGCCGAGGCAGAGTGCGAGGGTAGGTCGGCGCGGGCGAGAGTGCTGGAAATTCCAGGACAAGCAGTGCGACAGAGGGAGCAGTTGCTCCTTTCGCCACATCTGCAGATATTGTGGAGGACCGCATGCGGGGGTCGATTGCAGCAAACGCAGGGACACGGGGCAATCGAAGCCAGCGCCAAAAGCTGGAGCTGTGGTCAAGGGCCCCAACCCCGCTTAAGCTGGCCCCTATGCTTCCCTGGCTGGCCCGTTATCCAGACAAGGGGGCAGCGGAACTGCTCCGGGGTGGCCTGGAGTGGGGCTTCGAGATACCGGTTACAAGGATGGTGTGTGGGTCTGGGGTACACAAAAATTTAAAGACGGCTTACGAATTCCCACACGTGGTGAGGGAGAAATTGGCAAAGGAAGTCGCATTGGGTAGGGTGTCTGGCCCATTTGCGGAATCTCCCATCGAGAACCTGGTGGTTTCGCCATTGGGGGTGGTGCCAAAAAAGGAGCCGGGGAAATTCAGGTTGATTCATCACCTGTCTTTCCCGAAAGGCGGGTCAGTCAATGATGCGATCGACCCGGAAATCAGCTCGGTGCATTATCAGTCTTTTGATAATGCTCTGGAGGTGGTTAGGGAGTGTGGCTCGGGGGCATTGATGGCAAAGCTCGATATTGAGTCGGCATTCAGACTGCTGCCCCTTCACCCCTCAGCGTTTAGGCTCATGGGGATGAGGTTCGAAGGGTCCTATTATGTGGACAGGTGCCTACCAATGGGGTGTTCCTTGTCCTGCTCACTATTTGAGTGTTTTAGTTCCTTTCTGCACTGGGTGGTCTGGTCGGCGTCGGGGGGTGGGGCGATCGCCCATTACCTCGACGACTTCCTTCTGGTGGGGAGAGCGGGTTACGCGGATTGCGAACAGCTGATGAGAACCATGAAGGATGTAATGGCCAGTTTCGGGGTGCCCCTGGCGGATGAAAAGACGCAGGGCCCCTGCACATGTATCACATTTCTGGGGATAGAAATTGACACAGTGCGTTCGGTCTGTAGATTGCCCGGCGACAAGGTGCAGCGAATGCTGCAGGCGGTCCGAGCAATTATGGAACGCGATAGGGTGCCTATCAAGGAGGTGCAATCATTGCTAGGCCTCCTGAACTTTGCTGGGCGCGTGATCCCGATGGGCCGGGTCTTCAATCGCCGATTGGAGGGCCAGTTGAAAGGCCCTCCAGGTCAGGCGAAATGGGCGCGCGTTACGATAGAGGTGAAGGAGGACTTGGAAGTCTGGGCCAGATTCTTAGTTGACTTCAACGGGGTGTGCCTCTGGAGGCACCCACCAGTCTCCAATCAGGCACTTCACCTCTTCACGGATGCAGCGGGTGGCTTCGGGTACGGAGCTTACCTGGATGGGGAATGGAGCGCCGCTCCATGGCCCAGGGATTGGATAGAGGCCGGGTACGTCAGGAATTTGACGCTTTTGGAGCTGTTCCCCATAGTGGTAGCTGTAGAAATATGGGGTGCGCGGTTATCAAATAGGTCAGTGGTGTTTTGGACAGACAATCTAAGTGTGGTGTACGCCATTAATAGGTTGTCGGCGGCTTCACCTCATGTGGTGAGCTATCTGAGGCACCTGGTGTTGCGCTGTTTGCAGCTCAACATCTCTTTCACCGCCAAACACGTCCCGGGAGTGCAGAATGTTATCGCTGACGCACTCTCTCGATTCAACTGGGGGCAGTTTAGGAGAGCAGCGCCCAGGGCGGCTAAGGAGGGTCTAACGTGCCCTTCTTTTCTTTGGCAGCTGGCGAAGGCTGGGAAGGCATCCTCGGGCTAGTTAAGACATCACTGGCTCCGAAGACATGGGCTACCTACCTGGGCCACTGGAACAGATGGGTGACTTTCTGTCGGCAGAGGGAGGTTCAGGTACAAGGGGCCTCGAGGGTGCAAGTGTTGGGTTGGTTGGCTCAGTTGAAAGGGGAAGGCATTAGCAGGGCTGGAGCAGTTGGTAGGCTGGCAGCGGTGTCTTTCTTTAACCAGGCTTTGGGTTTTGTCGACCACTCCAGGGCTTTCCTAGTAAGGAAAGTGCTGAAGGGATGGGGGAGAACTGCTCCCCGCGTGAAGGATAAAAGGGAACCGATTACAGCGGACAGGCTAGAGCAGTTGGCTCGGTGCCTGCAAGACGTATGCAAGTCTGACTACGAGACGTTGCTGTTTAGAACCGCTTTTGCGTTGGCATTTGCGGGTGCCCTTCGGGTGAGCGAACTGGTCTCCTCGTCGAAGACGGAGGGGTCCGGTGGGGTATTGGCGGAGCACGTTCGATTAGCACAAGGGGGTGTGCTATTGTACGTTCCTAGGTCTAAAACCGACCAGGAGGGCAAAGGCACATGGCTGCCTCTCGCGCGCCATGAGGTAGCAATATGCTGCCCTGTGCGTTGCGTAGAGGAGTTTGCGAAACTCCGTCCAGGACAAGGCCCGCAATTTCTCTTGCACGAGGATGGGTCCGCATTGTCCAAATTTCAGTTTAGGAGAGTTCTCGCTAAGACGGCTGAGTTGGCGGGCTTGGACCCGAAGAGAATAGCGGCCCATTCCTTTCGGATAGGCGCTGCAACTAGCGCAGCGGAGAAAGGGGAATCATCGGCGGAGATTAAGCGCTTGGGAAGATGGAAGTCGGCCCAATTTAAGGCATATATTAGGCCCACACCAGGTCCGCATTGCTAGGATAGGTGGCGGCCTGGTGGCTTTGAGCGTTATGCGAGTTAGCTTCTGCGCGACACCCGGTGGGTTGGCGGGTGCGTGTGTGGGACAGGGCTGCTGATGGATTTTCAGAAGGTGAGTGGGCGGTTGTTGCGGGGCTAGGGCGCTAGCCCAGGTTTAATTTGGTGTCGTCTGTTTTACCAGGTACAGTGGGAAGTTCACCACCGGTGCGAGTGTGGATAGTGGGACACTCATTTATCCACTGGGCGTCCATCAGGGCATTGCGGATGCCGGAAGGGCGACAACTTGGATTCCGAACGTCCAGGGCAAACTTCCGGTGGTTGGGACGCAGGGGTCTTGTGTGGGACGATTTACCAGCCTTGTTGCAGGATGCACATAGGAGGTGGGGGCAGCCGAATGTCATTGTGCTGCATTTGGGGGGTAATGACTTGGGTGCATTACCGGCCCTGGACCTTATTAAAAGGATGACAGCGGATATTAAATGGGTGCACACGTGGTTGAAAGAGGTCAAAATAGGTTGGTCAAATGTGGTTGCTCGGCTGCATTGGCGACACATTGTGACCCAGAAAGCAGCCTATAACGTGCGGAAGAAGGTCAATAGAGAGTTGGGAAGAGCGGTCACGGCCTTGGGGGGCTTCGTGATTAGACACGATGGGATAACGGCCGACAAGAAGGACCTATTTCGCCCTGATGGGGTCCATCTGACTGATGTCGGGTTGGACATGTTTCTGTCAGATATTAAGAGCACTTTGTTGAGGGTATTATAGTTAAAAAAAAAAAAAAAAAAAAGCTGATTGTTGTTGTTCATTTGGTTATTTGTTACTGTTGACATGTTATTTTATTGTAGGTGCCTGTCGGTTAAGTGGCGGCAAGAGAATGCCTGGCTCTTGTGGCGGGTGGTCAGGGCCCTGGGGAGCGGGCACGGAGAGAGAAGAGTGCCGGTCTAATTAAAGGGGGGGTTACGCCCGCCAGGCGCCGGCCTGGGGGTCCTCTCCCTGGCGAACAAGACCGAACACCTCTAAACCATCACAGCTCTCTCTCAGTGCCATTGGGCGTGACAGCCGGGTGTCACGTTGCAGGCATCGAAAGGGGCCTTGACCATCTGACTAAAGGGGCTAGGTTAGGGTGAGATGCCGCCAACGTTTTGTTGTTAACGAACTTGTTGCCAAGTTTGGTATTAAGTAAAATGCCTAAGGCAAATTCGAATAACGCTTTAGGCATTAGTTATTCGTTTATTTTAATAAACGCGACCGTGACCGGTCTTTTCCTCCCAACTTGGTGTGCTGTCTTATTTATTTCATGTTATGCTACACTACGTAGGACGTAATAGGGGGTTTAGACCTTATGAGAGTGGAGGGCCCTCTAGTGGGCCTGTAACATCACTAAGGGATTACCAACTTGAAGTCTGGAGATTGTGTTTGTTTGTTACATTGTTGCAGGAGAGGAGGCGGTGTTTTGTTCTTACCTTTATAGGGTCCTGCAGCAGAGTATCCGGCCTCTTTTCAGTTCCAGACTTCAAGAGGAAAGTTTCCCGCCCACCCGTCCCCGGAGTAGCAGTGGATTGGCGGCGATGCGGCTTGTAGGGTGAGCTAACCCGGCAGGGGTAGGTTTATTTGAGCTAGCCTTATGTAAGACCGGGTTCTTAATTTAGTCACCCACCTCTATCAATAGGGTTGTACGATTCGATTGCGAGAGGTCACCGTACTGGGTTGGGTTGATGCCTAGTTAGGCGGGTGGTCAGGGCCCTGGGGAGCGGGCACGGAGAGAGAAGAGTGCCGGTCTAATTAAAGGGGGGGGTTACGCCCGCCAGGCGCCGGCCTGGGGGTCCTCTCCCTGGCGAACAAGACCGAACACCTCTAAACCATCACAGCTCTCTCTCAGTGCCATTGGGCGTGACAGCCGGGTGTCACGTTGCAGGCATCGAAAGGGGCCTTGACCATCTGACTAAAGGGGCTAGGTTAGGGTGAGATGCCGCCAACGTTTTGTTGTTAACGAACTTGTTGCCAAGTTTGGTATTAAGTAAAATGCCTAAGGCAAATTCGAATAACGCTTTAGGCATTAGTTATTCGTTTATTTTAATAAACGCGACCGTGACCGGTCTTTTCCTCCCAACTTGGTGTGCTGTCTTATTTATTTCATGTTATGCTACACTACGTAGGACGTAATAGGGGGTTTAGACCTTAAAAATATACAGACAGAAACAGACATTTAAAGATAGTCACAGAGAAACATAAGTAGTTGAATAGGCAGACAGAGACATCCAAAGAACCAGACAGGGACCATGTTACATACATGTGATGACAATCAGATAGTAAAGAGAAAACTACAAATAAAAATATGCAGACAGCAGGGAAAGATTGACAATGGTCTAGTTTTTATGGTGCAGTCCATATTGTAAATAGTCCATCATCTTTGTCAAAGTTTTTAAATAGATAGTAAAGTCCAAATATAACTAGCATGCTTTAGGTAGATCATGCCATTTTTAAACCAAAAACATCCAATTTACTTGTGTTATTGAATTTGCTTCATTCTATTGGCATCCTTTGTTGAAGAGTAAATTTAGGTTGACCCATAGTAATTTAAGAGCATTAAGATGTTGCTATTGTTAAAAACACTGTGGAGATAGAGCGCTAAAAACATATTCACAAACCTTTATTCATTTGATAAGAGAAATAGATTGAAGAGGTTGGTTTTATAAAAAATGCATGAACTATCTGAATCATGAAACTTTTTTTCTGACTTTACTGTCCCTTTAATAGATTAAAATGTGAATATGAAACAAGTTATAGCTATCAAATGCCCCACATGAGAATATCTCTCCTGGTAGACAAGAAATAGATAGGCCTAATGAATGAACCAAGTGTTTAACCCCTTCCCGCCATTAGGATGTTCCATGCCGTCCTAACTGCGCACCGTTAGGACGACATGGAATATACTAGCCATTTCGCTATACTAAAGCCAAAAGCGCTTCCTCAATGGGATAGCGGCCTGCAGGGCGTGCCTAGCGTCATAGGCACTCCCCCCTGACCCGATCCCATCATTGAAATCACGCAATGTTCCAATGAAGACAAATTAAGCCGGCCAGGAAAGGGTTAAACAATAATTATTATTATTATTATTTATATAAGCCTTTTATCAATCAATACAGGGCTGGAAATTTTACTAAAGCTGTACTTATGATATTAAGTACACAAAAAAACAACCTAATAGGAGTATATGCATATGTATTAAATATTTTTATCTGTATTTATTACGTTCTACAGCACAGGACACCAAGATTCTTGGGCTAAAGTCAGAGAAGGAACAACCTATCAGCATTAATGGAACACACTGCGTGCTGAAGTAAGATATCACTGATACCTTGACCAGCAATGGTGGAAGTAATATATTATATGGATGTGAGATGATGTGGGGATAGTTAGTGGAAATTAAGCTTGGTGTGGTTGGATAGATTCTGAGTGTCAGCAATACTAAAATATGCCTTGTTAAAAATTAAAGAAAAACTATAGTAAAAAGCTTTATAGAAAACACTGAAAGATAATTACTTAACCTTTAAATGATCCTTACACAGCAATAAAATATTAAGGGCTAGATTACAAGAGGAGCACTAAATTATTGCGTGGCCGTAAATGGGCAAATTTGCCCGTTTGCGCTCATGTGATAATTAACCAGCCATTATGAGTGGCTGGTTATTGCTAGCACTCAGAAAAAGTGCCCCACGTGTCCTCAAAATAGAGGGCATTATAGCTTTTTATTAAAAAAAAGTAGCATTTTTTTTTTAAATAAAAAACTGCGCTAGGCAGTTTTTGGGGCTTTAAAGTTGCCGGGTAAGGGGCGTTAGAAAAAAGTCTTGCGTTCGCATTGCGCTTTGCTTGTAATATCATTTATTAGTATTACTCAGTGGAGTTCTAATATTGCTTAAACACAATCTAGCCCTAAATTGTAAATATATTGTACCCACAATGTGTACTTATACTTTTTAGAATCAACTTGGGAGAAAAAAAAATCAGTCATTAGTTAACATTTTTATCACCATTTCATCTATTTAATCGTTTAATGATTTCTATGTCCTAAACTCTAAACGTTTACCAGTATCTTATTTTGTTTTCTTAGTGCCAGGCCAAGTACTGCGAAGGTGACTCCTGTACTTCCTCCTATTGGCCAGAGAAAAGTGATGACGAATGTCCCAAAATGTAAGGAACTTCAGAAAAATGAATTGAGGGAAATACATGAATGAATATGTTAATTAATAATATAGCCATACAAATAGGTTAGTGGGGCAGACAGATATAAACAGATAAATACGTACATATTCTTATAGAAACAAAGACTGGAAAATATAGGTGGATATTGGAAAAAATGCAAAGAATAAAAATCTAGGAAAACAAACAAATATATAGAAAATTTAAAAAAATCACAATTAATTTTCTGAAATATGAAGAATGTATCTTTCCCTCACAGTACCAGTGAACAAATGTTTTAAAATATTGTAATTGATATATATATATATATATATATATATATATATATATATATATATATATATATATATATATATATATATATATATATTTAGATATATACATACACAGACTCACATACACACACACCCTATATAAGTAAACAATTAAGCCTTAAATAATCAGTAAATACAGTAGCATAATCAACAAATGCATGATAAAAAGACAATGCAAAAGCACTTGGTTGCCGAATTATCAAAGTGCGAGCAGACATGATTCCCTGTTGCGAATGTGAATTCCTGCACATGCTCAGTAGGAGCTGGTGACTCAAAAACTGTAACTATAAAAGGACTGTGCACATTTTGTTAATGGAAGTAAATTGGAAACTTGTTTAAAATTGCCTGCTCTATCTGAATCATGAAAGTGTAATTTTGACTTGAGTGTCTCTTTAAGCAAGATAAGTGTCACTAAGGAGCATGGGTTGTGGGAAAGGGAGATAATTAGTGTATAATAGGGGTAGTGGGAACCAGAATTTAATGCATTGTGGGCCTAGACCTTACATTTGATGTTATATTTGTTAGCTGACCACAGGTTTTTTTTACAAAGAATTAGTAAAACGCTGTTTTTTGTTTTTGTAACATGTATATAGTTGTGCTCATAAGTTTACATACCCTAGCAGAATTTATGATTTCTTGGCCATTTTTCAGAGAATATGAATGATAACACAAAAACTTTTCTTTCACTCATGGTTAATGTTTATTGAGGTCAGGAGACTGAGATGGCCACTCCAGAACCTTCACTTTATTCTTCTGTAGCCAATGACAGGTCAACTTGGCCTTGTGATTAGGATCATTGTCATGTTGGAATGTCCAAGTACGTCCCATGAGCAGCTTCCGTGCTGATGAATGCAAATTTTCCTCCAGTATTTTTTGATAACATACTGCATTCATCTTGCCATCAATTCTAACCAAATTTCCTGTTCCTATGTAGCTCACACATCCCCAAAACATCAGCGATCCACCTCCATGTTTCACAGTAGGAATGGTGTACCTTTCATCATAGGCCTTGTTGACTCCTCACCAAATGTAGCGTTTATGGTTGTGGCCAAAAAGCTCAATTTTGGTCTCATCACTCCAAATGAGGTTTGAGGCTTGTCTCTGTGCTGTTTGGCATATTGTAAGTGGGATACTTTGTGGCATTTTCTTAGTAATGGCTTTCTTCTGGCGACTCGACCATGCAGCCCATCTTTCTTTAAGTGCTTCCTTATTGTGCATCTTGAAACAGCCACACCACATGTTTTCAGAGAGTCCTGTATTTCACCTGAAGTTATTTGTGGAATTTTCTTTGCATCCCGAACAATTTTCCTGGCAGTTGTGGCTGCAATTTTAGTTGGTCTACCTGACTGTGGTTTGGTTTCAACAGAACCCCTCATTTTCCACTTACTTAGAGTTTGAACACTGCTGATTGGCATTCTCAATTCCTTGGATATCTTTTTATATCCCTTTCCTGTTTTATACAGTTCAGCTACCTTTTCCTGCAGATCCTTTGACAATTCTTTTGCTTTCCCCATGACTCAGAATCCAGAAACGTCAGTGCAGCACTGGATGAAAGATGCAAGGGTCTGTCAGGAGTCCAGAAACTCATTGACCTTTTATACACACACTCTAATTACAAGCAAACAGATCACAGGTGAGGATGGTTACCTTTAATAGCCATTCAAACCCCTTTGTGTAAACTTGTGTGCACGTTATCAGGCCAAAATCACCACGGTATGTAAACTTTTGATCAGGGTCATTTGGGTAGTTTTTGTTGTCATTATGATTTAAAAAGAGTAAACACAGTTGATTGATAATAAATGGCTTCAGCCAAACACTAACCATGAGTGAAAGAAACTTTTTTATATTATTCATATTCTCTGAAAAATGGCCAAGGAATCATAATTTCCTAGGGTATGTAAACTTATGAGCACAACGAACATATTTAGAAGTAATTCATCCAGTGATATACACCGTGTGCAGAATTATTAGGCAAATGAGTATTTTGACCACATCATCCTCTTTATGCATGTTGTCTTACTCCAAGCTGTATAGGCTTGAAAGCCTGCTACCAATTAAGCATATTAGGTGATGTGCATCTCTGTAATGAGAAGGGGTGTGGTCTAATGACATCAACACCCTATATCAGGTGTGCATAATTATTAGGCAACTTCCTTTCCTTTGGCAAAAAGGGTCAAAAGAAGGACTTGACAGGCTCAGAAAAGTAAAAAATAGTGAGATATCTTGCAGAGGGATGCAGCACTCTTAAAATTGCAAAGCTTCTGAAGCGTGATCATCGAACAATCAAGCGTTTCATTCAAAATAGTCAACAGGGTCGCAAGAAGCGTGTGGAAAAACCAAGGCGCAAAATAACTGCCCATGAACTGAGAAAAGTCAAGCGTGCAGCTGCCAAGATGCCACTTGCCACCAGTTTGGCCATATTTCAGAGCTGCAACATCACTGGAGTGCCCAAAAGCACAAGGTGTGCAATACTCAGAGACATGGCCAAGGTAAGAAAGGCTGAAAGACGACCACCACTGAACAAGACACACAAGCTGAAACGTCAAGACTGGGCCAAGAAATATCTCAAGACTGATTTTTCTAAGGTTTTATGGACTGATGAAATGAGAGTGAGTCTTGATGGGCCAGATGGATGGGCCCGTGGCTGGATTGGTAAAGGGCAGAGAGCTCCAGTCCGACTCAGATGCCAGCAAGGTGGAGGTGGAGTACTGGTTTGGGCTGGTATCATCAAAGATGAGCTTGTGGGGCCTTTTCGGGTTGAGGATGGAGTCAAGCTCAACTCCCAGTCCTACTGCCAGTTTCTGGAAGACACCTTCTTGAAGCAGTGGTACAGGAAGAAGTCTGCATCCTTCAAGAAAAACATGATTTTCATGCAGGACAATGCTCCATCACACGCGTCCAAGTACTCCACAGCGTGGCTGGCAAGAAAGGGTATAAAAGAAGAAAATATAATGGCATGGCCTCCTTGTTCACCTGATCTGAACCCCATTGAGAACCTGTGGTCCATCATCAAATGTGAGATTTACAAGGAGGGAAAACAGTACACCTCTCTGAACAGTGTCTGGGAGGCTGTGGTTGCTGCTGCACGCAATGTTGATGGTAAACAGATCAAAACACTGACAGAATCCATGGATGGCAGGCTTTTGAGTGTCCTTGCAAAGAAAGGTGGCTATATTGTCACCTATTTGTTTTTGTTTTGTTTTTGAATGTCAGAAATGTATATTTGTGAATGTTGAGATGTTATATTGGTTTCACTGGTAAAAATAAATAATTGAAATGGGTATATATTTGTTTTTTGTTAAGTTGCCTAATAATTATGCACAGTAATAGTCACCTGCACACACAGATATCCCCCTAAAATAGCTATAACTAAAAACAAACTAAAAACTACTTCCAAAACTATTCAGCTTTGATATTAATGAGTTTTTTGGGTTCATTGAGAACATGGTTGTTGTTCAATAATAAAATTAATCCTCAAAAATACAACTTGCCTAATAATTCTGCACTCCCTGTATTTATAAAAAAAAAAGACAACACCTGTGAATAGAAGAATATTGTGAATATTTGTATTAATTCTACCATAGCGCTGTGGGATCAGTTGGCGCTCTACAAATAACTGATAATAATATGTGTAATTAAATGGGTTTATGTATATTCTTAGCAGGTTTTTCAAGACAAGATTACTTAAATAAACAGCCTGAGCCACAACTGGCAAAGAAACAAGAGGGACCACGGAGGACTCATGGTGTACACTTGCCCAAGTAAGGAATCAATCACCGATTCACTCTTTTAACCATAAATGAATGGTCAATAAGTTGTATAGAAGGAACATAATATGCTTTCTCTGCATATAAAGCATCAGGGAGCAGTGTTAAGATGGGAGCCCATGTGTTTTTTTGTTATCAATATCAGAATATTTCATTTGTAAAGGTATATTGAGCATCTGAAAGGCAGTGTAAACATGATTGCTAGCACTGGTAGAAAAGATTTTCTGCAATTTTTGATTAAATGTTACTATATAAAGAGCATGTCATTTTGCACCTGTACATTTTTAGAATGAATTTGGAAGATAAACCAGTCTTTTTGCTAATTGTAATTGTTTAATTTGTTTTTATCTGTATCAAAATTCTAAGTAAACACACAACATTATCTCCTTTATTTCCTCAGAATCAAATTCCCTCCAATAGCTATGAATTCAATGTGTGCCTCTCTTGCTCAGCAAAAAGATATGAGATGTCCAAAAAGTAAGTAAAATAACATCAATCAAGCATGCTTCTCCTGTAAATTGGCTGATACCAAATAAGAGTCACTCATAAAAATAGATGATAGATAGATGATATATATATTATAGATAGATGATAGATAGATAAATAGATTATAGATAGATGGATGATATATAGATATAGGATAGATATAGGATAGATATATGATAGATAGATACAGGATAGTTGATTGATTGATAGATAGATAGATATATGATAGATATTTGATGGATAGATAGATATATAGATAATTGATAGATATATGATAGATATATGATATATGATATATAGATAGATAGATAGATAGATAGATAGATAGATAAATATTTGATAGATAGATAGATTGATAGATAGATAGATAGATGCATGATAGATATATGATAGATAGATACATGATAGATAGATAGATAGATAGATAGATAGATAGATAGATAGATAGATAGATAGATAGATAGATAGATGATAGATAGATAGATGATAAATATATGATAGATAGATAGATAGATAGATAGATAGATAGATAGATAGATAATGACAGGTATACATTCATACATACTCATGTTAATAAACACTTTATTTCTTCAACAGATTCTAGAACACAAGGTCAGTCCAGTAAGGATAGGAATAAAGGAAATGGAAAGGTGAAAAAGCAGAAGGCATCTGTGAAAACTGATACTGTGCCCTTAGCAAGGTAAGGAATTCAGTTAATTCTTATCCTGAAACAAATGTATGACTCGTATGCATTCATTATATCAGTAATTAGTCAATGCTACAGCTAAAACTGCTGTAAAAATCATCATTTTTTTTGAGAGATAGAAAGTTTATTAAGTGGAATTACTTAAACTGTTTCCTGTGAAAATTATTCCCATATATATTCAAAAAATATAAATCCTTAAATTATTGTATAACTACTAGATTGCGCATAAAACATCACGGAACATTTTATTTACAAGTGTTGTTAAATTTTAATTTTTCAACCACAACATTTTTAAAAATTATTTGTAAATTAAGGTCCCTAACAAGGGATACTAAACACAATTTTTTTTCTTTCATCATTCAGATAGAGCATGCAAGTTTAAGCAACTTTCTAATTTACTCCTATTATCAATAGCTCTTCATTCTCTTGGTATTTTTATTAGAAAAAGCAGGAATGAAAGCTTTAGAGCCGGCTCATTTTAGGTTCAGCACCTGGGTTGTGCTTGCTGATTGGATAGCTAAATTTAGCCACCAATCAGCAATTGCTATCCAAAGTGCTTAACCAAAAATTGGCCGGCTCCAAAGCTTTCATTGCTGCTTTTTCAAGTAAAGATAGCAAGAGAATGAAGACAATTTGATAATAGGAATAATAAGGATAGCCTTATGCTTACCCCAGGTATTCTTGGATTCCCCACAGTGTCTATCATTACAACCTCTTGTTGAATTTTATTCCATGAATCAATCTCCTTTTCTGTGAAGAAGTGCTTTGGAAAATTACTCCTAAATCTACTACCCTTTAACATGAGATTATGACCCCTTATTCTTGAATTTTTTGTTTTATAAAAATACTCACAGCCTCCGCTTAATGATGCAGTCATTGCCATGTAGTGTTTCTGGGGAGATTACATTTCAATTAAACAAGTACTAAAAGTAAAAATAAAAACAATCACAATATGCTTTATATGTGTGTGCTTGTGTCTCCTTCTTTCTCTCTCAGCCAGGTTTGTTTGATGTAAAGCTGATTTCTGAAAAGAGGACACCACTATTTCAAGATAATAGGGGTTTATTAAAGGGACATTTTGGTTAAAATTTAAAAGCATATAGATGAATTATGGTAATAGGGGTTTATTAAAGGGACATTCTGGTTAAAATTTAAAAGCACATAGATGAATTACATCTTTGAATAGAAACATTTGCAATATACATGTATTGGCAAAAATGCTTCTAGTAAGTTATTACTTTTTTAGTGTTAACATTTTTCTCTGCATGTGCATGTGAAATATAGCTAGACAGAATGTAAAATACTGCAGCTGTTCAGATCACCAGTGGGGTTTGTATCATTTCAGTAATTAACAAATTGAGTCATTACCAGATGATACATGCAGCTTAGGCTCACAAATCAAGTGCTGTGTTTAAAATGCTGGTGCATGGTGCATACTTAAAGTGAATGTAAAGTTAACCCGACTGCCTCACGGCATTGTATAGACTTTTAAAAATGAGCCAGAGTTTAATTCATGCAATTTTTATATTTTTTATTTTCTCAAATGTTTACCTTTTTACCGCTCCATCGAAAAGCGCAGCTCTCCCGCCCACCATATTGTCTAATTAATTGACAGATGACGATTCTTAAAACAACTACACAATGCCGTAAGGCAGTAGGGTTAACTTAACATTCACTTTAAATACACTTTTGAAACAGCTGTAGCTTTTATTACAAGATCTTTCTTTCATGTAATTGGCAAGAGTCCATGAGCTAGTGACATATGGGATATACAATCCTACCAGGAGGGGCAAAGTTTCCCAAACCTCAAAATGCCTATAAATACACCCCTCACCACACCCACAATTCAGTTTTACAAACTTTGCCTCCTATGGAGGTGGTGAAGTAAGTTTGTGCTAAGATTTCTACGTTGATATGCGCTTCTCAGCATTTTTGAAGCCCGATTCCTCTCAGTGTACAGTGAATGTCAGAGGGATGTGAAGGGAGTATCACCTATTGAATGCAATGGTTTTCCTCATGGGGATCTATTTCATAAGTTCTCTGTTATCGGTCGTAGAGATTCATCTCCTACCTCCCTTTTCAGATCGACGATATATTCTCATATTCCATTACCTCTACTGATAACCATTTCAGTACTGGTTTGGCTATCTGCTATATGTGGATGGGTGTCTTTTGGTAAGTATGTTTTCATTACTTAAGACACTCTCAGCTATGGTTTGGCACTTTATGTATTTATATAAAGTTCTAAATATATGTATTGTACTTATATTTGCCATGATTCAGGTTTTCAGTATATTTCCTTTTTGCAGACTGTCAGTTTCATATCTGGGAAATGCTTTTTTAGGAAAATGTATTTCTTACCTGGGGTATAGTCTCTTTTTCAAATTGACTGTCTTTTAAATTCGCGGGCAGAATTAGGCTCGCAAGGGCGCAAAATGCCAAAGTTTATTGCGTCATTCTTGGCGCGATATTTTTTGGCGCGAAGTTCCGTTTGTTGACGCAAAATTCGTCATTTCCGGCATCTTAGTCGACGCCGAGTCCTTTGACGTTTTTGGCGCCCAAAAACATTTTTCTGTTTGTTGTGCATCATACTTGGCGCCAAATATTTTCATTATTTAAGACCCCATTCCTATTTCCCTCTTGCTTTTTTCTATGTCAGAGGGTTATTCTGTTTGCATTTTTTCCCATTCCTGAAACTGCCATATAAGGAAATTGATCATTTTACTTTATATGTTGTTTTTTCTCTTACATTTGCAAGATGTCTCAATCTGATCCTGTCTCAGAATTCACTGCTGGATCCCTGCTGCCTGATAACAGTTCTACCAAAGCTAAGTGCATTTGTTGTAAACTTGTGGAGATTATACCTCCAGCTGTGGTTTGTAATAGTTGTCATGATAAACTTTTACATGCAGAAAATGTATCCATCAGTAGTAGTTCATTACCTGTTGCTGTTCCTTCAAAATCTAATGCACAAGATGTACCTGTAAATTTAAAAGAATTTATTTCTGATTCTATTCAGAAGGCTTTGTCTGCCATTACGCCTTCTAATAAACGTAAAAGGTCTTTTAAAGCTTCTCATAGAGTTGATGAAATTTCAAATGACCGGCAACATACTGATTTATCTTTCTCTGATGAGGATCTATCTGATTCAGAAGATCCTGCCTCAGATATTGACACTGACAAATCCTCTTATTTATTTAAAATGGAGTATATTCGTTCTTTATTAAAGGAAGTGTTGATTACAGTAGATATGGAGGAAACTAGTCCTCTTGATATTAAAACTAGGTTTAAAAAATTGTATCCTTTGCCAGCAGTTAGATTGGAGTTTTGGGAAAAGATCCCCAAAGTTGATGGGGCTATCTCTACTCTTGCTAAACGTACTACTATTCCTACGGAAGATAGTACTTCTTTAAAAGATCATTTAGATTGGAAACTTGAATCTTATCTAAGGAAGGCTTATTTATATTCCGGTCATCTTCTTAGGCCTGCAATTTCTTTGGCTGATGTTGCAGCTGCTTCAACTTTTTGGTTGGAAACTTTAGCGCAACAAGTGTCGGATCATGATTTGTCTAGCATTGTTAAGTTGACTCAACATGCTAATAATTTCATTTGTGATGCCATTTTTGATATCATCAAAATTGATGTTAGATATATGTCTTTAGCTATTTTAGCTAGAAGAGCTTTGTGGCTTAAATCTTGGAATGCTGATATGACTTCTAAGTCCAGATTGCTATCTCTTTCTTTCCAAGGTAATAAATTATTTGGTTCTCAGTTGGATTAAAAAATGTCAACTGCCACTGGGGGGAAGGGAGTCTTTTTGCCTCAGGATAAAAAACCTAAGACATCTAATCCTTCCCCAAAGGAATTTGTTTCAAATTGGAAGCCTTCCTCAAACTGGAATAAATACAAGCCATTTAAGAGATCAAAGCCAGACCCCAAGTCCGCATGAAGGTACAGCCCTCATTCCAGCTCAGCGGGTAGGGGGCAGATTAAAATTTTTCAAAGATGTTTGGATCAATTCGGTCCAAAATCATTGGATTCAAAGGTATAGAATAGGGATATTCTCAGGGGTATAGAATAGGATTCAGAGTAAGACCGCCTGTGAGAAGATTTTTTCTCTCACACATTCCAGTGAACCCAGTAAAGGCTCAGGCTTTCCTGAAGTGTGTTTCAGATCTGGAGTTATCAGGGGTAATCATGCCAGTACAGTTTCAGGAACAGGGTCTGTGGTTTTATTCAAATCTATTCATCGTCCCAAAGAAAGAAAATTCATTCAGACCAGTTCTGGATCTAAAGATTTTGAATCAATATGTAAGAGTACCAACGTTCAAAATGGTGACTATAAGGACTATTCTGCCTTTTGTTCAGCAAGGGCATTATATGTCCACAATAGACTTACAGGATGCATATCTTCATATTCCGATTCATCCGGATCACTATAAGTTCATGAGATTCTCTTTTCTAGACAAGAATTACCAATTTGTTGCTCTTCCTTTTTGTCTAGCGACAGCTCCAAAAAGCTTTTCAAAGGTTCTCGGTGCCCTACTCTCTGTAATCAAGAGCGGGGTATTGCAGTGTTTCCTTATTTGGACAATATCTGGGTACTTGTTCAGTCTTTTCGTTCTGCAGAATCTCACACAAATCAACTAGTGTTGTTTCTTCGAAGACATGGCTGGAGGATCAATTTACCAAAAAGTTATTTGATTCCTCAGACAAGGGTAACCTTTTTAGGTTTCCAGATAGATTCAGTGTCCATGACTTTGTCTCTAACAGACAAGAGACATTTGAAATTGGTTGCAGCCTGTCAGAACCTTCAGTTTCAGTCATTCCCTTCAGTAGCTATGTGCATGGAAGTTTTAGATCTCATGACTGCAGCATCGGACGCGATCCCCTTTGCTCGTTTTCTTATGAGACCTCTCTAGCTTTGTATGCTGAACCAATGGTGCAGGAATTATACAAGGATATCACAATTAATATTCTTTAATCCCAATGTTCGACTTTCTCTGACTTGGTGGTTAGATCATCATCGTATAATTCTAGGGGCCTCTTTCGTTCGTCTAACCTGGACTGTGATCACAACAGATGTCTTTCAGGTTGGGGAGCTGTTTGGGGATCTCTAACAGCACAAAGGGTTTGGAAATCTCAAGAGGCGAGATTACCAATCAATATTTTGGAACTCTGTGCAATTCTCAGGGCTCTTCAGTTTTGGCCTCTGTTGAAGAGAGAACCATTCATTTGTTTTCAGACAGACAATATCACAACTGTGGCATATGTCAATCATCAGGGTGGGACTCACAGTCCTCAAGCTATGAAAGAAGTATCCCGGATACTTGTTTGGGCGGAATCCAGCTCCTGTCTAATTTCTGACGTTCATATCCCAGGTATAGACAATTGAGAAGCGGATTATCTCAGTTGTCAGACTTTACATCCGGGAGAATGGTCTCTCCACCCAGATGTGTTTTCTCAAATTGTTAAGATGTGGTTGCTTGCAAAAATAGATCTGATGGCATCTCATCTAAACAAAAAACTTCCCAGGTACCTGTCCAGGTCCAGGGATCCTCAGGCGGAAGCAGTGGATGCGTTGACACTTCCTTGGTGTTATCAACCTGCTTATATTTTCCCACCTCTAGTTCTTCTTCCAAGAGTGATCTCAAAAATCATCATGGAGCAATCGTTTGTGCTGCTGGTGACTCCAGCATGGCCTCACAGGTTTTGGTATGCGGATCTTGTTCGGATATCCAGTTGCCAACTTTGGCCACTTCCATTATGGCCAGACCTTCTATCGCAAGGTCCGTTTTTCCATCAGGATCTCAAATCAGTAAATTTGAAAGTATGGAGATTGAACGTTTAGTGTTTAGTCATAGAGGTTTCTCTGACTCAGTTATTAATACTATGTTGCAGGCTCATAAATCTGTTTCTAGAAAGATTTATTATCGAGTTTGGAAGACTTACATTTCATGGTGTTCTTCTCATAAATTTTCTTGGCATTCATTTAGAATTCCTAGAATTTTACAGTTTCTTCAGAATGGTTTGGTTAAAGGTTTGTCTGCAAGTTCCTTGAAAGGACAAATCTCTGCTCTTTCTTTTTTATTCCACAGAAAAATTGCTAAACTTCATGATATTCACTGTTTTGTACAGGCTTTAGTTCATATAAAGCCTGTTATTAAATCAATCTCTCCTCCTTGGAGTCTTAATTTGGTTTTGAAGACTTTACAGGCTCCTCCATTTGAGCCTATGCATTCTTTGGACATTAAACCACTTTCTTGGAAAGTTTTGTTCCTTTTGGCCATCTCTTCTGCTAGAAGAGTTTCTGAATTATCTGCTCTCTCTTGTGAATCTCCTTTTCTGATTTTTCACCAGGATAAGGCAGTTTTGCGGACTTCATTTAAATTCTTACCTAAGGTTGTGAATTCTAACAACATTAATAGAGAAATTGTTGTCCCTTCTTTGTGTCCTAATCCTAAGAATTCTTTGGAGAGATCTTTACATTCTTTGGACGTGGTGAGAGCTCTGAAATATTATGTTAAAGCTACTAAAGATTTCAGAAGACTTCTAGTCTATTTGTTATCTTTTCTGGTTCCAGCAAAGGTCAGAAGGCTTCTGCCGTTTCTTTGGCATCATGGTTAAAGCTTTTGATTCATCAAACTTATTTGGAGTCGGGTAAAGCCCAGCCTCAGAGAATTACAGCTCATTCTACTAGATCAGTTTCCACTTCTTGGACTTTTAAGAATGAAGCTTCAGCTGATCAGATTTGCAAAGCAGCAACTTGGTCTTCTTTGCATACATTTACTAAATTCTACCATTTTGATGTATTTGCTTCTTCGGAAGCAGTTTTTGGTAGGAAAGTTCTTCAGGCAGCAGTTTCAGTTTGATTCTTCTGCTTATGATTTAAGTTTTTATTTTTATTTTTTGAGAATAAACTTATATTTGGGTTGTGGATTCATTTTTTTCAGCAAAATGGCTGTTTTTATTTTGTCCCTCCCTCTCTAGTGACTCTTGAGTGGAGTTCCACATCTTGGGTATTGCTATCCCATACGTCACTAGCTCATGGACTCTTGCCAATTACATGAAAGAAAACATAATTTATGTAAGAACTTACCCGATAAATTCATTTCTTTCATATTGGCAAGAGTCCATGAGGCCCACCCTTTTTTTGGTGGTTATGATTTTTTGTATAAAGCACAATTATTTCCAAATTTTTTGTTGATGCTTTTTACTCCTTTCTTTTTCACCCCACTTCTTGGCTATTCATTAAACTGAATTGTGGGTGTGGTGAGGGGTGTATTTATAGGCATTTTGAGGTTTGGGAAACTTTGCCCCTCCTGGTAGGATTGTATATCCCATACATCACTAGCTCATGGACTCTTGCCAATATCAAAGAAATGAATTTATCAGGTACGTTCTTACATAAATTATGTTTTTGCTAATTAACCTAATATTACAAAAATGCTTCTATTCAAAACTGAAATGCATCCATGTAGATTCCAATTTTGGCTGAATTGTCCCTTTAAAAGTTTGGAATTCTCTAGCTCTTCATAGCTAGCTGTTTGGAAGTTACCTACGCTATAATAAACAATCTCACTTGTGCTATTACTCTATGTGGGCAAAAAAAAACATGGTTTTAGTAAATAAAAATCCAATTTCTATGCATCATGGAGACAGATTTTCAGTAAGGCTTGGTATGGAATGAATTGGCTGTGTCTTTTAGAAATAACAATACCTGCTTTACAAGAAACTTGTACCATAGAGAAAAAATGTTGCGCAAAAAGATTTAGACCAAATGTACTAAAAGTTTTAATCAAATAGAATTTAAGATTAAAATTCTAAATATTGAATAGACTATTTTAAATCTTGTTTTTTTTTCAATAGAGACCAACAACCCTCTGCAAATGGGCATGTCCTAGATCCTACCTCATACCACCAAAAGATCTGTAATGGATGCAGTGACCCAGTAGCTCATGCCCAATATATACAGGCTGAGCGACAAAGATTACAGTCTGCTGTGACTGATATCTTGCTGAGGAGTGGGGAATCTCACCTCCATCCCCTAACAAAGGACTATTACATCAATCTACGTACAAAGACTAAGCATTGATTCTAAAGTGCTGAACCATGCACCATCTTGATTAAAAATAAACCTTTTGCAAACAATAAAATTATTACTTATAAACTTTTTTCCCAGAATTTTTTTTTTTAAGGTAAATAGGAGGACAGGGTTTTTTAAAGGGACAGTCTAGTATAAATTAAACTTTCACTTTTCACTATTCACTATTCAGATAGGACTTTTAATTTTAATCAACTTTCCAATTTACTTTAATCATCAAATTTGCTCTTTTCTCTTGGTATTCTTAGTCTAAACTAAACATAGGTAGGCTCATATGCCAATTTCTAAGCCTTTGAGGGCTGCCTCTTATCACATGCTTTTTAAATCTCTTTTCAACACAAAGAGACAGAAAGTACACGTGGGCCATATAGATAACACTGTGTTCAGGCACAGAAAGTTATTTAAGATTTAGCACAAAACAATGCTAAATTCAAGTCAATAGATAATAAACAGTCACAGTCATGTGATCAGGGGGCTGGAAGAAGGTTCTTAGATACAAAGTAATTACAGAGGTAAAAAGTGTATTAATATAACTGTGTTGGTTATGCATAACTGGGGCAAGGGTAATAAAGGGATTATCTTTCTTTTAAAACAATAACAATTATATGGTAGACTGTCCCTTTAAGTTGCTCATAACCTATAGTGTGGGTTATATTATCCCAGTAATGTACCCAGGGTATATTGCAGCAGGACAGATCATTTTTTAACACCACACCACCTCTATATTGTCTATATTACAATTTTCATAAGGGTCAAATCGCCATGACTTCACTCCCACCTTACCCACAATATACACATGGACAGAGATTTGGAGTTAAAACACTGTGGAGCACGGTCGTGTTTATTTAAACAACTAGGCACAAAACACTAAATTTTTTTCCTGTGAAGCTTAAGGTTTAACTCAATGTGGTGGCATCTGAGACCTAGTAAATATAAATAACAATATCTACAACAAGCGTAGTGAGGTCACCGGCCCTGCTTGGGTGCTGCAATGCTCCTGCCGAGCATTGACCTTCAGGGGTTGGCATCATCCACAAGGGGTTTCTAGGTCAGCAGGCCCTCGGGGAGAGGAAGCTGCGACTTGCAACATCATGCCCCTCCCATTAGCTCGACCAAACCCTTGCGGTAAACATAAAAATTATTAGGCCAGGTCCCCGCCACAAGAAATACATACTATACCTCTCATAAATGGAGCTTTTGCCGCCACTAAAAACCAACAAAGCAAATGTAGCCCAGCACTCACAGTCCAAAATAATGGTGCACGTAGCAAGGATCCTGCACAGATCCCCAGTAGTAACAGGAAATCCAGAGAAAAGCCACAGCACCTCAATTATGCATTATATATCATTTATTGGTGAGACATCACAGCTTACAGCAACAACGTTTCGGTCAACAATAGACCTTAATCATGTTATACAAATGAACACTCCTATTCACCTTTTATACCCTTACATAGGGGAGGGACCAATTACCTGGACAGGTGTTACCACATTTCTCAAATATTCTTACACTCTAAGCACCCCCTCTAGTGGACACAGAAGTAGACATCTTCTTAACCCTTTATGACCTGAAAAACATATATCCATAGTTACATAAAACACTTTTATAAAAAATACAGATCTTTACAATTATTTACTTCTATAAGTATCAAAATTCACACAATAAATAGTCATATAGTCATTGGATATAGAAAACCACACTGGTATGAAATTCTAATCTAAATATTACATCCTTTCCCATTTATAAGGTGACATTCCAGTCAATCTCCTTATTCATCCCCAATGGGATCAGGGACTGTAGAGTATAAATCCAAAATGTTTCCCTAGATTTAAGGATCTTAAGTCTATCTCCACCTCGCCTAGGTCTCCTCACATGTTCTATAATCTGAAACCTAAGTTGTGATATAGAATGACCTGCCTGCAAAAAAATGATTGGATACAGGAGCATCCATGTTTTTACGTTGAATATTAGATTTATGTTCATTCATGCGGTCTCTGGCTCTATGTGTCAACTCCCCAATGTAAATCTTTGAGCAAGGACACTTGATCAAATATATAATAAAATCAGTGTTACAGGTGTAGAAGCCAGAGATCTGGAATCTCCTTCCAGTAAGTGGATGAACAAAAAAATCTCCCTTAATCATATTATTGCAGTTACAGCAACCTAAACAAGGAAAATTACCTAACCTAGGACTTGAGATAAAAGTTTGTCTTAGTCCCATTTCTGGGCCCAAATCAGCCTTCACAAGTGTATCTCTTATATTTTTGTTCCTTTTATAGGCAGCCATAGGGGGCTCCTCAAATTCTTTAATGTGTGGATTAAGATCCTTTATGATGGATCAGTGTTTCCTAATAATTTTGTTCACTTTATTACTTAAGGAATTATACTCAGTAACAAATATCAATCTGTTCGTTTTCCTCTCTTTACCTTTTGCACAAGTACCAGTAATGATAGATTCCCTAGAAGTCTTCTCCATTTCTTTTATTTGCTGTTCAATCAGTGGCTTTGGGAAACCCCTTTCCAAAAAACAATTCCCCATTTCCTGTAATCTAGTTAATCCAATTCTCTCATCTGACACAATTCTCTTAACATGAAGGAACTGGCTACTAGGTAAACTTTTAATGAGTGAGGGTGAGTGTGCACTCTCATATCTTAATAGACTATTTCTATCACGCTCTTTCTTATATAGATCCGTTTTAAGATGTCTACCATTCTTAGTAACAGTAGTGTCTAAGAAAGGCACAGATTCCTCACTATATGTAAGGTTAAACTTAATGTGTCATGTAGAGAGATTCAAATCAGCAACAAACTCAACAAGGGAATCTATGTCGCCCCCCCCCCCCATATGCCAAAGACATCGTCTATATATCTAAACCATCACAATCCATATTGTTGAAACATATAGTTGGTATAAACAAACCTCTCTTCATAGATATTCATGAATATATTGGCATATGTGTGGCCACCTAAAACCAATTAGGGAATAACTACAGGACATGGCGCCTAATCGCCCCAGATAAATTTGCTAAAAACAGCTCAAGACCCTACTCGGTTAAATGTACCCCGTCAGGCCTATATATATCGTGCCTGATCACAAAACCACCTTTCTCCATGATAAGCCTCCCTACATCTTGATTCTGCTTTTTCCTGATACGGTAAGCTGAACGGTGCACTCTCACGTACCGCCACTGCAATGCAATTCGACCATGCCACCCGCACTCCTGAAAAACTTGCTCTCATCCACCGAACATCCAACTGAATAACAGACGTCAACTCAAGCACAGGCATACTACCAACGTCATTCCCCCCAGATGCAGCACAATCAAATAAGGCCGTCCCCAACATAGAAAATCTTCTTTGAGACACCCCGGCAAATCCCTCCAGAGCATTCCCCTCCTCCCAAGCCATCTAATTGAAACTGCATCTGGTTGAATCCTCCTCAGCTGCCGGCCGCCCGAACACTTTAATGCGTGTATTGCCACCCAATGGACATACGAATGGCCAACTATCCATGCTCTACACGGAGGGGTCCTTAAACCTAAAATAAAGGAAAGTAAACTATGACTAACCGAACGCTTACGTGCTTAACCTACTTTAACTATCTGCCCCCCCCTAAAGAGGCATACTATACAACTTGTACCTTTTGGAGCTCCACCTACCAATCTCTGTATCTTTCGCTCCAGTTCTCCAGCAGCTGCCGCGCTGGTGGCCAACCCAATGGTTATGGGGAGTGGGGAGCTATCACCTCGGGATCAAGGCCGACTTTCTTAGCCGCCCACTCCAACACTCTTCTAAACTGAACTCTAGACAGGTTGGTACAATCCCTATGAATAAAAAACTGCTCAGAATTCCCCGGCCTTCTTGTAGAGTACTCCAAAATGAGAAGAACAGGGCAGCACTCTGGGCTATCCTGCTGTTGCATTGACAACCACACCCCTTTCTTGTCTTGATCAGTTTTTGATCTGGGAATGAACAGCAGCAATGCCTGCAGATCAAACCTGACATGTTGCACCTGGATTCTGCTCCCTACCGACACCCTGGTTTAAACAACTAATTCCCCGATCTGGAGCACCCCAAAAATCACAACTAAAAACGCAGCCCTAAACAAACTGACCTCATACTCGTCTGCGCAAACCTCGGGAAGCACTGCTAATAAGGCCGCTAACCTCTGTACTGTAATCGGCTCACGTCTATCAGCTGGCCGAGCCTCGATTCTACCCTAGCCCTTCATTACTTGCCTAACCCGGAAGTTACCTGTGCCATCTGGAAGGCCCCACCATTTGCTGAAAAAAGACAAAACTGCCAGTTTCCCCTGCATCGCTTCTTTTTTGCATCCACATTCTTTCAGATGCACCATCCATTCTAGTAACAATGCTGGAGAGCCAGCCACTAGAGGAACACCCTTACCCTTTAAGAAGGCTTCCCACTCTACCCAGTGTTTAACGTAGGCCCTCCAAATAGCTGGCGCCAACGACGCCCTCACCATTGAACTCAGCACGTTCCCCCTTCAGCTACCTGCCAAAGCACCAACTGCGTCCGTCCCTGGAACCAGTCTCCTAAACATATCCCACTGACCCTGTGACAGTGCATCCGCCACCACATTATTCACCCCCGGCACATGCCGTGCCCCAAAGTCAATATTGTGCCGCAAACACTGCAGCACTAACCACCATAGGTACCTCACAACAATAGGGGAAGAGGCTGAAAGATTATTGATAGCAAACACTAGGCTCATATTGTCGCACCAAAAGATAACATTCCTATTGGCCAATTGCTGTCCCCAGAATTCAATGGCGACTACAATGGGAAACAACTCCAGAAGAGTGAGATTCCTGGTAAAGTCCAGCTCTACCCATGCCTGGGGCCACAGCTCCACGCTCCACGCACCACGCACCATGCACCATTGAAGTATGCCCCATAGCCATAGGCCCTTGCCGCATCCGTGAACAAATGCAAAGCCTGACTAGACCTTCTGCTCTGTCTCCACAACAATATACCATTGAAATCCTCTAAGAAAAAATTCCATACCATCAAATCCTCTTTTAAGTCTAGTGAGATCCTACACTGCTTGCAACCCTTGCCGTCCCCTTGTAATGGGCCCTCCAACCTCCTGTTGAACACCCTGCCCATTGGAATTACCTTGCAAGCAAAATTCAAAAGACCCAGCAACAACTGCAACTCTCGTAATGGGAGCCACTCTGCTGCTGCAGCCACTGAAACTGCAGCAAGCATCCTCGCCACCTTATCTGCTGGCAACTGACACTGCCTTTCCTGGGTATCAATCTTGATGACCAAGAATGTGAGGCAAGTGCATGGCCCCTGGGTCTTATCTTCCGCTAAAGGAACCCCAAATTGAGCAAGCAATGCCCTCATCACTGACATGAGCCTAGCACATTCCTCTGACCCAGCTCTGCCAACCAACAAGAAGTCATCCAAATAGTGTGCTAATAGGCCCCCTCCCACCGCTGATGAGACTGACCAGTGCAAAAATGTACTGAACGCCTCAAAGAAAGCACAGGAGACCGAGCAACCCATTGGTAGACAACGATCCACAAAGTAGGCTCCCTCAAACCAGCACCCTATCAACCGAAAGGATGCCGGGTGATTCAGCAGCAAGCGGAAGGCTGACTCAATGTCCAGCTTTGCCAGGAGTGCTCCCACACAGGCTTGCTGTACCAAAACCATTGCTTGGTCAAAGGACTAATAATGAACGGAACTAACTTCCGGGTCGATAGCATTGTTTACTGATTTACTCTTCGGGTATGATAAGTGCAGAATCTGCTGGAATTTACCCGCCTCCTTCTGTGGCACAACCCCCAGTGGGGAGATCCCTAGTCCCTCCCGGGGAGTTTCCCTAAATGGGCCCGCCATGTGCCCCAACTTAAGCTCCTTGTCCAACTTTTCCCTCACTATATTGGGCTACTCGTAAGCCGACTTCAAGTTCCATTTCTGTTGAGCCCCTATGACCTCCCCCAACACTGGGAATGTGAATACCAGACAGGAGTAGCTCTGCCACCCTCCTGTCTGGGTAGGCCCTGAGCCATGGCTCAAGGATGTCCAGCCTCAGAGGCGTTGGAGCCCTTTGCTCCAATTGCTCCCCTACCATCACCCCTGCCTCCTCCTTCCTTTCTCCTAGAGCACTCTGATACTGGGCTGCCCCACAGTATAAGCAGGAGTGACGAAAGGAGTAGTTTGCTCCACTATCACACTTCCCATCATTATACTTCCAGCACTCACGGCCCTTTCCCTTCACACCTCCTGGCTGCCTGCTCAACCTCACCCTCCCTCCTGGTGGGGGCGTCTGTCGTGGCAAAAGTCAACAATAAGTTCCCTACCATCTTTCTTTTATTTACAAACTCTTTTGTATCCATATATTTCAGCACATCTATACGCAACTCTGGCTTCGCCTCAATAAGGCAGGATACCAGCACCGTAAAGCACGTCCACCACTCATCTATCGTTTCAGGCCTCTTAACCTTTTTTGGACCAGTGCTGTCCTCACTCCGCTCCTTCACCTTATGGGCCTCGAGCGACAAATAAAATCTATGCACGTACTTCCCCTCTCTAATCTTTTTCACCATTTTGGCCTTAAGGTGCGAATGCAACAAATGAACATTGCAGGGGTATGCTTCCCCCTGCAATGCCACCTTCCTGTCTGCTACAGCCAAGCTCGCAGCCCCTGACCCTACTGGAGCGCTAATACTCTCCCCCTGGCTAGGTCTCCCTACCTGGGCTCCCCCTAGCCCTAGTGCTATTCTCGACTCCTGCCTCTCTTGCCCTGCCACTAATCTACACAGGTATTTTAACACCTGTTTCTGAGGCTTGGAAACTGACCCCTAGGAGTTGTCACTTTCAGAGCCAGTATCACTGGATGACCTGACGCCCCACCCCCTAGCCCCAACTGCAAAATTGTCTCACCTGTTCCCGTCGCCAGGAGAGGAGGTGAATGCCTCTCTGGACCCATGTACTGACTCCCCAGAGCTGGAATCCCTGACGGACCTGGCACCTCTGCCATCCACCTGCAAAGACAACGAAGAGCCGGGAGTACCAGAGATCGCCAGATGGGCACCACACCCACCTTGCGCACAAGTATCCCCTGCCTGCTGCCACACCCACCAAGGCCCCTGGGAGGCCGACCGAGCCATCGAGGGCCGCATCCTTAATCCCCTCCTCCCCTAATCCCCCCGCTACCACCCCGGAATTGAAAAGATCCCTATCCTGGGTGAGAGGGAAGATGGATAGGGTGGATGATAGGTCCGAGGGCGGAATCACATCCTGAGAAGGCATGGGACCTTCCTCCCCAGAACCAGATCTAACTTCTCTCCCCATAACAGATACTCACCGTGTCACCGGTGAAGACTCCCGCAGCCGTTTTGGAGGACCCGATTGACGTCTGGGATGAACCATCATGCCTGCAAGACGGGAAAAAACTCTCACAAGCAGTCAGAGACAAGAAAAGAAGGAATCCCCACCCCAACACTAGCAACAATGTTGCACACTCACACACTGCACAGCTTCACGTCTCAGTCAGGCAGCATAAGCCTTAAGCCGTTTCAAGCACATATATGCTCTCCACTACCAGAACCATTCATGAAATGAAAGGAATAATACTAATGGCCAAAAAGATCACATTAAAGAATTAAAAAAATAAATAAATAAAAGTAAATAAATATTTATCTGTGTTGTCCAAATATTGAAATGTGTTAAAATTCGTTTCATTTTTCAAATGTCGCAAAACATTCGCCCATCCCTAGCTGTCACATGATTCAGGGGGCTGGCAAATTGAAAAACATTTCAAAATTTCTCAGAAAAACAAATCTACTGCTCATTTAAAATGGAGTAAGTGCTATTGTATTGTCTTTTTATGCACTTCTGCTGTATTTAATTGTCCTTTAATAAAATCATTTTCAAGTGGATCTGTCACCACTACATTTGAAAGGTTTTCTGTTTCATAAAATGAAAAACTGCCTTTGGAAAAAAATAAAATAAATCTAATGCAAACACTCTAACATTAATTACTTAAAACATTTTGGGCTAGATTACAAGTGGAGCACAATATTGCGCTTACGCAAGCTCAATATTTGAGATCCACTTAGTAATACCTGCACATAAATGTGCACTGGTATTACAAGTGCGGTGCAATGCGAATGCGACTTTGCGTTCGTATTTCCTGGAAGCCAAGCGCTCAAGAGAACTTGCTTCCATAGGCTCCAATGGGAGCCTCGCTTTAATGCCGACAGACATGGCAAACCACGTAGTGCAGCGCAGGGGGCAAATCGCGCAGTGTTGGGCAATAATAAATAAATATATATGTATATAAATATATTCATTTATATTTATGTGTTTATAATGTGTATATAGACATATTAACACACATATATGTATATAAGGATATACATCTTCTCGATTGTAAGTTCCCACGGGAATAGGGCCCTCAAATCCTCCTGTATGTGTTTGTAAAATTTTGTCCTTTCTCTTACAAGTTTTATATAATTGTTTTATTTAAATGACTTGTATCCATGGACAGCGCTGCGGAATATGTTGGTGCTTCATAAATAAAGTATAATAAAATATATAATAGTCCCAAATTGACCTCCATGTAAAGGAACTTTATGCACCTTTTTTTTAAACACCTAAAACATCCTCTCAATTTAACCCCTTATACCTGATTTGTGCATTTTTTTATTTTTATTTTAAAAAAGCTCATATTTATATTTTATTTAAATGTACTGTCCACTTTATTTTGGGGGCAATTCGGGCAACTTTATTATCTTTAACCAGAGGTCTGACCTGGTTAATTGCGCTTAGCACAAAGTAAAACCGCAAGCTCGCAGTAGCATTAAACAACCTTTTAAAGGCTGTCGGCTAGATTACGAGTTTTTGTCAGTAATGGTGTGCGGTGTTAACAAGCATTTTTTTTTACCGCTCACTTAAGACAACGCTGGTATTACAGGTTTTTTTAAACCCGGCGTTAGCCGCAAAAAAGTGAGCGGAGAGCAAAATTTAGCACCACATCTCACCTCAATATCAGCATTGCTTACAGTAGCGGTGAGCTGGCTAAACGTGCTTGTGCACGATTTCCCCATAGGAATCAATGGGGGAGAGCCGGCTGAAAAAAACCTAATACCTGCAAAAAAGCAGCGTTCAGCTTCTAACGCAGCCCCATTGATTCCTATGGGAAAATACTTTTTATGTCTACACCTAACACCCTAACATGAACCCCCGAGTCTAAACACCCCTAATCTTACACTTATTAACCCCTAATCTGCTGCCCCCGACATCGCCGACACCTGCAATTTTATTATTAACCCCTAATCTGCCACTCCGGACACCGCCGCCACCTACATTATCCCTATGTACCCCTAATCTGCTGCCCCCAACATTGCCGTCACCTAACTACACTTATTAACTTCTAATCTGCTGCCGCCAATGTTGCCGCCATATAATAAAGTTATTAACCCCTAAATCTAAGTCTAACCCTAACACCACCCTAACTTAAATATAATTTAAATACATCTAAATAAAATTGCTATCATTAACTACATTATTCCTATTTAAAAATAAATACTTATCTATAAAATAAACCATAAGATAGCTACAATATAACTAATAATTACATTGTAGTTATCTTAGGGTTTTTTTAATTTTACAGGCAACTTTGTATTTATTTTAACTAGGTACAATAGTTATTAAGTAGTTATTAACTATTTAATAACTTCCTAGTTAAAATAAATACAAATATACCTGTAAAATAAATTCTAACCTAAGTTACAATTACACCTAACACTACACTATAATTAAATTAATTACCTAAACTAACTACAATTAATTACAATTAAATTAAATAAACTAAAGTACGAAAAAAAATCCCACTAAATTACAGAAAATAATAAAATAATTACAAGAATTTTAAACTAATTACACCTAATCTAATCCCCTAATAAAATAAAAAAGCCCCCCAAAATAATAAAAATCCCTACCCTATACTAAATTACAAATAGCCCTTAAAAGGGCCTTTTGCGGGGCATTGCCCCAAAGTAATCAGCTCTTTTACCTGTAAAAAAAAAAATACAATACCCCCCCAACAATAAAACCCACCACCCACACACCCAACCGTACTCTAAAACCCACCCAATTCCCCCTTAATAAAACCTAACACTAACCCCTTGAAGATCACCCTACCTTGAGATGTCTTCACCCAGCCGGGCACAAGTGGTCCTCCAGATGGGCAGAAGTATTCATCCAGGCGGCATCTTCTATCTTCATCCATCCGTAGGGGAGCAGGTCCATCTTCAAGTCATCCGACGCGGAGCATCCTCTTAAATCGGACGACTAACACTAAATGACGGTACCTTTAAGTGACGTCATCCAAGATGGCGTCCCTTCAATTCCGATTGGCTGATAGAATTCTATCAGCCAATCGGAATTAAGGTAGAAAAAATCTAATTGGCTGATCCAATCAGCCAATAGAATTGAGCTCGCATTCTATTGGCTGTTCCAATCAGCCAATAGAATGCAAGCTCAATCGTATTGGCTGATTGCATCAGCCAATAGGATTTTTTCTACCTTAATTCCGATTGGCTGATAGAATTCTATCAGCCAATCGGAATTGATGGGACGCCATCTTGGATGACGTCACTTAAAGGTACCGTCATTAGGTGTTAGTCGTCGGATGGAAGAGGATGCTCCGCGTCGGATGGCTTGAAGATGGACCCGCTCCAGATGGATGAAGATAGAAGATGCCGCCTGGATGAAGACTTCTGCCCGTCTGGAGGTCCTCTTCTGCCCGGTTGGGCTAAGACGTCTCCCGGTAGGGTGATCTTCAAGGGGTTAGTGCTAGGTTTTATTAAGGGGGGATTGTGTGGGTTTTAGAGTAAGGTTGGGTGTGTGGGTGGTGGGTTTTAATGTTGAGGGGTATTGTATTTTTTTTACAGGTAAAAGAGCTGATTACTTTGGGGCAATGCCCCGCAAAAGGCCCTTTTAAGGGCTATTTGTAATTTAGTATAGGGTAGGGATTTTTATTATTTTGGGGGGCTTTTTTATTTTATTAGGGGATTAGATTAGGTGTAATTAGTTTAAAATTCTTGTAATTATTTTATTATTTTCTGTAATTTAGTGGGATTTTTTTTCGTACTTTAGTTTATTTAATTTAATTGTAATTAATTGTAGTTAATTTTGGTAATTTATTTATTTATGGTGTAGTGTTAGGTGTTAGTGTAGCTTAGGTTAGGTTTTATTTTACAGGTAAATTTGTATTTATTTTAACTAGGAAGTTATTAAATGATTAATAACTATTTAATAACTATTGTACCTAGTTAAAATAAATACAAACTTGCCTGTAAAATAAAAATAAACCCTGAGATAGCTACAATGTAATTATTAGTTATATTGTAGCTAGCTTAGGGTTTATTTTATAGGTAAGTATTTAGTTTTAAATAGGAATTATTTATTTACTTGTAGTAATTTTTTTCGATTATTTTAAATTATATTTAAGTTAGGGGGGGTTAGGGTTAGAGTTAGACTTAGGTTTAGGGGTTAATACATTTAATATAGTGGCGGCAACGTTGGGGGCGGCAGATTAGGGGTTAATAAATGTAGGTAGGTGTCGGCAATGTTAGGGACGGCAGATTAGGGGTTAATAAAATTTAACTAGTGTTTGCGATGCGTGAGTTTGGCGGTTTAGGGGGTTAATATATTTATTACAGTGGGGGCGATGTCCCGTCGGCAGATTAGGGCTTAAAAAATGTATTTAAATGTTTGCGATGTGCGGGGGGGGGGCTCGGTTTAGGGGTTAATAGGTAGTTTATGGGTGTTAATGCACTTTTTAGTACTTTAGTTAAGAGTTTTATGTTACGGCGTTAGCCCATAAAACTCTTAACTACTGACTTTTAAATGCGGTAGGAGTCTTGACAGGAGAGGGTGTACCGGTCACTTTTTCCAAGACTCATAATACCGGCGTTAGGCAAATCCCATTAAAAAGATAGGATACACAATTTACGTAGGTAAATTTGCGGTATGCTCGAGTCACGGAAGAAAAGTGAGCAGTACACCTGTACCTGCCAGACTCGTAATACCAGCGGGCGTTAAAAAGCAGCGTTGGGACCTCTAAACGCTGCTTTTTAAGGCTAACGCAAGACTCGTAATCTAGGCGTCTGTTATTTAACATGCACCTATAAACAGGCAAATTTGCCCTTTTTCTGGCACATGTTAAGATTGCACCTCACTTATAATCTAGCTCTTTGTTCTATTGTTCAAGACAAAGTTTTCTATCAAATACTGATAATAAATTCTACGCCCCAGATAAAGATCAGAGTCAATATTTTACACTGCTGTTGCCAAATGAAAAGGAAAATAGTAAATGACATGCATTCTCAATATGGTTGCACCTTCTTGCAATGCTTGTACAGCCTTATAGGGAGCAATGCACTAGATTTCAGAAAAAACAGGCTCGCCGGAAACAGTAGTTATGAAGCAGCGGTCTAAAGACAGCTGTTCCATAACTTGTCTGCTGTCTCTGAGGCTGCGGTCTTCAATCTGCCCGATCCTATATGATTGGGCTGATTGACACCCCCTGCTAGCGGCCAATCTGCAAGGGGTGGCATTGCACAAGCAGTTAACAAGACCAGATAAAGGACGACAGCATATGTGCGGCAGACGTGATACGCTGCATCGTATCATGTCCGTCCGTATCTTTAGTAAATCGACCCCTTACAGTTGCCATTCATGTTTCATAGAGAGAAAAAAATAAAAACAGTCGGCTAGATTACAAGTTTTTGTCGGTAAGGCTTGCGGTGCTAACTAGCATTTTTTTTATCACCGCTCACTTAAGACAACGCTGGTATTACAGGTTTTTTTAAACCCGGCGTTAGCCACAAAAAAGTGAGCGGAGAGCAAAATCTAGCTCCACATCTCACTGTAATACCAGCGTTGCTTACGGTAGTGGTGAACTGGTAAAACGTGCTCGTGCATGATTTCCCCATAGGAATCAATGGGGCAGAATCGGCTGGAAAAAAAACTAACACCTGCAAAAAAGCAGCGTTCAGCTTCTAACGCAGCCCCATTGATTCCTATGGGGAAATAAAAGTTATGTCTACACCTAACACCCTAACATGAACCCCGAGTCTAAACACCCCTAATCTTACACTTATTAACCCCTAATCTGCTGCCCCCAACATCGCCGCCACCTACATTATAATATTAACCCATAATCTGCCGCTCCGGACACCGCCACCACCTACATTATATTTATTAACCCCTAATCTGCCGCCCCCAATGTCGCCGCAACTATATTAAATGTATTAACCCCTAATTTGTCGCTGCCAACGTCGCCGCCACTATAATAAAGTTATTAACCCCTAAACCCTAACCCTAACACCCCCTAACTTAAATATAATTTAAATAAATCTAAATAAAAAAACTACAATTAAATAAATTATTTCTATTTAAAACTAAATACTTACCTATAAAATAAACCCTAAGCTAGCTACAATATAACTAATAGTTACATTGTATCTAGCTTAGGGTTTATTTTTATTTTACAGGCAAGTTTGTATTTATTTTAACTAGGTAGAATAGTTACTAAAAAGTTATTAACTATTTAATAACTACCTAGTTAAAATAAAGACAAATTGACCTGTAAAATAAAACCTAACCTAAGTTACACTAACAACTAGCACTACACTACAATTAAATAACTTACCTAAATTCACTACAATTAAATTAAATAAACTAAAGTACGAAACCCCCCCCCACTAAATTACAGAAAAAAATAAAATAATTACAAGAATTTTAAACTAATTACACCTAATCTAATCCCCCTAATAAAATAAAAAGCCCCCCAAAAAATAATAAAAATCCCTACCCTATACTAAATTACAAAGAGCCCTTAAAAGGGCTTTTTGCGGGGCATTGCCCAAAAGTAATCAGCTCTTTTACCTGTAAAAACAAAATACAATACCCCCCCAACATTAAAACCCACCACCCACACACCCAACCTTACTCTAAAACCTACCCAATCCCCCCTTAATAAAACCTTCTTGATTGGAACAGCCAATAGAATGCGAGCTCAATCCTATTGGCTGATTGGATCAGCCAATAGGATTGAACTTCAATCCTATTGGCTGATTGCATCAGCCAATAGGATTTTTCCTACCTTAATTCCGATTGGCTGATAGAATCCTATCCACCAATCGGAATTCAAGGGACGCCATCTTGGATGACGTCATTTATAGGAACCTTCATTCGTCGGGAGTCGTCGGAAGAAGAGCATGCTCCGCGTCGGCTGGCTTGAAGATGGACCCGCTCCGGAAGGATGAAGATAGAAGATGCTGCCTGGATGAAGACTTCTGCCCCTCTGGAGGTCCTCTTCTGCCCGGATCGGATGAAGACTTCTGCCCCTCTGGAGGACCACTTGTGCCCGGCTGGGTGAAGGCGTCTCAAGGTAGGGTGATCTTCAAGGGGTTAGTGTTAGGTTTTATTAAGGGGGGATTTTAGAGTAGGGTTGGGTGTGTGGGTGGTGGGTTTTAATGTTGGGGGGGTATTGTATTTTATTTTCACAGGTAAAAGAGCTGATTACTTTGGGGCAATGCCCCGCAAAAAGCCCTTTTAAGGGCTATTTGTAATTTAGTGTAGGGTAGGGATTTTTTATTATTTTGGGGGGCTTTTTATTTTATTAGGGGGATTAGATTAGGTGTAATTAGTTTAAAAAAAAATAAAAAAAATTCTTGTAATTATTTTATTATTTTCTGTAATTTAGTGTTTGTTTTTTTCGTACTTTAGTTTATTTAATTTAATTGTAGTTAATTGTAGTTAATTTAGGGAATAAATTTAATTATAGTGTAGTGTTAGGTGTAATTGCAACTTAGGTTAGGTTTTATTTTACAGGTCAATTTGTCTTTATTTTAACTAGGTAGTTATTAAATAGTTAATAACTATTTAGTAACTATTGTACCTAGTTAAAATAAATACAAGCTTGCCAGTAAAATAAAAATAAACCCTAAGCTAGATACAATGTAATTATTAGTTATATTGTAGCTAGATTAGGGTTTATTTTACAAGTAAGTATTTAGTTTTAAATAGGAATAATTTACGCCTAGAGTTAGAGTTCTGAGTTAGCCGTCAAAACCAGCGTTAGGGGCTCCTAACGCTGGTTTTGGGCTACCGCTGGTATTTAGAGTCAGTCAGGAAAGGGTCTAACGCTCACTTTGCAGCCGCGACTTTTCCATACCGCAGATCCCCCTAAGCCATTTGCGTATCCTATCTTTTCAATGGGATCTTTCTAACGCTGGTATTTAGAGTCTTGGCTGAAGTGAGCATTAGAACTCTAACGACAAGACTCCAGCCGCAGAGAAAAGCCAGGAGTTAAGAGCTTTCTGGGCTAACGCCGGTTCATAAAGCTCTTAACTACTGTGCTCTAAAGTACACTAACACCCATAAACTACCTATGTACCCCTAAACCGAGGTCCCCCCACATCACCGCCACTCTAATAATTTTTTTTAACCCCTAATCTGCCGACCGCACACCGCCGCAACCTACATTATCCCTATGAACCCCTAATCTGCTGCTCCTAACAGTGCCGACCCCTATATTATATTTATTAACCCCTAATCTGCCGCCCCCAACGTCGCCGCCACCCACCTACAATTATTAACCCCTAATCTGCTTACCGGACCTCACTGCTACTATAATAAAGTTATTAACCCCTAATCCGCCTCACTTCCGCCTCAAAAACCCTATAATAAATAGTATTAACCCCTAATCTGCCCTCCCTAACATCACCGACACCTAACTTCAAGTATTAACCCCTAATCTGCCGACCGGACCTCGCCACTACTCTAATAAATGTATTAACCCCTAAAGATAAGTCTAACCCTAACACCCCCCTAAATTAAATATAATTTTTATCTAACAAAATAAATAATTTCTTATTAAATAAATTATTTCTATTTAAAGCTAAATACTTACCTGTAAAATAAACCTTAATATAGCTACAATATAAATTATAAATATATTGTAGCTATTTTAGGATTAATATTTATTTTACAGGCAACTTTGTATTTATTTTAACCAGGTACAATAGCTATAAAATAGTTAATAACTATTTAATAGCTACCTAGTTAAAATAATTACAAAATTACCTGTAAAGTAAATCCTAACCTAAGTTACAATTAAACCTAACACTACACTATCAATAAATTAATTAAATAAAATACCTACAATTATCTACAATTAAACCTAACACTACACTATCAATAAATTAATTACATGCAAATACCTACAAATAAATACAATGAAATAAACTAACTAAAGTACAAAAAATAAAAAAAGAACTAAGTTACAAAAAATAAAAAAATTATTTACAAACATTATAAAAATATTACAACAATTTTAAGCTAATTACACCTACTCTAAGCCCCCTAATAAAATAACAAAGCCCCCCAAAATAAAAAAAATGCCCTACCCTATTCTAAAATAAAAATTGAAAAGCTCTTTTACCTTACCAGCCCTTAAAAGGGCCTTTTGCGGGGCATGCCCCAAAGAATTCTGCTCTTTTGCCTGTAAAAAAAACATACAATACCCCCCCCAACATTACAACCCACCACCCACATACCCCTAATCTAACCAAACCCCCCTTAAATAAACCTAACACTAAGCCCCTGAAGATCTCCCTACCTTGTCTTCACCACGCCGGGTATCACCGATCCGTCCAGAAGAGGGTCTGAAGTCTTCATCCAAGCCCAAGCGGGGGCTGAAGAGGTCCATCATCCGGCTGAAGTCTTGATCCAAGTGGGGGCTGAAGAGGTCCTTCATCCGGCTGAAGTCTTGATCCAAGCGGGGGCTTAAGACGTCCATCATCCGGCTGAAGTCTTCTATCAAGCGGCATCTTCAATCTTCTTTCTTCCAGCTCCATCTTCATCCCGCCGACGCGGAACATCCATCCTGGCCGACGACTTCCCGACGAATGACGGTTCCTTTAAGGGACATCATCCAAGATGGCATCCCTCGAATTCCGATTGGCTGATAGGATTCTATCAGCCAATCAGAATTAAGGTAGGAAAATTCTGATTGGCTGATGGAATCAGCCAATCAGATTCAAGTTCAATCCGATTGGCTGATCCAATCAGCCAATCAGATTGAGCTCGCATTCTATTGGCTGATCGGAACAGCCAATAGAATGCAAGCTCAATCTGATTGGCTGATTGGATCAGCCAATCGGATTGAACTTGAATCTGATTGGCTGATTCCATCAGCCAATCAGAATTTTCCTACCTTAATTCAGATTCAGCCAATCGGAATTCGAGGGAGGCCATCTTGGATGACGTCCCTTAAAGGAACCGTCATTCGTCGGGAAGTCGTCGGCCAGGATTGATGTTCCGCGTCGGCGGGATGAAGATGGGGCCGGAAGAAAGAAGATTGAAGATGCCGCTTGATAGAAGACTTCAGCCGGATGATGGACCTCTTCAGCCCCCGCTTGGATCAAGCCTTCAGCCGGATGATGGACCTCTTCAGTCCCCGCTTGGATCAAGACTTCAGCCGGATGATGGACCTCTTCAGCCCCCGCTTGGATCAAGACATCAGCCAGATGATGGACCTCTTCAGCCCTCACTTGGGCTTGGATGAAGACTTCGGACCCTCTTCTGGACGGATCGGTGATATCCGGCGTGGTGAAGACAAGGTAGGGAGATCTTCAGGAGCTTAGTGTTAGGTTTATTTAAGGGGGGTTTGGGTTAGATTAGGGGTATGTGGGTGGTGGGTTGTAATGTTGGGGGGGTATTGTATGTTTTTTTTACAGGCAAAAGAGCAGAATTCTCTGGGGCATGCCCCGCAAAAGGCCCTTTTAAGGGCTGGTAAGGTAAAAGAGCTTTTCAATTTTTATTTTAGAATAGGGTAGGGCATTTTTTTTATTTTGGGGGGCTTTGTTATTTTATTAGGGGGCTTAGAGTAGGTGTAATTAGCTTAAAATTGTTGTAATTTGGGGGGCGGAGCTAACTGCCATACAGGAAAGCTGCACTTTGTCAGAGCTCCTCTGCAAACTCTGCTAAAAACCTTATTAAAACCTCAAATCAGCCTATATCAACTGAGGTAAACAACAGATCACTCTAGCAGGACAAGGAATCAATCGATCTGGGACCAAAATTGGGCTTTTACAGCAAAAACGAAACCATCCAGTTCAGACTTCCAGGGCCCATTCAGGAAAGTCCCCAGCTGCGGCCTACACTGGATCCGGAGGTAGGAGTTAAACAACACAAAATAACCTCATTAGCTTGGGGAAAATAGAGAAACATACCCCAGATACTAAACTACCTAAAATAAAAGGGTTTTTTACATGCTACAAGTGGAAATAGCTTAACTCTGAGGAGAAAGGGAGGTGGGAAAATCACCATTTTTAGCAACATTCTGTAAAGTTTATTGGCCCCTCTGCACCCCACAACTGTGTCCTTTTAAGAAGTACCAAGACCCCCAACCCTAGTCAGGAAAGTCAGAGAGACACTGAAGGGACAAAGGTTGGGAAAGCTTATAAAGGACACTTGATTACAAATATCTCCCTTTATTTAAACAGAAAGGGTTTTATTTTTACAGTAAAGAATACACATCAATACAGAGTTGGGATTTCACTCCTGAACATTATACTGCAGCATAAAATAGCACCTTGCACTGCATATGAGTAGTATGGGCTAACTAAAGAAGCAGCTGCACAGTGACAGAGCTACATGTAACATAATCTCACATCTTAATGATTTCTTAATACATCCATGCTAAATATAAGCTAACAAAGCATCCTTAGAGGACGTCATACAGTAGCTGACACCGTTGCATTGCCTGTACATAACAGGCAGAGCCGCAAACATACCATTGCAACATGAAAAACAAATCACAAATGGTCAAAGATTGTCTATCACGAGCACAATTAAAGTAAAGAAATCTGGAAAATTCTCTAACACCAACAATAAGCAATTCGCCCTCATCACAATCAGACATGACGGAACCAGCCCCATCAGTGCCCGCAAATAAAGAGTTACTAAGTCAAATAAAGGTGCTATTTCAGGAAGAATTGAAAACGGCCATATCTGAACTTAGACAAGACATACGAGAAATTGGAGGGCGTACAGCGGAGCTGGAGGAGAAACTTGATGAAGTAGTTGTTGAAATACCAGAAATACACAATGCCATTCAGGAGCAGTCATCACATATCAAAAGGCTGGAAGATCAAATAGAAGACCTTGAAAACAGGTCGAGAAGGTCGAATCTCAGGATCCGAAACCTCCCAGAAACCTACACTAATCTTCCAGACACAGTCACAAAGATATTCCGCCACCTTTTACCAGAAATGGACACCGCCATGCTACTCATGGATAGAGTGCATAGGGCTCTCTCCAGACCGCCACAGCCCTCCATGGCCAGAGACATTATCTTAAAAATGCATTACTTCCATATCAAAGATCAAATACTTACGGCAGCCAGGAATGCACAAACACTCTCGTATGAAGGACACTCTTTGCAAATCTTTGCAGATTTAGCTCCGATCACCCTACGCAGAAGGCGAGAGCTCAAGCCTATTTTATCCATATTAAATAACATGCAAATAAGATATAGATGGAACTTTCCGTTCAAACTATCATTTACCTATCAAAACAAACCCTACTCCTGTACGACAGTTGAAGAGGGACAGGAAATTCTTAGGAAGCTACATCTTTTAACAGACATACAAAGCAAGGATCAGCCACCAAACCTCAGAGACAATCCTTTCAAAGGGAATGGACACCTGCAAGGAAACAGAAAACCCCCCGAAAAGGGCTCAAAAACTCAAAGACCCCAAGCAGGACTGATCAGAGTTCAGAATCCGAGGACGAAGAAACCTGAACTTACAAACAAACTCTTCAGGCCTGTTATCTATCGCTGTTTAACTACCTAAATAGGCAATCCACTGTTCTGTAAAGGTATTATGGTTACTTAAAAAATGCATATTAATTTTTAGTACCTATTCCAACAACAAAACAAAGGTAAGGTTGTGAGTTGGATAGATCAGCATTTTACTGACCCTACATAATGTTTCCGGACATTACACTCTTGTCTAAACCGTTGAGACGTTCCTCATAATTCATACCCTATCCCTTTCAAACCCACACCCATATCCTTGTTTACCCAGCACCCTCCCACCCCCTACCAGATTACCCACTTATCTTTCCCTCTCTTCCTTCCCTCCCCATGCCCCCCCCCAGTTATAGCATGGTTCTCATATTCTAAACATTAAGATACATGTTGATTTTTTTTTGCACTATTGTGAAAATGAATAATGTCACTGTTTAATTGCTCTACTCATTTGACTTGAAATGTTTATGTTTGTTATGTTTGTTATAATTATAATGTTCTTAATAGTTGACGACTCATTGTACATTACAATGCACACTTTATCACAGATAGCATCACTCCTAAAGTTCACAAGGAAAGCTAGAAAACCTATAATACAAGCTCCTACCACCATAGGCAATTCTCTACTTCTAACCTATCACATAAGATATATCAAACAAAAGTTTTCATCTCCACTATTGATATCTGCAGTGCTCCGCATGAATACAAAAATTAGATGAGCCAACAGAAATATACATATCAGCACATACACAACTCCTACCCAAATATGGCTCCAATCACGTTAATCACACACAACGTTAGAGGTTTGCACTCTAACGTCAAACGAAAAAAGGCACTTCAGGAATATAAAAATCTGCAAGCACATATAGTGTTACTACAAGAAACACATTTCACTAAAGCAAGCACACCAAAATACTGGGATAAAGCATATTCACAACAATACCATACAACTACACATAAGAAGCATAGAGGAGTGTCAATTCTATTACACAGTTCCTTAAACTTTAAAGAGGAAGAAATCATAACCGACAAAGAGGGAAAATACCTGATAATTAGGGGATACATACACAATACCCCTATCATGATAGGCAATATCTATGCCCCAAACGACCACCAAGCTCAATTCCTAACTAAAGTTAGCGAACTACTAACCATGTGGAATAAATATAAAATAATTGTGGGAGGAGATTTTAATCTCACATTAGATAATCTAATAGACAGATCCCAACATATAACCCGTACGCAACAGAAAAGAGAACCTAAACATAAAATCCTGGGTGATTTCCTGCTTGATCACAATTTTATTGATGGGTGGAGGACCTTAAACAAAGGTGTGAGAGAGTACACATATTACTCACCAGTTCACGACTCTCATTCGAGAATCGACTACATTTTATTGAGCCAGATTCTGGTTCCATTACTCATGCAGGCGAAAATACATAATTGCACATGGTCAGATCACTCTATAGTTGAGATCACACTACAGGGGATAACAAATCATAATAGAACCAAAGCATGGGCATTTAACCCTAAAATAATAGGGGACCCGCTTGTTAAACAAAAATTATTAGATGAACTTACCCACTTTATAGCAGCAAATAATGGATCTACACTTAACCCATTACACCAATGGGGAGCACTCAAGGCTTTCGTTAGAGGTTACCTGATGACTGAATCAGCAAGGCAGCATAGACTCCACCAATCACATATAGGAAAACTGAGAACAGACATTTCAAACCTGAAAAGGGAAGTGATAGCACACCCAAGCAATGCTAATAACAAACAACTGAAACAGAAAAACAAAGAACTAGACAATCTCCTCTCAGATGAAGCTAACAAATCCATAAAACTACTAGTTACACACTATTTTATCCACTCCAACAAACCGGATAGAATGTTAGCAAACAAATTAAAGGAAATCACTAGAGCTACAGCGGTACCACAGATACATACACCGACAGGAAAGGTAACAAATGACCCCCTAGAAATTGCAAACTCCTTTGCTGACTATTATAATGCACTCTATAATCTCCCGACTCCCAAAGTGAATCAAGAAGCGGCTGAAACACTAAATAAGTTCCTAGCAGACAGTACAATGCCTCAATTGTCTCAATCTGACGTTACAATGCTAAACAACCCCATTTCAGTAACAGAGGTTTTGCTTGCCATAAAAGATATTAAGCCAAACAAAGCTCCAGGACCAGATGGTTATTCCGGAATATTTTATAAAACCTTCAAAAATATATTAGCCCCACAATTAGTCACTATCTTTAATTCTATAATGAAAGGAAGTGAAATCCCAAAAGAAATGCTCCTGGCCAAAATATCTGTTATCCCTAAACCGGGGAAAAATAAGCAGTTATGCCAAAATTATAGGCCCATCTCCCTTATAAACCAAGACATAAAACTGTTCACGAAAATCCTGGCAAATAGACTAAACGATCCCCTAACTAAATTGATACATTCAGATCAAGTCGGTTTCATTAAATCCAGGGAAGCGCCAGACAATACCCGTAAAGTCATCAATTTAATAAATTATGCTGCGGTACATGGAGTGCCTTCTCTGCTCCTTTCGTTGGATGCAGAGAAGGCATTCGATAGAGTAAACTGGAGCTAAATGACCGCCTTATTGACTAAAGTAGGAATACGAGGAGAATTCTTAAACGCTATCTCATTACTGTACTCAACTCCTGAAGCATATATTAGACTAGCAGGATATAACTCTAAATCAATACCAATCCGAAATGGAACAAGACAAGGATGCCCCCTCTCCCCACTGTTGTTCGCCTTGTGCATAGAACCCCTAGCACTTAAAATTAGGGAATGTACAGATATCTCAGGAATTAAAGTAACTAATACAATATATAAACTTGCATTATTTGCAGATTATGTCATTTTAACCCTTACAAAACCCACACTTTCTTTACCACCCTTATATAATATCCTACAACAGTTTGGAGCGGTGTCAGGATATAACATAAATGAAGATAAATGCGAAGCCATAGGAATCCATCTACCATCGCATACTAAAAAATTGTTAGAGGCTAATTTCTCCTTTAAATGGGCAAGCAAAACTATAAAATACTTGGGAATTCACATCACGACTGATGTCTATGCACTTTTTAAATATAATTACAAACCCCTATTCGCACAAATACGGCAACTTATGTCCAAATGGACGAAATACAAAATATCATTCCTGGGAAGGATTATAGTATCTAAAATGACAATCCTACCAAAACATCTTTACCTGTTCAGATCTTTACCTATATCCATCCCAATAAGGGAATTACATAGTTTACAAAACGATATTCTCTCTTTTATTTGGCAAAATAAAAAAGCGAGGATTAACAAGCATATTATGACCAGACATAGAGACGGGGGAGGAATGGGTATACCCCATCTGATATCATATTACAACGCCGCCAGAATGGCACAAACAGCTTTTTGGTGTACAAGAGATAAAAACATACAATGGGTGCAATTAGAAGCTAACATAATAGGAGTTAATAATATAGCCAAACTTCTATGGTCCACAAAACAAAGCAGGCCTCATCAGGGGAAGCGATTCATATCCATTACACACGCATTATATATCTGGGACAAATTAACACATTATTATCAAATCACAAACACCAAATCCCCGATAACCCCTCTAACTGATCTCAACTCCTCCATAGATAAGATAGTACAGGATAAATGGGCTAACAGAGGACTGTACAGGATAGCAGACACCCTCATTAATGGGACATTCATGACACATAACCAATACAATGAACTAGACCCTTTAGACACACATACGTGGTACCACTACTTCCAGTTACGCTCTAGAGTACATGAAATTATGGGTACATCAACCACACGCGTTACCACCCCCTTTGAATCCATATGTCTTTCTAAAACTAGGCCAAAAGGCTCCATAACTAAATTATACCTAATATTCAATATAAATAATAACACGAACAAAACATCAACAATGGACAAATGGGAAGCTGATTTAGGAAAGGAATGGGCAATTACAGACTGGATTCAGACACTCAGACAGGGTACAAAGTTCACGATTAACTCCGCATTACAGGAAAATTACCTAAAATCAGCCTATAGATGGTATTTATACCCCACTAGACTACATAAGATAGGAAACCAAAATAGTAATTTATGTTTCAGAGGATGCGGAGAGATTGGCACCTATATGCATATGTGGTGGCACTGTGAAAAAATACAACACTTATGGCAAGAAACAAACAAATTATTGCAAGACATATATGACAGAGAAGTAACATTATTACCGGAACATGCTTTGCTACACCTCCCAATGAGAGGATTCCTACCAAAACAAAATAAATTAATTGCTCAATTATGTACAGCCACGAGATTATGCCTTGCTAGATACTGGAAAAATGAACCACCAGGGTTCTTCACAATTCAACAAAAAATAGAGTATTTATACAAAATGTCTAGTTCAGTAGCGGATTTAATGGCAACTAAAGACACATTCATAGAAATATGGGAACCTTGGATAATGTACACAGAAGCAAAACACAGAGAGCAAGCCAACACCATCACAACTGTCAGGCCCCATATCAATCCTGGTGTACAAGCTAAATAGCCAAAGACAAGCTAATAGTATACCAACACAGACCATATCAGGAGAGTTACTGATTTAGGAGAGATGTTGAAGTTTTGAATGTACAAGTCAACTATTCTTAGTTTATATCTGTTTGTTGTCCTTTTATATCTGATAATAATTCATACAAAGTTTTCAGGAAAACAAGAATGGACCACAGACTTTACTGTTTACATTTATTATTTTTAGTTTTATTTTTTTTTTTTTGCATTGTATAATTTATCTTTCTGTTATGATGTGCAAAATATGCAAGCACAATATGTTATACTAGTCCTAAAGCCCGTTCACACGGGCCGTGTGGTTTATTTTTATTTTTATATTCTCTCTCTCTCTGTGCCCTATCTCTCTCTCTCCCCTCTTTCTCCCCCCTGTCTCTTCTCACTCTCTCCCCCCTGTCTCTCTCACTCTATCCCCCCTGTCTCTCTCACTCTCACTCCCCTGTCTCACTCTCACTCTCACTCCCCTGTCTCTCTCTCACTCCCCTGCCTCTCTCTCCTCCCCCCTGTCTCTCTCTCTCTCCCCTGTCTGTCTCTCTCTCTCCCCTCTCTCTCTCTCCCCTCTCTCTCTCTCCCCCCCTGTCTCTCTCTCTCCCCTCTCTCTCTCTCCCCCCCTGTCTCTCTCTCTCCCCCCCCTGTCTCTCTCTCTCCCCCCCCTGTCTCTCTCACCCTCTCCCCTGTCTCCCTCTCCCCTGTCTCTCTCTCCCTCTCCCCTGTCTCCCTCTCCCCTGTCTCTCTCACCCTCTCCCCTGTCTCCCTCTCCCCTGTCTCCCTCTCCCCTGTCTCCCTCTCCCCTGTCTCTCTCTCCCTCTCCCCCTGTCTCTCTCTCCCTCTCCCTTGTCCCCCTGTCTCCCTCTCCCCTGTCTCCCTCTCCCTGTCTCCCTCTCCCCTCTCTCCCTCTCCCCTGTCTCCCTCTCCCCTGTCTCCCTCTCCCCTGTCTCCCTCTCCCCTCTCTCCCTCTCCCCTCTCTCCCTCTCCCCTCTCTCCCTCTCCCCTCTCTCCCTCTCCCCTGTCTCCCTCTCCCCTGTCTCCCTCTCCCCTGTCTCCCTCTCCACTGTCTCCCTCTCCCCTGTCTCCCTCTCCCCTGTCTCCCTCTCCCCTGTCTCCCTCTCCCCTGTCTCTCTCACCCTCTCCCCTGTCTCCCTCTCCCCTGTCTCTCTCTCTCCCTCTCCCCTGTCTCTCTCTCCCTCTCCCTTGTCCCCCTGTCTCCCTCTCCCCTGTCTCCCTCTCCCCTGTCTCCCTCTCCCCTCTCTCCCTCTCCCCCGTCTCCCTCTCCCCTGTCTCCCTCTCCCCTGTCTCCCTCTCCCCTGTCTCCCTCTCCCCCTCTCTCCCTCTCCCCTCTCTCCCTCTCCCCTCTCTCCCTCTCCCCTGTCTCCCTCTCCCCTGTCTCCCTCTCCCCTGTCTCCCTCTCCACTGTCTCCCTCTCCCCTGTCTCCCTCTCTCCCTGTCTCCCTCTTCCCTGTCTCCCTCTCCCCTGTCTCCCTCTCCCCTGTCTCCCTCTCCCCTGTCTCCCTCTCCCCTCTCACCCTCTCCCCTGTCTCCCTCTCCCCTGTCTCCCTCTCCCCTGTCTCCCTCTCCCCTGTCTCCCTCTCCCCTGTCTCCCTCTCTCCCTCTCCCCTGTCTCCCTCTCCCCTGTCTCCTTCTCCCCTGTCTCCCTCTCCCCTGTCTCCCTCTCACCCTCTCTCCCCCTCTCCCCTCTCTCCCTCTCCCCTATCTCCCTCTCCCCTGTCTCCCTCTCCCCTGTCTCCCTCTCCCCCTGTCTCTCTCACCCTCTCCCCTGTCTCCCTCTCCCCTGTCTCTCTCTCCCTCTCCCCTGTCTCCCTCTCCCCTGTCTCCCTCTCCCCTGTCCCCCTCTCCCCTGTCTCCCTCTCTCCCTCTCCCCTGTCTCTGATCAGCTGCTTTCAACGGCTATTTGCTAAGTGGGTTGTCAACGGCTAGTGCGAGGGTGTGATAGGCGGCTAGGCTAGTTGCGTGCGCGTGGGTTCGCGTGTGCGTGCGCATTGTGTGATAGGCTAGTAGGCTAAGTGGGTTGTCAACGGCTAGTGCGAGGGTGTGATAGGCGGCTAGGGTTCGGGTGCGCGTGCTCAAATCAGTTTTGTGAGTGTGCGTGCGCAGCAAGGGGGGTCAAAGTGCTAACAAACATGCTAAGTGGGTGGGAGAGTGCGCGCGTGCGAAGTATCAACAGCTGGCCAAGGGTGCGCGTGCGATCAGCGGCAAGAGTTTGTCTGAACTGCGCATGACGGCTTCAGACAAACTCTTGTCTTTTATAATATAGGATGTTACATATGATAATAAAAGCAATTTCTGGAAAAAAATTGTAATATTTTTATAATGTTTGTAAATTATTTTTTATTTTATGTAACAGTTCTTTTTTTATTTTTTGTACTTTAGTTAGTTTATTTAATTGTATTTATTTGTAGGTATTTGTATGTAATTAATTTATTGATAGTGTAGTGTTAGGTTTAATTGTAGATAATTGTAGGTATTTTATTTAATTAATTTATTGATAGTGTAGTGTTAGGTTTAATTGTAACTTAGGTTAGGATTTATTTTACAGGTAATTTTGTAATTATTTTAACTAGGTAGCTATTAAATAGTTATTAACTATTTAATAGCTATTGTACCTGGTTAAAATAAATACAAAGTTGCCTGTAAAATAAATAATAATCCTAAAATAGCTACAATATAATTATAATTTATATTGTAGCTATATTAGGGTTTATTTTACAGGTAAGTATTTAGCTTTAAATAGGAATAATTTATTTAATAAGAAATAATTTATTTTGTTAGATAAAAATTATATTTAACTTAGGGGGGTGTTAGGGTTAGGGTTAGACTTAGCTTTAGGGGTTAATACATTTATTAGAGTAGCGGCGAGGTCCGGTCGGCAGATTAGGGGTTAATACTTGAAGTTAGGTGTCGGTGATGTTAGGGAGGGCAGATTAGGGGTTAATACTATTTATTATAGGGTTTTTGAGGCTGGGAGTGAGGCGGATTAGGGGTTAATAACTTTATTATAGTAGCGGTGAGGTCCGGTCGGCAGATTAGGGGTTAATAAGTGTAGGTAGGTGGCGGCGACGTTGGGAGGTGGCAGATTAGGGGTTAATAAATATAATATAGGGGTCGGTGGTGTTAGGGCAGCAGATTAGGGGTACATAGGAATAACGTAGGTTGCGGCGGTGTACGGCGCGGGCAGATTAGGGATTAATAATAATATGCAGGGGTCAGCGATAGTGGGGGTGGCAGATTAGGGGTTAATAAGTGTAAGGTTAGGGGTGTTTAGACTCTGGGTTCATGTTAGGGTGTTAGGTGCAGACTTAGGAAGTGTTTCCCCATAGGAAACAATGGGGCTGCGTTAGGAGCTTAACGCTGCTTTTTTGCAGGTGTTAGGTTTTTTTTCAGCTCAAAGGCCCCATTGTTTCCTATGGGGGAATCGTGCACGAGCACGTTTTTAAAGCTGGCCGCGTCGGAAGCACCGCTGGTATTTAGAGTTGCAGTGGCGGTAAATTATGCTATACGCTCCCTTTTTGGAGCCTAACGCAGCCCTTCTGTGAACTCTAAATACCAGCGGTATTTAAAAGGTGCGGGGGAAAAAAAGCATGCGTAGCTAGCGCACACCTTTGGCCGCAGAACTCTAAATCTAGGCGTTAGTTAATTGTAGTAATTTTATTTAGTTTTATTTAAATTATATTTAAGTTAGGGGGGGTTAGGGTTAGGGTTAGACTTAGGTTTAGGGGTTAATACATTTAATATAGTGGCGGCGACGTTGGGGGGCGGCAGATTAGGGGTTAATAAAATTTAACTAGTGTTTGTGAGGCGGGAGTGTGGCGGTTTAGGGTTTTAATATATTTATTGAAGTGGCGGCGCTGTCCGACTCGGCAGATTAGGGGTTAAAATCTTTAGTTAACTGTTTGGGATGTGGGGGGGGGCCCTTGGTTTAGGGGTTAATAGGTAGTTTATGGGTGTTAGTGTACTTTTTAGCACTTTAGTTAAGAGTTTTATGTTATGGCATTAGCCCATAAAACTCTTAACTACTGACTTTTAAATGCGGTAGGAGTCTTGACAGAAGAGGGTGTACCGCTCACTTTCTCCAAGGACTCGTAATACCGGCGTTAGGAAAATCCCATTAAAAAGTTAGGATACGCAATTGATTTGCGGTATGTTCGAGTCGCGGGAAAAAGTGAGCGGTAACACCTGTACCTGCCAGACTCGTAATACCGGTGGGCGTTAAAAAGCAGCGTTGGGACCTCTCAACGCTGCTTTTTAAGGCTAACACAAGACTCGTAATCTAGGCGAGTGTTTTTTAAAACATTATTTCAGCCTTCTACTACTCAAGCCATCCAATCCTAAGCATTATTTATAATCATTAGGCAAGTGCATTATTGTTTGGGTGAATGCAATTACTAATTTTACAAAAAGGAACATCTCATTTAATGAATAAAAGAACAAATGAATGCACACAACACAAAAAATTAAAGGGACAGTCAAGTTCAAAATAAACTTTCGTGATTCAGATAGGGCATGTCATTTTGAACAACTTTCCAATTTACTTTTATCACCAATTTTCTTTTCTTGGTATTCTTAATGAAAGCTAAACCTTGGTAGGCTCATATGCTAAATTCTTAAACCTTCAAGGCCACCTCTAATCTGAATGCATTTTGACAGTTTTTCACCACTAGAGGGCGTTAACCCAATTGAAACTGGGGCACATGGCTGGTCGTTTAGGGAGCCTCCAATAGAGCAATTGGTGGTTTCACCCCTGGGCATTGTTCTAAAGAAGGAAGCAGGGAAGTTCTGGTTAATTCAGCATTTATCGTACCCTAAGGGTAAATCGGTGAATGATGCAATTGATCCGGGGGGGTTAGTTCTGTCCACTACCATTCCTTTGATCAGGTGGTAGTTATGGTACAACAGGCAGGGGTAGGAGCTCTAATGGCTAAGCTGGACATTGAGTCAGCATTTTGTTTGCCTGCAGATCCACCTGGCATCTTTCTGCTGGATGGGGTGTTGGTTCAAAGGTTTGTATTATGTAGATTGTAGATTGTTGTCTGCCAATGGGCTGTTTGGTTTCCTGTGCCTTCTTTGAGAAGTTCTTTCAGTACTTTCTTGCACTGGGCAGTGTCATCGGCAGCCGGGGAGGCTTGATTGCACATTAATTAGATTATTTTTTACTGGTATGTCGGCCTGGGTCTAACAAATGTGCAAGACTCATGTTAGTAATGAGGATCTTACTTTCCCATTTTGATGTGCTTTTAGCAGAGGACAAGATGCAAAGGACCATGCACCTGTCTGACTTTCCTAGGTATTGAGATAGACACAAGGGAGAAATTTACCAAGGTAAAAGGTGTTGCTCATGCTGAGCGTGGTTTCAGGTGGCCGCATCAGCAGAATGGCTCCCACTCAGAGAGCTGCAGTCACTTTTGAGTCTGTTGAATTTTGCATGTAGGGTCATACGGATGGGTAGGGTGTTCAACTGGAAGTTGAAAGGTCCATTGAAGGGAGACAGAAGTGAGCACAGGAGGTGCAGGATTTTCTGATGCAATGAGGAGGATTTGAGGGTTTGGTTGTTGTTTCTAATGGAATTTAACGGTATTGCGATGTGGTGTCAGGAAGTAGAATCGTCTAGTCAGGCTTTACATCTGTTCACGGATGTGGCAGGGGCGCATGGCTATGGAGCATACTTCAATTGTGGCTGTGTGCTGGCCGCATGAGTGGGCTGTGAAGGGTTTGATGAAGAATTTGACTTTGCTTGAATTGTTTCCCATTGTAGTGGCAGTGGAGCTATGGGGTGAGCAGCTTGCCAATAAAAGCATAGTTTTCTGGTGCGATATTACAAATGTAGTTTTTGCTATCAACAAACTGTCAGCATCCTCCCCAGTAGTAGTGAGAGATCTGCGCTGGTTTGTGTTATGGTGTTTGCGGCACAATATTGACTTCTCGGCCCGGCATGTGCTGTGGGTTAATAATGTGTTCGCGGATGCTTTGCCTGGGATACTTTCAGGAAACTGACTCCTAAAGCGGATAAAGTTGGTGTTTCTTGTCCTCCATTTCTCTGGCAGGTGGCAACGGGGGGGGATTGTGCTGAATTCTTTGGTGATGAGAGCATCATTGGCTCCAGCTACCTGGCGGGCTACGTCAAACATTGAGCGGATGGGAAGTATTCTTGAGGGGTAAGGGTGTTTATTTCCCTGCAAGCTCCCCAGCATTGTTATTAGAATGGTTGGTGCAGTTGAAGGAGAGAGGTTGAAAGAGGGGCGCAGCGCTAGGGGCAGTAGCTGCAGTCGGGGGGGTTTCCGGATCATACTGGGGCGTTTTTAGTCAGACAGGTTATGAAAGGCTGGGGCACAGGTAGAGGTGCATTAAGTCGATAGACGGGGGAGCCATCACGATTCAAAGGATGGACTTGTTGTTGGCTGCACTGCCAAGTGTTTGCGCTGATGACTTTGAAGTAAGTTTGTTCCAGGCTGTATTTGTGCTGGCATTTTTTGTGGCTTTAAGAGTAGGGGAGCTAGTGGCGCAATCTAGGGTGGCAGTGGGTACAGGTGTGCAGGTGCAACACGTCAGGTTTGATTTGAATGCATTGTTGCTGTACATTCCCAAATCCAAAACAGATCAGGAGAGAAAAGGGGTGTGGCTGTCAATGCAGGAGCAGTCATGCCGGGAGTGTTGCCCAGTGAGGCTGGTAGGGGGTTACTTTAGGAAGTGTCAGGGGGCTCCAGGGCAATTTTTTGTTCACACTGACGGTCCTAACTTGTGTTGCATTGGGCTGCACAAAAGCAGACCTTAACCCTGATGTTATTGCCCCTCATTCTTTTCGCATTGGGTCAACCACCAGTGCAGCAGCTGCTGGGGTATCTGAGCAAGGGATACAGTGGTTAGGGAGATGGAAATCTAGGAGGTATAAGCTATACACCAGGCCATTGGGTAGCCAATCTAATTAGTAGGGAGCTAGGTTTGTTAAGTTAAGTCAGTTAATAAACAGTTATTATTCAGTTTTCCCTCTGTTGTAGGTGTAAGGAGCCCTCTGGTTAGAGCGTGAATAGTTGGCCACTCATAAGTCCACTTGAAGCGACCATGCGGCCAGCAGCTGAGGATTCATCTAGATGCAGTTTCCATTAGATGGCTGGGGAGGAGGGGGATGCTCTGGAGAGAATTACCTGAGTGTCTGGAAGAAGCGTGTCTATGTTAGGGCAGGCCTTCGTTGATTGTGTTACATTTGGGGGGTAATGATATGGGGGCTGTGCCTCTGTTAAAATTAACTTCCATTATCCAGTCTGATGTGCGATGGATTAAAGTAAGATTCCAGGGTGTAAAGATTGCATGGTCTTATGTGATTGCCCAATTGCAGTGGAGACATGTGAAGGTACATAGGTCAGCCTATAGGATTAGGAAAACACTGAACAGGGATGTGGGAAGGACGATTGTGGAAGAAGGCGGGTTTGTAATCAGGCATGAGAACATTATAGGGGATTGTAAGCACCTATACAGGCCTGATGGTGTGCACTTAACAGACAAGGGCCTAGATTTGTTTCTGAACAAATTAAAATGTCCTATAGTGATGTTACTTATATTATCTTGGGTGGAGGCAAGAGTTCCATATAGAGGAAAGTAATGAACCTCTTGTGGCAGGGTCACGGCCAAGCAATTTTTCTGACTTACGTAAGGGTGTGGTCGAGCTAATGGGAGGGGCCTGACGTCACAAGTTGAAGCTTGGGGTGCCTCCCCCCCGCGGGCCTTCTGACCTAAAAAAACCTGGTCGGATGATGCCAACCACTTGAAAGGCAATGCTCGGCAGGGGCATTGCAGCACTTGAACTTTGACCGTTGACCTCTAGCACTTGTTGTTGTAGCTATTAAGTTAGTTATTTCTTAGGGCCTCAGATGCTGCCACCTAGCTTTAAGCTTATAGAAAGTTTTAGAAACATTTTTTTTAGTGCCTGGTTATTTTAATAAACGTGACCTTGTTCCATGGTCTTATACTTCCAACTGGTGTCTGTGTGTTTATTGGGTAAGGTGTGAAGGAAGGCAATTTAACCCTTAAGATATATTATTGTTTTTACATTTAAAATAAACAAAGAAGTTAATTTATTTGTTCAAATGAAAATGGGCAGATTATTATTTTCAGATATTTGATTATCACAAGGTTTTATATGTTAATAAAAAATAAGCGCCTAGATTACAAGTCGTGTGCTGACTGTAGTGCATATGCGATATGTTTTTTCTTTAGGCTCCCTCGAGTGTCTTCAGCCTCTGTAGCCTCACCAGTCCTATTATTTAATAACAAAGGACTGGTGAGGCTAGCAAAGCTGCAGATGCTCGAGGGAGCCTAAAATAAAAAAATATCGTACGTGCGCTGCAGTCAGCGCTCGACTTGTAATCTTGTAAGGTTTGTTGGACTCTTTATTAAAGTGACATGAAACAGAAAACAAGGATGTGGAGCCACTGTATAGGAAAAATTAAAAGTCTTTATTTATTCCAAGCATATTAGGCTAATATGTTTGGAATAAATAAAGACTTTTAATTTTTCCTATACAGTGGCTCCACATCCTTGTTTTCTGTTACTTTGCACCAGTCACTCCCCCTGATTATGCGTCACATGGGACGTCACTGACGCGCATCGTTTGGATCCAGAAGAGTGTGTGAAGGAGCCCACGCCGGGGGAACAGCTGATACAGCTAACTGAGTAAGTTCTTGGTCCGTTAGGCAAACGGATATTGCCCCTGGGTCGTGAGGAGGACTCCAAATCAACACGGAAAAAAATCTTCAGCGGTCCTAGGATAACCGCAGGAATTTAAAGGTACCTTCCCTCATATGGACATATGGTGTATATACACTACACATGCTTACAGGTTACCTTTGGCTGCTTCTAGGAAGAAGGGGGTGAGGAGTGCACACGTAAGTCCTGTGCTTTAGTAGTGATTTGACTCTTTACACAGACATTTATTCTTGCAAGTTGTACTAAATCTGTGCTTTCTTAAAGGGACATAAAACCCATACTTTTTTTCATGATTCAGATATGCATACAATTTATAAAATACATTAAATTGACTTCTATAATCAAATTTGCTTAATTCTCTTGGTATAATTTGTTCAAAGAGCATGAATGCACTACTAGGAGCTAGCTGAACATATTGGGTGAGCCAATGACAATAGGCATATATGTGCTGCCACCAATCAGCAGCTAGCTCCCAGTATTGCATCACTGCTCCTTAGCCTACCTATGTATCATTTTCAATAAAGATTACCAAACAAATGAAGAAAATAAGATAATAAAGTACATTGGGAAGTTGTTTAAAACTGACTGCTCTATCTGAATCATGAAAGTTTAATTTAGGTTAATATTAACCCACCTATTATTACGGCTCAAGCGATAAGGGGTTTATTGCGAGTGTTTGTGCTTATCGGGTTTACCGCTGGTATTACTAGTTGAAATATGATCGTTTTAGTACAACTGTGATTTTCGCTAGAAGGATTACTACGCACCCAGAGCTGTGGTTAACTGTTTGCACAAAACACATCAAAAATACATTACAAAATACAGTTACACTCATAATAACACTATCTAATAAAAATTATTGCAAAAGAATATTGCACAAAAAAGTTATAAGGGCTTAAAGATATGAGGTCTCAGATGATAGGGGAAAAAAAGGCAGGGAAGGGCTTTAACATTGAGATACATACATACACATGTCTGAAGATGGATATGTATGTATATGAATGTGTAAACATATGTATGTATTTATATGTGTATATATGTAGTTACAGACAGATATACACATAAAAAGACATAAATACATATGTATACATATATAGACAAATATATCTAAGTGCATTGGAGCCCTGTGCAGTTAAGTAGATGAAAACATGTAAAATTATATTTATGCAATAATCATATTTAATTGTTATACTGTGTATTTATTGTAAATATTTCACATTAAAATGTTCTTCACATAGCAGAATATGTTCTATGTATTTATAAATAAGAGTGAAGAGTGTCAGACAAGCTGATGCCAGAACCACAACAAGAGTCCAAAATGAATGAACTCGCTATCGGCCGGGAAAGCGAGGGCATTCATCTCGGACCCTTGATGTGGTTCTGGCGTCAGCTTGTCTGACACTCTCCTGTACCTGTATTTTAGTTCACCTTTTTCCATGTTTTTTAAAATATGCAATTCAATTTGTAGATTTTAATCTATTTAGTAAATGTTAAGTTTTAGAAATAGATGCACCCCAATCGCCTTTCTTTCTCTTCCTCTTTTTTGTATGCTTAGGGCCGAATTATCATTGTACGAGGGGACATGAACCGATATTGCGGATCATGTCTGCTGCACATCCATAAATGCCGACACCATATATCATTGCACCAGCAGTTCTTGTGAACTGCAAGTGCAACACCGGCCACTGCAGATTTGCGGCCAATCGGCCGCTAGCAGGGGGTGTCAATCAACCCAATCGTATTCGATCGGGTTGATTTCTGGCGATGTCTGTCCGCCACCTTAGAGCAGGTGGACAGGTTATGGAGCAGCGGGCATCACGGTCCATATGGAGCTTGATAAATATGCCCCTTAATGTTATTTGGAGTGGGTTGCACCAGGTAGGCTAATGTATCATACCTACCTGAGGTTTCTATTTAATAATATATTATTACCTATTAATATAACTAGATTAAGCCAACTATAAAATATTTATTCTCCTATAATTGTGCCCTTTGCAGTTATGTAGATGAATACATTTAAAAGCATTTTCTGCAATATTCATATTTAACAAAGTGTTAGTGTGTATTTACTGTAAATATTTACCATTCCAGAGGGGGCGGAGCTAACTGCCAAGAGAGGAAGACGTGTTTCTTGATAGCTCTGTGTTAGAGCTCCTAAATATTGAATATAAAGCTACCTTTTACGCAACCTGGTTGCTTGAAATAGTAGATTGGTGCTCTTAATCGGGACGGACCCTAGGAAGAGGGGTTTCTTTGACCCTATAAACCACCGTTCTCTATACGGAGCTTGTGAGTGCCTGGGTTCAAGATCGGAGGACTTGCCTGCTTATGTTTGTGTCTCGCAAACAACAGCTACCTGCTTTTTGCACTTCGGAGGGTCAGGCTCCATTTCAGAGTGGGAAGGTGAGGGCTCAGAGTGGTCGAGCAACGGAGGAGATAGCTAGCCGGACAAGTCACAGCAGATTGTGGAGGAGCCCTGACAAGTGAAGGGGAGAGCGAGGTGCCGCAATAAAGATATTCCTACCACATACATCCTCTTCCCGGAACCCCGGGAAACTCATAGGTACAGCCGGTGGTGTTTGAGGAGATTAAAACTAGGCTATTCCTGATTTGACGTGAAAAGCCGCCATATTGCTTACAGGGAATCTGACCGTAGCAGCTGAAATTCCGGAGGAGGGGGTGACTCACTCACAGATCGGAAGTGCTGCAGACAGTCAGTAAGAGAGATATTCTCCACAACAATGATATCTTTTCTCACACATCCGCCACAAACGGCTGCTGCTTCACACCCCCTCTCCTACCCACGTGGCATTACGGCTAGCATGGCCTTAGTTTCTGATCATGGCCCAAAACATATCTAGGATAGAAAGGGGCTCCTTTATATGTCCGATGCTCTTTGCTTTCCCACTGGGGTTATCCTGCAATACAGACCTAGAACAGTCCGCACAGCACAGAGACAGCCCATAAAGGCTAAAGGCGCAGGAATCTGGACACAACACACGTGGGTACCACAGTGAGAGGGATAGAGGGCCCCCTCAGTAGAACACGCAACAACAATGAGTAACTCACTTAAGCGACAGCAGATCATCAGAGACACAATAAACGCCTCAGATTTATTATTAACTATCTGTGCTGCACTAATATGTTTCTTATCTGACTATAGCTGCTGCCTCAGCTTTGGGATCTTCGGGTGAATTGCCTGAAGTGTAGTATCATTTTATACTTGCTTTAACACTGTTTTTTTTTTTTTTTACAGGCCTCCTAGGTTGAGCTGATTCTCTATTACTGTTTAACCCGAACTTGCCCCAACAAGTAGTCCACTTTCCAGGTAGTCAGTTTAGGCTAAATGTTTACTGCTCTACCTTATTGCTAAGAATACCAGTGAATTTGTTTTGCAGAGACCCCCCCTAGAATCTCCCCTTTCCAGCTCAGCCTGGCTGAGCTGGTCACTTACTCTCCCCTTTTCCCCCTCTTTTGGGTTGTATCCCCTAGACCCTGAGATGAGAGGGGGGACCACCTCTGATTAAAGCCCAGTGAGAATTTTTATCTATAAGCTGATATGCATTTGGTGTACTGAGCCCCTAACAGCACAATCTGCTTGATACTTTACTGGACTATTTACTAAGACCAATTCTACCTACCTTAAAGACAGTTTAGAGGCTAACAAAACATCCCAGAGGTTACATATTCTGAGGGTCTGTTATATCCCTCTGTTGTATACTTCACCAATATTGTGGCCCAATACCTGATCAATTGTGAATTCTATTACCCTATTGCATAATTTATTTACACTGTGAATTTTCCCTCGTGGGTTGTGGGTCTCGCAGGTGGAGGTTGGTTGCTGTGGGCCCCTTTGCGCCTCTCCCTTTCTGGCCCAGCTTGTCTGGGTTGGTTACTTCCTACCCCCATTCCCCTTCCCTATGGTCGTATCCCCTTTTCCCTGAGGCGCCTGGGGGTCTGTTGGGACCTTCTCTTCTGTGGGATTAACGTCCTTGTTGGATCACTAACAGGTAATAAGTAATGGTTATAGCTAATATGTAGAGGTGTCTAGTAAAACCTGATACTCAGCCCCGCTCTAAAGGTACTTTAGTAGTGTCTGATATGTGACTGTTTATATGATATAACCTCTTTCTTCCTCAGTGGTGGATACTGCGTGTATATCTACTGAGACATAGTCCCCTCCGGAATTGATCCTCTTAAGGTCCAGTATCTCTCAAAATATCTCATTCAGATAGAAAGAACCCCAAGTCTAACCCTAAGTCCAAAAAAACTGTCTACAACCACTTCACACAGTCAGTAAAAGACCCAAACATGGAGGTCCACAGAGACTTAAGTGATACTGACTCCCAGGATGAGGAGTCCCAGTCTAGCACACACTCTGCTACCTCATCGCAAAATTTTATTACAGAATCCACACTACAAAAAATGTTTGCCATGCAAACTCGGTCGATTACTCAGGAGATACAACGTAGTTCTGCTGAACTGAAGAAGGAGATCTCTGAAATTGGGGAAAGGGTAGATGCGCTAGAGCGCAAATAAGATGACATAGTGGTGGACCAATCCAACCTGCTCTCGTATTCAGAAAATCTGGCAGACCAAATCTCACAATTAGAGTTTAAGCTGGGGGATGTCGAAAACTGGTCCAAGCGCAACAACATAAGGTTCAGGGGGATATCAGAGTCGGTTTCACAGGGAGACCTCTATGAGTTCTTACAGGCTCTGTTCAAGGAGCTAGTGGGCTCCCCTGCGGACCTAACCAGTACTATGGAGCGAGCTCATAGGGCCCTCCGCTCCAGGATGGTGGCTTCAGAAAAGCTACGAGATGTCATAGCTTGCTTCCACAGCTTTCTCTACAAGGATAGATTAATGCAAGCCTATTTAAGAAGCCCTCCCTCAGTGAAAGATTTCAAGATGTCCAGCTTCTCCCAGACCTATCTGCCCATACCCTCCAACAACGTTGGCAGTTTCAGCCTGTCACCACCACCTTGCGCAAAACCAGCATTAGATATCGGTGGGGTTACCCCACTAGACTCATCATCACCAAATATAACCAAACCACTGTGGTCACTATCCTTTCCCAGGGACTTTCCCTCCTGACATCCTGGGGCCTACTTCATGATCCTCCACCATGCAAGGGCCTCCCAACCCTAAACTACGTGCCTCTGCACCGGAATGGTCTGTGAAAGATCAGAGAATAAAACACCCTAAGATACACCAACCCTCAAGAAGCTACTACAGACCACAGGGGGAAGCCCCCTTGACTAACCTCCCTGGGACTTAAATCTTTAGTGAACCACCTCACGACCTCTGTAGCAAACTTGGTGCACATTAAAAAGTTTGTTGTTCTTCATTGGACTGTTTCCTGGCTCGACCAGTAAATACCAGAACAATACTACTACAATGTGGTTTTTTTTCCCTCTTGAATTTTGACTTGTATATGTTGAGATTTACTGCTTATGTGTTATAGTTACATTTTTATAACATAAAGAGCGGGGCTGACACTCTCGGCCCTTATTATTTCTATTCCTTGGCATAGCATTCTCCCCCTATCCCAGAAGTCCACTCTAGGGCTCCCTTGAGGTGGACTACTTCCACCACACCCACAGACACTTTACTAGTGTTTATACTACCCTACTCTCCCTACCCCCTTATCCTCTTTCCTCACCCCACCACACAGTTAGATAGTTAATATCCCACTGATTAGGCCTGCATTACACGTCCTTTACTGGCGCATGCCTCCAATACGCATCCTCACCCCACAATGTTAGAGGCATTAACTCTCCTCATAAGCGCAGCTTACTAGCCCGGTCACTGAAAACATCACAATCCAGAATCGCTTTCCTAAGGATAAAACAACTGGATAAGAGAATGAGCCCTTTAGATATTCCCTCCAAGTCCTATACACATATTGAACATGCCCCCTTTGTTAAGAAAATGAGAGGAGTCGCAATTTTTAGCTCAACAAGTGACTCTTGCCCTATGAATTAATCCAGGTTATCAGGATCCCCAAGCAAGATATGTCATCTTGATCTGTAAACTGAACCATGTGGTCTTACACCCTGGCTTCTCTTTATTGCCCAAACCCATCAGCCGCCAAAGCCTCAAGCACTTCTTACATACACTAGACCAGGTTAAACAAGGTAGAGTCCTCCTCGCTGGAGACTTCAATATGGTTTGGGACCATAGGGTGGACAGGAAGACAGAGATACAGACAAAACGTATACGACTGCTGAACTATTGGTAACAGGTTCCGCAACCTAATGTCCTCTTAGGTACTATAACATCTGGAGAGGGCCATCCACCCACAAGATAGAGACTATACACACTTTTGACACCCGCATAAATTATATACTAGAATTGACTACCTATTTTCCACTGCTGACTACTCAACCTATTTACACGATCCTGGATCCCTTTATGTTCCTTGATATTCACTCAGCAAATTCCTCACACATTAGAGCCCCAAGTGGCGTATGCCCCCACCAAATCCTTGGGGATATCCCAATTTAGAGAGGAACTTCGCAGATATATCACACACTTTATACAAATCAATGGATTACTGCACTAGTTTGAGATGACACCTTATGGGGGCTGCAAAAGATACTACAAGGGGACTCATGATTACCAAACAGGCCACACCTTAGGAAACAGGCTGGACTTACTCAAACTCGAATTTATGAAACTAAAAACAGAAAGTACCCCTTCTCTGGCCTGTAACCCGCCAAATTACTGCCACTAAGCATTCACATATCCCCAAATTGAGCTTCGTAGATTTCAACACAATCTAACTAAACTAAACCAGTTATTTTACTACAAAAGTAACAAAGCAGACACCCTATTGGCAAATAAAATTAGAAATGAACAGGCTCTCATGTATACACAGCATACGCTCTGCACACTCCCTCCTTAAAATCCGTCACAAATCGGGGACACTTTTGCTGAATATTACTCAAACTTGTATGATATAAATAGCTCTGAGAAACCACAAGCAACCACCCTTAGATAGATTGCACCTTTACCTGGACTCCCTGAAGCTCACCACACTTACCGCTGAGCAGCGCGACTCCCTAAGCTCCCCCTTTACACTTACGGAAATCCAGAAGGTTATCAAAAATTCAAAGTCCTTCAAATCTCCCAGATGGAATCCAGTTCACTTTTTCAAAATCTTTAGTAAAGAACTTTCCCCTCTACTACTTCGACTTTATAATCTCGCTAGGGAAGAGTGCTCCTTTAAAAAGGAATTTCTAGAGGCTACCATTGTAACCATTTTTAAAACCAAATAAGGATCCTTCCTTATGTACTAGCTGCATGACCAATATCCCTTATTAACTCGGACATAAAGTTCTACTCTAAGTTTTGGATAATCGAGTTGCAGGTCTCTTACTATTCCCTTCATCAACCCTGATCAGGTAGGGTTTGTCCCGCAGTAGGAGGGCCCAGATAATACTAGGAGGCTGCTTAAATAGTTAGTCTCTCCTCCAAAGTCAACAGGCCCCTATCAGTTATCTCCCTGGATGCCGAGAAGGCTTGTCGATCGAGTAAGGTGACAATATTTGTGGGTGGTGCTCGAGAGTTTTCGGGTTCCCCAAGGAAATAATAATAGCGTTCAAAGCACTCTACTCTATACCCACAGCATCAGTAAGCGACTAGGTTTTCACTCTTCTCCGTTCCTGATCGCTAATGGTACTAGACAGGGCTGCCCACTGTCTCCCCTGCTGTTTGCGTTGGCCATAGTACCGTTGGAGAAACAAATTAGAACAGAGTCCCAAATTAAGGGAGTTACCTTGTTTGGAACATTGCACAAGATCGCTTTATTCGCGGATGATGTCACCATCTTTACATTGGACCCTGCATATTCTATCCCTTGACTCATGGATATCGTGGCCTCGTTTTGGGAGCTCCATTCTTTTTTCAAGTTAAATTTACTAAAAACAGAAATATGCACACAGGGAATACCTTGTGACCAACTGGCCTGTCTGAAATCCAGATTTGACTTTATCTGGACAGAGAAATCTATCCTACATCTGGGGATCAGGCTCTCCTGCAGCTTCCCCCAAATAATCAGAGACAATTATATACCTCTTCTGTCAGCGCCTTTGTTCCCTCAAGCGTGATTGGAACATAAAACTCACGTCTCCTGGCTGGGTAGGATAGCTGCCTTAAAAATATCTTTCCTCCCCAGACTCACCTATCTATTTAGATGCCTCCCCATTAAGATCCCTAAACACATACTTTTGCAGTTCCAAAGTGAACTAACAAAATATATATGGCAAGGTAAACCCCAGAGTGGCGTACAAAATACTTCAACTCCCCAAAATATTGGGGGGCATTTTCGTCCTCCTCTGTACTTCGGTATTATGATGGAGCGATGCTCACCTCCATATTGCGCAATGGGGTGTCAAACTTTCCCAGTCCAAATGGAGATCAATTGAGCAAGCTTCCCTGCCCCATAGTGTCTATATTCGTGATTTAATATGGACCCTACCGCACTGCCGAAGAGAATTAAACTTGATTAATCCCATTGTTACCGAATGTATAGACATGTGGGATAAGCTGCCACATAACCCCCACATAGCCCCGCACACCCTCCCCATAACTTCCATGACTGGCCTCCTTTCAGGATTACAAGATACCCACCCACATAAGTGGGCTCAATTGGAGTCACTCAGGTCTCAGACCTGTGGTCCTCGTCCTCACAGGTCTCCTTCAAGCCTCTCACTCAGCTCGCCCCCGGACCTTCAACCCACCCATATTTACCCTTCAAATTTCATAGAATTAGAAGCTTCCTCTTAAGTTGGGGATTCAAACCGGACCTGGCTCGACCGTTGACCCCTGGGAATCTGTGTGGGCTCAGGGCAACCGACTTTGTAGACCATTTTCCCTGCCTATTTGTTGCTCGCTGACTCCTCATCCTCTGAAATCCCCGGCCCACCTGCAGCACTAGGAGTCCTTTCTAGACACCTCAGTACCCCCTCATACCTGGGAACGTACCTTAGAACTTACTCAGAAGGCTATCCACTGCATTAGACTATATGAAACCTTTTACAAACTCCTATCCCATTGGTATTACATCCCCACTAGATTAGCTAAGATGTTCCCGAGCGCGTCTCCTGGCTGTTGGAGGAATTGTGGTCAGAGGGGCAACACAATGCATATCTGGTGGGAGTGCCCTAGGATCCAGTCTTTATGGAGCATAGGCTTCCAGACCCTTTCCAATTTTGTAATACCCCTCTCCAAAACACCATCCACGGCCCTATTACACATAGGAGTACATACCTTACCGAAGCACCACTCATACATATGGCATATACCTCCTTACGACTATTAAAATGCTGTAGCCTGCACATGAAAAAAGGAGGCCCCCCCAGTTTAACTAAAATTTGTAACACGATGGCCTATATCGATTAATATGGAAAAGGGCATATTCCACAAATTTGACAATTCAGACCTATTTGAACTCGTCTGGGGCAGACTGGAAAGACGTCTATGACACAGACTGGAGGACCATATGTGACTACTACTGACTATAGCCTAGTGAGGCTCGAGATCTGCAAGCCCCTAATTCTAGGACTCAGTGACTGGCTGTGACCCTTACCCTCCTCCTCTCCCCCCTTCTTCCCCCACCCCTTCTCATGAACCACCGATTTAAGAAATTCTGAGGACTGACTTGTCCTTTCTTTTGCAATATGTTTAAATGTCATCAACCCTATTGCCTCAGGAAACACTAAGAGAACGCATGGGGAATCATAGGCATGCCATTCGATTGGCATTACAAAAAGGTGACTCTGACCAACCGGGTGGCAAGGCATTGTGCCAGGAAAAGGCCATTCTGTGTCTTCAATTCGGTATATCCTTATCGACCATTATCCCTCCCTTGGATAGAGGAGGTGATAGAAACAGGATACTTCTATTACGTGAAGCTCGATGGATATATAGATTGGGCACAATCAATCCTGGTGGTCTGAATACTGTACTGGACTTTAAAGCACTCATATGAGTCAGAGTAGTGTGGTACATACTGGGGGTGCTATCCCATGATGCTGGGACTCTGTTCAGTGGTTTTGGGGTCTGGTGGTCTCTCATAGGGGGTCACTGGCCCCTTCTTTACTTACAGCACTCAGCACTTGGAATATTCTGTTTCTTGGTTGCTGGGTGGAAGTCTAGGTGTTTATGCGTGGTCACTCAACTATACACACACTACCGATATATTGTGAGTGTTTTTCTCAATGTTTTTTTCAATTTCTTTCTTATATTTAATCTGCGTATAAGCTTTCCATGGATGTTCTGCCTAAGGGGTAGAGGCTATAACAAACCAGGGGGGTAGAGGGTCACTTGGTGTACCTACCCATATAGAGACACTCTGGATCCAGACATGGGTATTTAATGCCTATTTATCTAAAGCTTTATATTGTGTGGTTTATCAAATGTTGGACATGTGAATTATGAAGGAGTCATTCCATCATATGTCTTTAAAATCTCCTAGATATGTGGCTATGTATGGCACACACAACATAACAGAGGATAAGACATGTTTACAGATAAGGTTGGTTATACTAGTATCCATACCAGTACATAACAAAAGATTTTTGTTACATCTGTCAAAGATACAACACAGTGAGTTTATGACTGTATTTTTTAGTTTGTTTATGTATATAGTTCATAACAAGTTTAATTTTTAACCCCAATGGGGTATAATAGGGTACAGGCAGCCCCATCCTGTTGAGATCCATGGACAATCACTTGGAGCACAACTATAGGTGCACTAGTGTATTGGATCATACACGGAGATTTGACCACTTGAAGACACCTGGCAACTTGCACTCTAGAATTTTCTGTGCAATGAACCAGATGCCGGTATATCTATATTTGTACCACACTTCTGAGTTATCTACTTTGGGAATTAACTCATGGAGTTCTTATTGGGCTGGTACATTTCAGATGCAGGTTAATTGTCACATAATATCACCTGCTATAATTGTGCTGTAGTAGTACATTCCAGTACAGTAATCACTTACTAAATATTGAGGATACATAACCATTGAGAGATTGCTCACACTGGGACTAAAGGTTAGTCATTAGAAAGAAGATCATTTTTTTCACTAACGTTGCTCACTGCACTTTATATATCTGATGCTGGTTACGGTTTATGTTTCGGTATCCATGGCAACAGTGTATTTTGACGGAATCATGTTATACATTTTACCTAAGCCAGTTGAGACACTATAGTTATGATAATCATCACATTTTGTTTTTGTATATACTCAATTGATGTTTTGTCATATTGATTCACATTTATTTATGAGATATATTTATCTTGTTACGGGCACTGATCCGAATGTTATGTCAGTTCACTTCCGATATGCATGAGATAGTGGAACGCAGGTTGCGTTCCAACACTACACTTTGGCGCCACTGAAATGCTAGGTAGGATTTTTTGATTTGTTGTATTTTCACTATAAATTGTGTAATTTTCTTTCACTGGGTATGCTGAAGAAGGGGACAAGATCCCCGAAAACGTTCCATTAAAAATTTGTTTGTTCAAAGAAGACCTGTGAGTGCAATTTCTTGTTGGGATATATATATATATATATATTTATAAATAAATAGAACATATTCTGCTATGTGAAGAGCATATGAATAGCAAATATTCATATTTTCATGTCGGGTTAGTGCACTTGAGAAAATGCGATTCGACCATTGACCTCTATGGGGGAATACGTTAAAGCTGTTGCAATATTCTAAATTCGGCTTTTCATACATGTTTGGTTAGCACTCCTGTGAAAACGTTTTACTTTCAATTTGTAATACACGCGCTACCCGACATGCACAAAAAGGTTACTTCTAGAGCAGTGAAAGGGACAGTAAAGACCAAATTAAACTTTCTTGATTCAGATAAGGCATGTAATTTTAAACAGCTTTCCAATTTACTTTTATCATCAAATTTGCTTTGTTCTTTTGGTATTCTTAGTTGAAAGCTAAACCTAGGTAGGCTCATATGCTAATTTTTTAAGATATTGAAGGCCTTCTCTTATCTGAATGCATTTTACAGTTTTTCACAGCTAGATGGCATTAGTTCATGTGTGCCATATAGATAACATTGTACTAACGCCCGTAGAGTTATTTAAGAGTCAATACTAATTGCCTGAAATGCATGTCTGCCAAAAGATCTGAGATAAGAAGGCTGCCTGCAAAGGCTTAAATACAAGTTAGACATAGAGGTAAAAAAGCATATTAATATAACTTTGTTGGTTATGCATAACTGGGGAATGGTAATTAAAGGGATTATCTATCTTTTTAAACAATAAAATTTTTGGTCCCAGTAACCCACAAGCGGGAGCGATAAACAGCGCTTCACTCGTAATCTAGCCCATAATGTGCAATTGTTAACCATTTTATCCTTTAGACAATTCCTCCTTTGAACTTGAATTATTTAAATAATAATATTTTACCATATGAATGTCCTAAATGACTACTATTGGCTAATGTAACATATCAATCAGAATTAGCAGGAAATAGCTATAAGCCAATTAACATTTGTAGGAATTGTCTATCAGCCAGTTAACATTAGGGGGAAGTACACAATTGATATTACTTTATTATTTATTAGTTTAAATTTGAATTTATTTATCTTTTCATGCAAAGAATATCAACATCTTTAGATACCCCTGTTTCATACTGTGGAGTTCATTGCCCATTTAAATTTGAACAGTAAATGAATGACAAATACTGTAGTGCATAAGATAAATCTTCAATTTCTAATTCAATTATTTAGAAATTTAAATTTCATCTGCTACATCAAGCATTTGCTTATTCATTGTGTTCTGTCAGGTACTCATGAGTAAATTGTTTCTGCTACAAGCCTGAAATTGGATAAAGTCTAAATCCTTGATGCTTGTCTTTGGCATGAGTGTTTTTCCTTGCTCTAAATTAGGGGTGACACATTATTTTCAGAAATAAATAGTCTAACGTTAGGTTATCAATGACATTATGGTTCTAATTGCATCTGACAGGGTGCCTCAGCAGCAACAAGATGTCCTACTGAGGTGGAACCAAGGACATCTATCAATCTAAAGCAATGACAGCAACCAGGGAAATCTAATTTAAGATTTATTGAAGCTTTAATGATGTGTGAGAGGAATAAGGAGGCTTCAGGGCTTTTCCTTTACTTCTATTTTTCCATCTTTATATGACAGGAAAAAAGTAATATAGCCAAAGGGTTTTATTGTTATTTTTGTATTCAGTGTAGTGATGACACTCTGCAAATGAATATGGCGTGATGGGGAATACATCAACAATTAGTTGCTTAATAGGATTTGTCAAAATGGGTAACTATTTGCACTATGTGTAAACTGTATGCAAATTATATAATAACTTAAAGTTCAAGGCATTATATCTGAGCCTCTCAGGGGTTTCAGCTATACAGCCCAAATGTATCATTTAGATAGATAAATCAGATTATTATTTCTTGGCTTGGAGGCAGTAAATTGGTGTACCTTATAAGTAAACAGAGTTCTTGGTAGCCAATGGTTTTACAGATGTAATAAAGAACATGTCAGGGTTTACTATACTGTATATATATACAGTATATATTAATATATTATATATATACATACAGTATATTTATATGTGTATTTATTTATTTATTTATTGATACACACACATGAGCTAAACATATTTTTAAATATGTTGACTCATTGACATAAAAAAGGTGAGTTATTATGTTTGGATAATGTTGTTTAATTGAGTTCAAACAAAATGTAAAAGTTCATATCATTCCAATAGTTTAATTTGTTACAACCTTTAATTCCATATTTCAAAAGATTGAGAAATTACAAGACAAAGTTTGAATCAGAGTCTCTTTTATGCTGTTGTGTCTAATTAATTTTGTCAAATGTTCTCAAAACGGCCAATACTGAAGACCTGTATAGATTTTGGGTTAATCAAGGACTTATATAGCTGTACTGAAGGCACCTAGAGATCTTGTAAGTAACATAACTAATCAATAGGCCAGGGTCTGAACTACCATTGGTGCAGCAGGTGCAGTAGCACCAGGGCCCAAGAGTTGGAGGGGGGCCCATAACAGTCAGCCTATCAGCCTATACATATAGGCGTATGCAGTATGTGTACAGGGAAACCTTTTATTAGTGCAAGTAGCAGGTCTTTCTATCTATCCTCAACATCATTATACAGAGCTTAGCTTTTTACTAAGTTACCTTTTGGGGGCCCCCAAAAAATCTGGGCCCTCTGTTGAGTAGGTCCGCTACTGCAATAGGCTACCTAAAATGCACATGATCTTACTGGTTAAGGGAATATAATTATGAGTTCAGATACAGCATTAATTAAACAAATTTAAAAAAAGTAATTAGAAGAACGTAAACTTGCAACGTTACTAGAATAAGTGACGCAAATGCAAATTTTTCAAAATTCATTATATTCAAAAATTTAAACAGTCACCTTTAAAATTAGCTTTACTGACGGAAGTCATGCAAATTTATTTTCTAAGCTATCCTGAGAGTCAATGTTTTTTGAGCAAGACAGTATATATATATATATATATATATATATATATATATATATATATATATATATACTGTATATATATACAGTATATATATATATATATTTATTTATGTACTGTATATATTAAGATATGCATTTGTAAGAAGAATTAATTTATAAATTATAAAGTGTTCAATAAAAATGAATCTCACATTTTGTTGACACAAGTCTCTAAAATATTTGTTCTAAGCAAAACAGTTCAGATTTTCCCTCATGATACAGTTCATATTCACAGGGCAATATAAACAAATCAATGCTATTTTAATACTGTTCAATTTTTCAGTCATTGGACAATTGTTTTGACCCTAAGAACTATTGATTAATATAAATCTATACTCTATGATGCAATGTTGATCTGAAGAGTCAAATCCTAACTAGAATACCAATACTGTTTTAGCAATATTCCCAATGGTTAGGGGTAATATCTGTAAAAGGTGTATTTATCATTACTTGAAAATTCTTTCTTTTTTGTTTATATTTCATTCTAAGCTCTTCAACATTCGGAGAGTATCAACAGCTCTATAACCTGGTCTGAAGGTATGATCGGTTATATTGAAAACATTTTAATTATATACAAAAGATAAATATTTCCTTTTGTTCCTATCTCCTTGCACAATTTTAATAAAAGGAACAGGGTGGATAATGCTTCTGTTGCTGACTAAAATAATCTTATGGATGGAGAAATAGGAAGTATTTTTAAATTTATTATTACTCAAAACCCACTTAAAGAGACGTTAAACAAGATATTAATATAAATTGTTTAATAACATGTAGTAAAACAACTTTATTTTGTTCTCCTTTCTTGTAATTTAATTTGGAATATTGTGGGCTTGCAATTCATTTTAAACATGGAAGTGCAGATACAGCTATAGTCTACACAGTCATTGGTTGCACACTCTAGTAAGCCATTTATAACTATTACTCATTAGCTTCAGCAGAAAAGGTAACCTAAGTTACAATATGGTGGTGCCCACTGTTGGACATTCACTTTATCGTTATTTTCTTAATATTTAAACAACTAATATAATTTAAAAAAATACATGTGCAAATTATTCTCAGGCTAATGTTTGTTCTGAAAATACTATTCAAGCAGTCTAGTCAAAATTAAACTTTCATGATTCAGATATGGGGTGAGATTACATATGCAGTGCAAGCTTCAGTGCAACTGCTGAAACCCGCACCGCCCGTAATTTCACCTCACACATCGGGATATCACATATATGGTGCCGGCAGTTCATATAGTGCCGTAAGTCGGATAAACTAGCGATGTCCAGAAATGTGCGTAAATACAAATTTCTGAAGTTGCCAGTGACTTATGGCACTTTAGAAACTGCGAGTGCCTAAGAAAATAAAAATAAAATATCACATCTCCCATAAAAGTCTAACCCGCCTCCCAAAAATAAACCCGACACGTAAAAACCCCTATATCCACCAACACCCCATATCGGAACTAATAATACATTTATTAACCCCTAAACTGAAAACCCCCCACAACACAATATGTTTAATTAAACTATTAACCCCTAATACGCCATTCACATCACATAGGATTTACCTAGTAAAAGTATTAACCCCTAAATCCGCCAACCCCAACATCGCAAACTACCTAATAAATGTATTAACCCCTAATCCGCCATTAACCCACATTGCAACAAACCTTATAAATCTATTAACCCCATACAATGCAATAATCCTAATAAAACTATTAACCCCTAATCCGCCAAACCCCCACAATGGAATTCACAATGCCCAGTTTACTGTTCTTTGTTTTTTTTTATCCATTAGGATTAAGTGAAACAAGGTTGAGTCTACAAGGGTATTCAGCATTTCTAATAATTTGTCACTGAATTAAAAATGTACCTTAAAAAGAATGTATTAGTTAATTAATTATTTCTCACATTAGGTTTCTAAAAGTATTTTAAAGGGAGAGTAAAGTCAAAATTAAACTTTCATGATATGCAATCTTAAAAATCTTACCAATTTACTTCTGTTATCAAATTTGCTTTGTTCCCTTGCTATCTTTTATTGAAGAGTAAAACTAGGTAGGCTCATTAGAGCTCTGTGTGCACAAGTCTTTACTACTCTATGGCAGCAGTGTTTTGCAACATTGTATAACAAAGATACAAATAATGTTGCAAGACACTGATGCCATAGAATACTAAAGACTTGTGCACACACCTGAACTCTAATGAGCCTACCTAGTTTTACTCTTATACAATCAGAAGCAGCAGGAGTTTGTAGACGTGAGTCTAAATCTAACACTCTGGGGCTTGGTTAGGAGTCTGAAAATCAGCACAATGTTATTTAAAAAATAAGCAAAACTATACATTTTACAAAAAGCACTCCCATTTGGGCTATATAGATGGATCATCTATAAAACATTTATGCAAATAATAATCTAGTGTACAATGTCCCTTTAACGTTATGCCAACATTTTATGCATGCAATCTGCAAATTGCAAAACTACTTTTTGCAGATTGCATAATAAATAATACATTTTACAGATTGCCTATTATTTTCTACTAGTCCTAAAGCCCGTTCACACAGGCCATTTTTTGCAGTACAGTGGTCCCACCCCTGGCGTTCTCTCCCTCCCACTCTCTTTTGCTTTCTCTCTCTCCTCCCTCTCTTTTGCACTCTCTCCCCCTATCTCTCTCTCACTCCCCTCTCTCTCTCTCCCCTCTCTCTCTCTCCCCCTCTCTCTCTCTCTCCCCTCTCTCTATCTCACCCCTCTCTCTCTCTATCTCACCCCTCTCTCTCTCTCTCTCTCTCTCTCTCTCTCTCCCCTCTATCTCTCTCTCTCCCCCCTCTCTCTCTCTCGCCTCCTCTCTCTCTCGCCTCCTCTCTTTCTCTCTCCCCTCTCTCTGTCTCTCTCCTCTCTCTCTCTCACCCCTCTATCTCTCTCTCCCCCCTCTCTCGCCTCTCTCTTTCTCTCTCCCCTCTCTCTGTCTCTCTCCTCTCTCTCTCTCCCCTCTATCTCTCTCCCCCCCCCCTCTCTCTCCACCCTCTCCCTCTCCCCCCTCTCTCTCTCCTCCCCTCTCTCTCACCTCTCTCTCTCTCCCCTCTCTCTCTCCCCTCTCTCTCTCCCTGTCTCTCTCCTCTCTCTCTCTCCCCTCTATCTCTCTCTCTCTCCCCTCTCTCTCTCTCTCTCTCTCTCTCTCTCTCTCTCCTCTTTCTCCCCCTCTCTCTCTCCCCCCTCTGTCTCTCCTCTCTCTCTCTCTTGCCCCTCTATCTCTCCCCCCCTCTCTCTCTCTCTCCCCCCTCTCTCTCTCCCCTCTCTCTCCCCCCTCCCCCCCTCTCTCTCTCCCCTCTCCCCCCTCTCTCTCTCCCCTCTCTCTCTCTCCCTCTCTCTCTCTCCCCTCTCTCTCCTCCTCTCTCTCCCCCCTCTGTCTCTCTCTCTCCCCTCTGTCTCTCTCACTCCCCTCTCTCTCTCTCTCTCTCTCTCTCTCTCCCCTCTGTCTCTCTCACTCCCCCCTCTCTCTCTCTCTCTCTCTCTCTCCCCTCTGTCTCTCTCACTCCCCTCTCTCTCTATCTCCCCCCTCTCTCTTTTTCTGTCCACATCTCCCCTCTTTCTCTCTCCCCTCTCTCTCTATCTCTCTCCCTCTGTCTCTCTCTCCCTCTCCCCCCCCTCTCTCTCTCTCTCTCTCTCCCCCCCCCTCTCTCTCCCCCCCCCCCTCTCTCTCTCCCCCTCTCTCTCTCATTCTCTCTCTCCTCTCTCTCTCTCTCTCTCCCCCCTCTCTCCACATCTCCCCCCCTCTCTCCACATCTCCCCCCTCTCTCCACATCTCCCCACATCTCTCCCCTCTCTCCACATCTCCCCCCTCACTCCACATCTCCCCCCTCACTCCACATCTCCCCCCTCTCCCCACATCTCTCCACATCTCCCCACATCTCTCCACATCTCTCCCCTCTCTCCACATCTCCCCCTCTCTCCACATCTCCCCACATCTCTCCCCTCTCTCCACACCTCCCCCCTCTCTCCACATCTCCCCCCTCTCCCCACATCTCCACACATCTCTCCCTTCTCTCCACATCTTCCCCCTCACTCCACATCTCCCCCCCCTCTCCCCACATCTCTCCACATCTCTCCACCCTCTCTTGAGCTGTTTGAGCTCTCTCCACGGCCCTTCACGGGCCTTCACGCTAGGCTCCGCCCCTTCACACGGCCCTTCGCGTTAGGCTCCGCCCCCTTCACGCTCGGCCACGCCCACTTCTGCTCGGAGCAGTCGGCAGAACAGTTAGAGACTTAGGCCAGGTGTGTTTGTCCTCGTGCTGTCCTCTACTGAGCATGACAGCTTCGGACAAACACACTTGGCCTTTTATAGTATAGGATAACTTATACATGTTACTACTATAAGTAACTGCTATGGCCTATTTAAATTGTTTGCACTCTAAAAGTGGCAAATCTGGGTCACATTTATTCCCTTTAAACCTTTCAAAGTGTGTCTGAGCAGAGATTTAGATATTAAACTGTATGTAGAAAATATTGATGTTTACTGTAGTGAACTGACATATGTTTAACTTGTTGCACCGGCTACTATGACCTGTTTAAAGGGACATGAAATACATTTTTTTTTATAAGCTGTTGTCGAGTTTACTAGTTAATTAAGCAAATAAATTAGGGCTAGATTACAAGTGGAGCTCTAAATTATCACGCTCCTGCAAATGACCAAAATAACAAGTGGATGGTTATTGCTACCGCATTAAAACTGCCAGATACATCAAAATTATTAACAAAATAAGTGTACAAGAGTAAAATATTAAAGGGACATTAAACACTAAATAAATGCTAAATTGAATGATGGATTGAAAGAAAAGATTAGTCTGAGAATAACATGTAGATGTATTTTTAAAGTTGTTTAAATATTGACAAAATAAGTGTAAAGTTTTAGCGTCTATAAAACAATGGGAGCTGACATGTTGTAACTTAGGTTACCTTCTCTGCTGTGGCCAATTAGGGACAGTTATAAAAAAGGTTACTAGAGTGTGCAGCCAATGGCTGTGTTGAATATAACAGTGTTTTGCACTTCCATTTATAACAGGAGCTGAAATGCTCACAATTTCAGAATTAAATTATAGGGATAGGGGGAAAAATAAATAATTAAATAAATAATGAAAGTATATTGCAGAGGTTTTTTTTATATATATATATATATATATATATATATATATATATATTTGATTTATCATTTTATATTACCATCTCAAACTGTTTAATGTCCCTTTAAGGACCAGATTATAAGTGGCATGCTAAATATTTTTTTTTTGCTCACTCACTAAGATATTAAAAGCATTAACAGACCATTGACAAACTGCCTCACTGGCCTCGTCGACCTCGCAATCAACTGGTCTGTCGAGATATTTAAAGAAAAGGGGCAATGCCGGCGAGTGGCAATGTCTCTCCCATAGAAGTCAATGGGAGCTTGATGTCATCACCTGCATCATCGACATCGCTGCTCGTCGGCATATTGTTGCAAATGGGGAGGGGCCCTTTTTGAAGTGTGCTTACACAGTGCAGACAGTGCGCTCACTGAAATTACAAATTGTTTCCGTGTAGACACACTCCAAATATTGCAGTGGGGACCTACACTAACTACCTCAGCACTTTGCTGATTTGAACATATTGATCTTGTATTGATGTGTCTGAATCAAAGAGCAAGCTATTCCCATTAGCACGCCTCGCAACCCCCCCTGAACACGATAACTATGTTACACCTAAATACATACAGAGAGAAGCACACTCACAGGAATGACCAACCTGCTCGATATCATTGTTTAGCCTGTTCTATGGCGATTTACCACCTGGATGCAGCATCTTTTTAGCCCAGTAATGCTTTTTCCAATACAAACTAGAACTACACTAACATCTAACCCCTTCTGAACTACCCCCCTATAAACTAAACCCCCTAAGTTACAAAAAAAATCTGTTACAATAAAATAAAAAAATCTAAGTTACAAAAAAATAATAAACTACAATATTAAAAATATAAAAACACACCATTTTACTAATCTACATGTACCATAAAATACAAAAGTCCCAAAACAAAAAACCTAAACCCTAACACTAAAATAAATGACAATTAGCTTTTAACTCTTTTTAATTTAAAAAAACAATTACAAACACTCCATGTACAATACAAGTAACCCCCACCCCCAAAATATCAAAATCTACCTAAAAAACCTATCCTAGAAAATAAAAGTAAAAATAAAAAAAAACTATTCTTAAAAATAAAAAACACACCCAATATAAAGGTGAAGAGAAAAAGAGAGCGCCTCATAGTGCAGATATCTCTAGACAAGTGGAAAAATTTAGTATTAACCAAAAGACAGGTACTCACAAGTGGAGTGGCACTTTTCGTTAAAAAAGTGCATACGAGCAGGCTGACATTCTCAGCAGTCAGCACGCTGACCAAAGCGATAAGGTGCTGGTCTCTCGGTGTCTCACGATCCAAGGACAAAATTCCCAAAATCTCCTCTGTTGGATGCCGTGCTTAGCAAGGTGTTTGTTTATTCCAGTTGGAATCGGAACCTCTTGAGCAGCAAACAGTGTGAACTGTTATAGGGCTGTAATATACGTCTCTTTGCACAAGAAAACAAAACTCAGTCCAGGCTGAGTAAATAAATGTCTTCTTCAAGAAGCTGCGCTGAAATATTCCAGACAAAAACCGTTTTGTTGCTTTCTGTTGGTACATTAAAACCCAAAACCTCCGGCTCCATCACTTTTTTTTCACTTGATTATTTATTTTCATGTTTTAAATTGTATCACATCACCAAGTTATATAAGCACTACCATTATTATTATTAATTCCACCAGATTCTACCTCAGAATCACTTACTAGTCTGTGATATAACACAAATACCACTTTAGCATCGAAACATTTTTGTTTTTTTATAACAAACATTCTGTCACACAGATACACACTTTTTTCATAGATTTTTTCAAAGATTTTTTCTCAGTACTCAGCAACGTATCCTTTCTTTTAAGAAATTTTCTATATGGCGCCCCTTATCTATATTCAATAATATATATTTCCTTTTCACCCAATATAAAGCCCTAACTAACCCCAGATCCCCTAACTAACATCTTGATCAGATGTTGATCCCTCTTTACCCCAGTTCCTGGCACCGGGATGCATTTTGGCATCAGTGTTCTTTTCGTTGACTCTCTTCCACAAGTCCTCGTCTTCAGGCAGTCATTGCCGTACACTAAAATTCCGGAAGTGCGGAACTCCTATATATTGGGGTACCACTTAATTTTAAATCAGTCAATCCCTATTGGCTGATTTAAAAAATTTCTTGCTATTGGCTGATTAAAATCAGCCATTAGGGATTGACTGATTTTTACTCAGTCAATCGGGATTAAGTGGTACCCCTATAAATAGGTCCGCATGAAGATGAGGGCTCATGGAAGAGGGCCAAAGTAAAGAAGATGTGGACCGGAGGCAGCGGAAGAGGCCACCAAAGTCTGTGTCTGCGAAGATGGGCCCCCAGCACCAGGAACTGGGATGAAGAGGGCTCCAATGTGGATGAAGATTGTGTAGTGGAAGCTGTAGAAGAGGCTGCCGAAGTCCACCTTCACTGCCGCCCAGATGAACTCCTAATGCCAGGAACCAGGACAAAGAGGGTTTTTTGAAAAGGTTTTTTTATTTTTTAAGAATATTTTTTTTTTAATTTTTCTTTTGTTTTCTAGGATAGTTTTTTTTAGATAGATTTTGTTATTTTTGGGATGGTAGGTTACTTGTATTGTAAAGGGGGTTTTGTAATTGTTTTAAAATGTAAAAGAGCTGAAATCACTTTAGGGCAACTCCCTACAAAAGGCCCTTTTAATGGCTATTGCCATTTATTTTAGCATTACATTTTTTTTGTGGGTTTTTTATTTTATGGGGCATGTAGATTAGTGTTAGGTATAATGATGGTTTATTTATTTTGGATACTTTTTTTATTGTAACTTAGGGGGGTTTAGTTTAGAGGGGAGTTAGGTGTTAGGTAAAGTAGGGTTAGATTGCTTTTGGGGTTGTGGCGGTTTGTTTAATTTATTTTTTTTTGTAACTTAGTTTTTTTTATTGTAACTTAGGGGGTTAGGTTTAGAGGGGGTGGTTTGGTTACTTCCTGATTGGATTATCTGGGCAAGCCTCCCAGTTTGTTGATCAGACGCCAGCACTGCACACACCGCCCGTCTGTGTCTGCGAAGATGGCCCCCCCAGCACCAGGAACTGGTGTGGATGAAGATTGTGTAGTGGAAGCTGTAGAAGAGGCTGCCGAAGTCCACCTTTACTGCCGCCAAGATGGGCTCCCAGTGCCAGAAACCAGGACGAAGAGGGCCTGACATTGGATTAAGAGGGTTTGCCCAGATAATCCAATCAAGAATCAATGATGACTATATAAAGGAGGCGGTACTACCAACACACTATCTATGAGTACGGATACTACCGAAATGCATCAGATGTGAGGAGTACCTAACCTCTACCTATCTATTTTCGTTTGTATACTTCTAGGTGCACCTGTTGCTGGTTTTCCTTTTTATCTTTGTGCCTTGTGTCTTTTATGACCAAAATAAATTTCATATGTTTTAATTGGAAAAGAGCCGGCCTGGATTTCTATTCTGTGAGGATTGGTTGGGACTGCTTTCCCCATAGGGCTCTAAAGTTTGAATGAAGCAGACCCGATGACCCTCTGACTCGGATACTCTGCAGCAAGTGATTGAAGCCAATGTTTGCAGTGTGGACGCCGTAAAGAGATGCCAACATGAGATGCGAAGATTCTCAGATCGAATAATCCCTCTCTAAAATGGTTAATCTTCTGTTGGAAAGGTTCGAAATTCTATATATATATATATAAATATGTAAATATATATTTAATCATTTGTTTGAAAAGTATATATTTATACCTATATGAGGGGGGGGGGGGGGGAGATATCACTATGGTTTACTAGTCAGGGGATAAAAGCTACTAGCCCAGAGAGAACAAGTTAGTTGTCCACTCAATGTTAAAGATAGGAGAAAATCTAATTTCTAAGTAGTCCGTTGCAATATCTAAGTTGTCCGGGGCCACTGGATCACTGCAAATTTCAAGCCCTGCTTATATGAATATATACAGGTAAATAATAAATTTGACAATTCTGGTCATACGGTGAGTGCCTTTGCTTATTTTAAGATTTGTATATATATATATATATATATATATATATATATATATATATATATATATATATATATACATATATATATATATATATATATATAAAAATATACAAATCTTGAAATAAGCAAAGGCACTCACCGTATGACCAGAATTGTCAAATTTATTAATATCACTTTTTGGGGTGGTGCCCCTTCATCAGACAGACAATTCAAAACCCAAGTACCCACCACCAATTTGAATCTAATGCGACCCACCGGTGCACGGCATCCTCCCTGCGCATGTGCGGGACTGACAACCGTAACCCAGACAGGCCAAAACTAAAACGCAAACAGGAAATGGCCGGATTGTTGATCACGTAACTAAGCAACCATATGACTAATCAAAACAACAAATAGCGTGAGTTAACAATACTGACAGCCAGGAAACCATCATGCCAAATCCGTAATAGATGCCAGACAGTAGCAAATTACTTGATAAAGGGGCAGGAGCCCTGAAACGTTGCTCAATAAAGGTGCTGTTGCTCCATTCAGAGTGCTACCTGTGTATTTTTCTTCATATTATATGCTGGGACTTTGGAAAGGGTGGTCCCTCAGGTGTGCACCTACATCCACCTTAAAGTGATTTAAAGGGACATTCCTATGAAGTGAGTACTGGTCCTGTGACTTTTTCAGTAGCAAATCACTACTAAGTCAGGGATGTTGTTCGTAACGAACATATCAATTATTGACAGATTGATTCCATTATGGCAAAAAATCCTGTTCCTCAGTACAGCTGGTACGATAGTATTTACATATATACAAAATGCATAAGTATGCAGGTGAACATCAGTGTAATACACAGGAAAACCAATACAGAAAGTAATGGCAAATTGAAAACATTGACATGATTGATAAAATCGTAAATTATTAACGTTGTATGTATATCCGTATATGTTATAGTGCATACATAAATATAGAAACAAACAGAAATACTAGCCTCATAATATTTGAGCCAATGTCACCCTATAGATAGCATGCAGGCAAGGAAAAAAACCTTGCTATTAGGGCCTCTAGTTATCAAGCCGTCAACCGCAAAAACGCTGGAATTCCGCAGTGTATTTGTGGCGAGGCTGATTCGCCATAGTTATCAAGCCCTACTGCCCGGCAAAAGTAGAATATAGTGACGTAACCTACGATCCGCCGGACTCAGTCTGACACAGATCGATGGTTACGTCACTACAGATGTTCCAAACGCAAGTTCGGCACAATCTGACTACTTTTGGTCGTTATCAAACTACTACCAGGTACGCTTGCCACTATTCCGGCCCAGCGTACCTGGATTTCAATCCGCCGCCCTGGAGGCGGCGGATCCCATAGGAATCAATGGGAGTCTGACCATAGCGAAAGCTTACGTTCGCTGCTGCCTGATATCCCATTGATTCCTATGGGAGATGTCTGCACCTAACACCCTAACATGTACCCCGAGTCTAAACACCCCTACTCTGCCCCCCCCCCCTACACCGCCACCACTATATAAACTTATTAACCCCTAAACCGCCGCTCCCGGACCCCGCCGCAACTATAATAAACATGTTAACCCCTAAACCACCGCTCCCGGACCCCGCCGCCACCTACATTATACATATTAACCCCTAATCTGCTGCCTACATAAACTTATTAACCCCTATCCTGCGGATCCCGGACCCCGCCGCAACTAAATAAATTGTTTAACCCCTAAACCGCCGCTCCCGGACCCCGCCACCATCTATATTAAAGTTATTAACCCCTATCCTGCCCCCCCTATAACGCTGCCACCTATATTAAAATTATTAACCCCTAAACCTAAGTCTAACACTAACCCTACCCCCCCCCAACTTAAATATTATTTTAATAAATCTAAATAAAACTTAATATTATTAACTAAATTATTCCTATTTAAAACTAAAAACTTACCTGTAAAATAAACCCTAAGATAGCTACAATATAACTAATAATTATATTGTAGCTATTTTAGGATTTATTTTTATTTTACAGGCAACTTTGTATTTATTTTAACTAGATACAATAGTTATTAAATAGTTATTAACTATTTAATAGCTACCTAGTTTACATACTTACAAAATTGCCTGTAAAATAAATCCTAACCTAAGTTACAATTAAACCTAACACTACACTATCATTAAATAAATTAAATAAATTACCTACAATTACCTAAAAGTAAATGAAATAAACAAAACTAAATTACAAAGTAACCAGCTCTTTTACCAGCCCTTAAAAGGGCTTTTTGCGGGGCATTGCCCCAAAGTAATCAGTAATTAAAACCCACCACCCACATACCCCTACTCTAACCCACCCAAACCCCCCTTAAAAAAACCTAACACTACCCCCCTGAAGATCACCCTACCTGGAGCCGTCTTCACCCAACCGGGACAAAATCTTCATCCAAGGTGCGCAGAGGAGGTCCTTCATCCGGTAGAAGTCTTCATCCAGGTGGCGTCTTCAATCTTCATCCATCCGGAGCGGAGCCATCTTCAAAGGAGCCGACGCGGAGCCATCCTCTTCAACCGACGACTGAACGACGAATGAAGGTTCCTTTAAGGGACGTCATCCAAGATGGCGTCCCTTGAATTCCAGTTTGCTGATAGGATTCTATTAGCCAATCGGAATTATGGTAGGAAAAATCTGATTGGCTGATGAAGTTCAATCCGATTGGCTCATTGGATCAGCCAATAGAATGAAACTCGCATTCTATTGGCTGATCCAATGAGCCAATCGGATTGAACTTCAATCTGATTGGCTGATTCAATCAGCCAATCAGATTTTTCCTACCTTAACTCCGATTGGCTGATAGAATCCTATCAGCCAATCGGAATTTGAGGAACGCCATCTTGGATGACGTCCCTTAAAGGAACCTTCATTCGTCGTTCAGTCGTCGGTTGAAGAGGATGGCTCCGCGTCGGCTCCTTTGAAGATGGCTCCGCTCCGCTCCGGATGGATGAAGATTGAAGACGCCGCCTGGATGAAGACTTCTACCGGATGAAGAACCTCCTCTGTGCACCTTGGATGAAGATTTCGGCCCGGTTGGGTGAAGACGGCTCCAGGTAGGGTGATCTTCAGGGGGTTAGTGTTAGGTTTTTTTAAGGGGGGTTTGGGTGGGTTAGAGTAGGGGTATGTGGGTGGTGGGTTTTAATGTTGGGGGGGTTGCATTTTTTTTTACAGGTAAAAGAGCTGATTACTTTGGGGCAATGCCCCGCAAAAAGCCCTTTTAAGGGCTGGTAAAAGAGCTGGTTACTTTGTAATTTAGACTTTTGCTGTAAATGGGGAGCCAGTGAAGGGACTCACATAGAGGTGCAGCAGAAACAGAGCGTCAAGAGAGGTGGATTAGCCTTGGAGATGCATTTAGGATGGATTGAAGGGGAGAGAGGTGGGAGAGAGGGAGGCCAGATAGTAAGTTATTACAGTAGTCAAATTACCAGGGAGTGGATTAGCTGTTTAATAGTTTCAGCACTCAGAAACAGACACATTTTGGAGATATTGCGTAGGTGGTTGCGGCAGGATTAAGAGAGCAATTGGATGTGGGGAATGAAGGACAGATTTGAGTCAAGTATGACTCCGTGGCAGCGGATTTGGGGTGATGGGGAGATAGTGGTGCCGCCAACAGTGATGGAAAAATTAGAAACTCAAGTAGAGTTAGAAGGGAGAGATTAGAAGTAGTTCGGTTTTGGACATGTTTATTTTTAGGTGGTGAGAGGCCATCCAGGAGGAATGCCAGATAAGCAGTCGCTGATGTGAGAATTGACAGGAGAGAGTGCAGGGGTGGAAAGGTAGATCTGGGTATCATCAGCATAGAGGTGGTAGTTGATGCCATAGCTGTTAAGGTCTCAGTTGAGTGTTGGGGATGGAAGCCAGATTGCAGGGGGTCGAGCAATGAGTTGGAGGACAGGAAGTGGGTTAGGCGATCAAAAGCTAGTTTTTCAAGGATTTTTGAAGCTAGGGGGAGCAGTGATATGGGGCGGTAGTTTGCAGGAGAATGAGGGCCAAGGGAGGGTTTTTTGAGGATGGGGGTGACCTTTGCATGTTTGAAGGAGGCAGGGAATGAGTTGGTAGAAAGGGATAGGTTGAATATATGAGTAAGACCCGGAGTGAGGGTGGGAGACAGAGATGGTATTAGATGTGAAGGAATAGGGTCGAGTTGGCAGGTAGTGAGGTGTGAGGAAGACAATAGGGAAGTCACTTCACTCTCAGTGGTTGGGAGGAGGGTGCAGTGAGCAGCAGAGGGGGTGACTGGGAGCGAAGTTGGGAGATTGCTGGCTTGTGTTGGGATGTTTCTTCGGATAGTAAGTGTTTTATTGAATAATGTTATAATTTATGATTTTTTCAATCAGGTCAATGTGTTCAATTTACCATTACTTTCTGTGTTGGTTTTCCTGTGTATTACACTGATGTTCGCCTGCATACTTATGTATTTTGTATTTATGTAAATACTATCATAACTGCTGTCCTGACGACCAAGATTTTTGCCATAATGGAATCAATCCATCAATAATTCATATGTTCGTTACAAACAACATCCCTGACTTAGTAGCGATTTGCTACTGTCTGGCATCTATTACGGATTGGGCATGATGGTTTCCTGGCTGTCAGTATTGTTAATGCACGCTATTTGTTGTTTTGATTAGTCATATGGTTGCTTAGTTACGTGATAAACAATCCGGCCATTTCCTGTTTGCATTTTAGTTTTTAACTTGTCTGGGCTACAGTTGTCAGTTCCGCACATGCGCAATAGCACAGAGAGGACGCCGTGCACCGGTGGGTCGCATTAGATTCTAATTGGTGGTGGGTACTTAAGAAGGTAAGTCACTTGGGTTTTGTATTGTCTGTCTGATGAAGGGGCACCACCCCAAAAGCGTCATATTAATAAATTTGACAATCCTGGTCATACGGTGAGTGCCTTTGCTGATTTCAAGATTTGTGTATGTGACTTGCATGGATATATTTATACAATTTTTTCAAAGAGTGCCAACCCCCGCTTGCTATAATATATATATATATATATATATATATATATATGTGTGTGTGTGTGCGTGTGTGTATGTGCAACTTTTTGCCCCCCTTACACATTGAATTTGAGCGCACCCATTTTCACGCGCAAGTTAGCGGGGTCGCAATACTACTTATCGTGACCTGTGCTAACTTTAGTGCACAACTTGTACTCTAAATGTCTGAAATTAAGATTTTACATGTTGCAAAAAATAAGGCAGAAGCATGTTCTTATATATGGTAATCAACATAACCAGGAAGACTGTAAAAGGGTTTGGGCAAATAAGGGAGAGCCCTGTAAATAGTGGAGAGTTGGCAACTCTACGTTTGAGCGATAACTGACATTATAAGTCTGTTATGTGAGGGATATGTCAGATATCCAGATGTTAGCACCCTAGGCTTTTGATCAAAGGATAAAAGATTACTTTTAACTTGTAATATAGATTAAAAAGAGCTATTAAGCTGAGCATTTTTTTTTTCTCACAATAGTGCTAATATTTATTTGCTCCACTTGTAATCTATCCCATAGCTTTTATCGTCCCTTTAAAAACAAGTTGTTGTCTTAAATTGCATTATAGTTTTCTGTGAAAAACTTGCATTCAATTTCCAGTTTAGAGTACATCAAAATATTTGACTACGTATTATACATGAGGTTTAATATTGATTGAACACTTCAGCTTTTAAACCAGCTGTAAATAAAAAATTCAAACTCTGTCTACACAAATGTAAAGTGGTTTATTAAATTTTTGAACAAATTTCTTAGCAAACAATAGATTAGGTTTATGAATATACAACTGGATAAAATTACATACATTTGATCTAATACCGTCTTCAAAATCTTTTTGCACACAAAAACAATATTGAAAACATGCGCTGTTTTTCCTTCATTGGCAGCTATTGATCTAAGAATTTACTGTTCTCATTAACACATTTATTACATTGTCAATCACAACAGCACTTGTGTTTACCAAAAGCTGATAGGATTTACGGTTATTAACAAAACTGATTGGCGCCTCAGGTGATGCATTTCCAAAGGAAAACAAAAAGTAAAAATGGTAAATGGAAATGGTAAATGATTTAAAAGAGAATTGCTTTAAAATAAAAAATTTCCATTCTGTTGTTATTTGCATTTATTTGTGTGATATGTATCTACAGTATGTGTAATGATCAGCTAGCACTATTTAGCAAATCAGACAACCTGCCTGAGAATTTCCCCAGAAAGTATATATATATATATATATATATATATATATATACTGTATATATATATATATATATATATATATATATATATATATACTGTATATATATATATATATATATATATATGTATATATATATATATATATATATATATATATACATATATATATATATATATATATATACATATATATATATATATATATATATATATATATATATATATATATATATATATATATATATATATATGATGTGTCACTTGAATAAAATAGTTTGCTAGTGTTAGGCTTAAGTATGTGTTAGTATCCTAGTTAAAGTAGGACCACTCAGTCTCACACCAAACCGTAGGTTCTGAATAGATTAAACTGAGAACCTTGTTATGCTCATTGATCTGAGGGTCACTACTGCATGAATACAGAGTGAGAGATAGATTTGTTAATGAAACAACCACACAGGTATTAGGATTACTGGTTACAGGGTTGCTGTAAGGAGGGACCGTAAATAGGGGGAAGTGTTACCCAATATGTAAAATTTAAAGGTACAGGACACTACAGAAAAAACGTTACATAACTCCCCCACAAGGAGCCACTCAGTGGATCAGGGCTTGGGTCTATCAGGGTTCCTACGATGAAAGAGGGAGAGACGGTGAGGAGCAGATAGGTTGGAATAGGGCTCCCAAGAATCCTCATCAGCTCCAAAACCCTTCCACCTGACTAGATATTGGAGCTGGTTCTGAAAACAGCGAGAGTCCAAGATGGATTCAATTTCATATATCAAATCGTCCGTAACCTGGGGGGAGTGCAATGGGGTCTGAGGTAGGTCCCTGATGGCCATGAATGGTTTAAGGAGCGAGACATGGAATGTGGGGTGAATTTTTATCGTAGGCGGCAACCGTAAGGGCACAGCATTGGCATTAACAACGTTTGTAATTTCGTATGGTCCGATAAAGAGATTACCAAGTTTCTTACTGGGAATCTTTAATTTGAGGTTCTTCGTACAAAGCCAAACCTTTTCTCTTTGTTTGTATTCCGGGGTTTTGAACGTCTGAGATCATAATGGTGCTTTTTTTTGGCTTGGGCTTCTTGTAGAGTCAATTTGAGTGAGGCGAAACCCTCGGCAATAGAGTTGATGGTTTCATCAACTGTAGGCAATATGGAATCGGTTCTGTGGAATAGATGGTAAGATGGGTGAAAACCATAGTTAATGTAGAAGGGTGAAGTTTTAGTTGATGAGTTGATCGTGTTGTTATGGGCAAATTCAGCCATAGCTAAAAGAGAAGACCAGTTGTCCTGTTCATAAGTACAATAACAGCGTAAGTATTGTTCGAGAGTCTGGTTGGTTCTCTCAGTTTGCCCATTAGTCTGGGGGTGGTATGCTGAACTAAGTCTTCTGGTGATGTTAAGGGTTTGGCATAACTGATTCCAAAACCTAGAGGTGAATTAAGTACCTCTGTCAGTAGTAATGGAATCGGGTAAACCGTGCAATTTCACTATGTGGTCTAGGAATAAGGTAAATGTTTCAGACGCTGTTGGCAAACCTCTATGGGGTATAAAGTGGGCTATCTTAGAAAAGAGGTCAACAACTACCAGAATTGTATTGTAGTTAGAAGATGAAGGCAAGCCTACTATGTAATCCATGGCAATGTCCCTCCATGGTCTGTCGGGAATAGGAAGAGAAAGTAATAAACCGTATGGACGGTTACATTGATGTTTACATGTGGTGCAAACAGAACAAGACCGAATATAATCTTTTACTGTGCCTTCCATTCGTGGCCACCAGTAATCTCTTTTGAGTAGATGGAGAGTTTTGTGTAATCCTGGATGTCCTGAAAAAAGAGAATCGTGAGCAGAATGCAATAATTAGTCTCTAAGAGTTTTAGGGATATAAATTTGTTTCCCATGATAGTACAGATCGTTCAGATCCTTACGTAGACCCAAATATGGTAGAGAACAGTCAGAGTCTTGGTGTTCTTTTATAGAAGACATCATATCTATGGTCAGACCGATAAACCTGTCTTGAGGAATAATGGATACTGGTGAGTTACTGTTCAAAGGTCTAGGATCTTTTCTGGATAAGGCATCAGCCTTTATGTTCTTAGACCCTGGATGATATGTAAAACCGAAAAACCTTTGAATCTCTTTTTTATTAGTAGGAGTGGGCCAATTTGTGACTGCTTCTACTTTACTTTTCTCCATAGAGATACCTAAAGGTGATATGTGGTACCCTAGGAAAGAGATAGTGTTGGTGTTAAAGATGCATTTTTCTAGTTTTGCGTAAATGTGATGTGACCTTAGTCAGGATAAAACTAGTTTTACGTGCTTAAGATGATTCTGAATAGTGTAGAGTCGGAATATACTAAAATATTGTCAAGGTAAATGACAATACATACATCTAATAAATCATGAAAGATGTCATTGATAAAACACTGTAACATTGCCGGGGCATTGCATAAGCCAAAAGGCATAACAGTGTATTCATATAGGCCATAACGTGTGTGGAAAGCTGTTAGCCACTCATCCCCAGCCCTCATTCTTATCAAATTGTATGCGCCTCTTAGGTCTAGGTTGGTATAGACCTTGGCTCCTTGCAAACGTTCTATGAGTTCTGGGATGAGTGGGAGCGAGTACCTGGTTTTTTTTTGTACACTTGTTAAGTTGCCTGTAATCTATTGTTGGCCTTAGACTTCCGTCCTTATTCCTAACAAAAAACATAGCGGCCCCAGCTGACGATGTGGACGGTCTGATAAACCCTTTTTTCAGGTTTTCCTCTAAGTAATCCTTTAAAGGTTCAAGCCCTGGTTGGGATAAAGGGTATATATGGCCATAGGGTATGGACCTGCCAGGAATCAAATCTATTGGACAATCATAGGTCCTATGAGGGGGCAAATTCTGGGCTTTAATTTTATCAAAAACATCAGCGAACTCCTTGTAACAATGTGGTAAACCATGTACAGTCAACTGAAAGACAGAATGGATTGGGAGGCAAGAATTTTTACAGAAAGTGGAAATAAAATACACAGAACCATCTTTCCAAGAGATGGTGGGGTCAAGTTTCATCAACCATTTTAAACCTAATTTGATAGGATATAAAGGAGATGGGAGCACATCAAAGGAACATATTTCAGTGTGCCCTGAGGAAGTGGTAAGAGAAATGGGAATGGTATGATGAGTGATAGGCCCTGAGTTAATGAAAGAACCATCAACCAATCTTATTGCAAGTGAGTTATCTTTCTTTATTAAGGGAATTTTTTTATTAAGGACAAAAGAATAATCAATAAAATTCCCAGAAGCACCAGAATCAATTACGGCCTGGGTCTTTATCTTCTGATGATGCCACTGTAAGGAAACAGAGAGAGATTGATGAGTTGAGGTCATATGGGTTTTATCTAAGTTATCAAGATTATTGTGAATCTTACCCTTCTTCTGTCTGATAAGCGTAGGACAGTCTCTAACACCATGGTCCTTAGCTGCGCAATATAAGCAAAGATTATGAAGTCTTTGTCTTGCCTTTTCCTCAGGCTTGAGTGGACTTCTCATGATAGCAACATCCATCGGTTCCTCATTAGACTTAGATGGTGAATTAGAGGTTATCGAGTGATAAATAGGAAGTCTCTTATAGGAGGATTCAGTCAGGGTCTTTTCGGACTTGCTTTCCCTTATTCTTCAATCTATGGTAATACATAGAGTCATGAGGGATTCTAATTCGTTAGGTATCATGCCACAAGCTAGCTCATCCTTGAAAGCTTCAGAAAGTCCTATACAGAACTGATTTTTTTGAGCAGGATTATTCCACTGGGTGTCTGCTGCCCATCTTTTGAAGTCTGTAAGATATTCTTCAACTGGTCATTTACCTTGACGTAAAACTCTAAGAGCAGTCTCGGCTGTGTTTTGTTTGTTGTGGTCCTCATATAGGAGGGACATGGCATTAAACAATGAGTCAAGAGAATCCAAAATGGGGTCATTACTCTCATAGAAGGCATTAGCCCATGATCTTGCTTCCTCCCTGAGATAAGAGATGACTGTTAAGACCTTGATTTTGTCAGAGGGGTAGGTTCTGGGTTTCAAGGAGAAATACAATGTGCAGGAATTCTTAAACTCCCTTAATAGGGATCTCTCTCCATAGAACTTTTCTGGTGGGCAATGGGCATACCAGTGGCTCTGGAGATATATCAGAAACAAGTGGTTTATTTGATTAATAAACTTTCTTATGAGCTCATTTTCTATTTGAATCTCTCTAAGTCCCTGTAACATATGATCCATACTTTGTGCAAGGGATCCAACCCGGTTGGTAAGTTCTGTAAAATCCATGCTACAGGATACCTTTTTTTAAGGGCTTAGTAATATGTTAGGCTTAAGTATGTGTTAGTATCCTAGTTGAAGAAAGACCACTCAGTCTCACAACAAACCGTAGGTTCTGAATAGATTAAACTGAGAACCTTGTTATGCTCATTGATCTGAGGGTCACTACTGCATGAATACAGAGTGAGAGATAGATTTGTTAATGAAACACATAGTGCAGAATTATATAACATTATCTTAGCGCTAACATTAAACATCTAAATATTGCAGAGATATTTTATTATAATTTACTATTTTACAGTCTGCCGCGAGCCACATTTAGTTTAATGGCGCGATCGAGCCGGCTGTGACTAGACAGCGTGCCCAGATGTGCTTAGCAAAAAAACAGACCCGCTCAGTAGAGCAAGGAGCAGCGGTCTGTAAAATGGTAAATTATAATAAAATATCTCTGCAATATTTAGATGTATAATGTTAGCACTAAGATAATGTTATATATATCTGCACTATGTGCAGAATTATATAATATTATTTTTTAGGTTTACTGGCCCTTTAAGACATGGGTGAAATACGTAAGAAGGATCCTGAGTTGGTCAAGTTCTATCTCCCCACTGATAATGCTGTTAAACAATAAAGCTTATTTCATTACACTACATCCTTTAAGGCCTAGATTTGGAGTTCGGCGGTAGCCGTCAAAACCAGCGTTAGAGGCTCCTAACGCTGGTTTTGGCCGCCCGCTGGTATTTGGAGTCAGTGATTAAAGGGTCTAACGCTCACTTTTCAGCCGCGACTTTTCCATACCGCAGATCCCCCTACGCCATTTGCGTATCCTATCTTTTCAATGGGATCTTTCTAACGCCGGTATTTAGAGTCGTTTCTGAAGTGAGCGTTAGAGCTCTAACGACAAAACTCCAGCCGCCTGAAAATAGCAGGAGTTAAGAGCTTTCTGGCTAACGCCGGTTCATAAAGCTCTTAACTACTGTACCCTAAAGTACACTAACACCCATAAACTACCTATGTACCCCTAAACCGAGGTCCCCCCACATCACCGCCACTCGATTAAAATTTTTAACCCCTAATCTGCCGACCGCCACCTACGTTATACTTATGTACCCCTAATCTGCTGCCCCTAACCCCGCCAACCCCTATATTACTTTTCTTAACCCCTAACCTGCCCCCCACAACGTCGCCGCCAGCTACTTAAAATAATTAACCCCTAATCTTCCGACCGCAAAGCGCCGCCACCTACGTTATCCCTATGTACCCCTAATCTGCTGCCCCTAACACCGCCGACCCCTATATTATATTTATTAACCCCTAATCTGCCCCCCTCAACGTCGCCGACACCTGCCTACACTTATTAACCCCTAATCTGCCGAGCGGACCTGAGCGCTACTATAATAAAGTTATTAACCCCTAACCCGCCTCACTAACCCTATAATAAATAGTATTAACCCCTAATCTGCCCTCCCTAACATAGCCGACACCTAACTTCAATTATTAACCCCTAATCTGACGACCGGAGCTCACCGCTATTCTAATAAATGTATTAACCCCTAAAGCTAAGTCTAACCCTAACACTAACACCCCCCTAACTTAAATATAATTTACATCTAACGAAATAAATTAACTCTTATTAAATAACTTATTCCTATTTAAAGCTAAATACTTACCTGTAAAATAAATCCTAATATAGCTACAATATAAATTATAATTATATTATAGCTATTTTAGGATTAATATTTATTTTACAGGCAACTTTGTAATTATTTTAACCAGGTACAATAGCTATTAAATAGTTAAGAACTATTTAATAGTTACCTAGTTAAAATAATAACAAATTTACCTGTAAAATAAATCCTAACCTAAGATATAATTAAACCTAACACTACCCTATCAATAAAATATTTAAATAAACTACCTACAATTACCTACAATTAACCTAACACTACACTATCAATAAATTAATTAAACACAATTCCTACAAATAAATACAATTAAATAAACTAGCTAAAGTACAAAAAATAAAAAAGAACTAAGTTACAAAAAATAAAAAAATATTTACAAATATAAGAAAAATATTACAACAATTTTAAACTAATTACACCTACTCTAAGCCCCCTAATAAAATAACAAACACCCCCAAAATAAAAAATTCCCTACCCTATTCTAAATTAAAAAAGTTACAAGCTCTTTTACCTTACCAGCCCTGAACAGGGCCCTTTGCGGGGCATGCCCCAAGAAAATCAGCTCTTTTGCCTGTAAAAAAAACATACAATACCCCCCCCCCCAACATTACAACCCACCACCCACATACCCCTAATCTAACCCAAACCCCCCTTAAATAAACCTAACACTAAGCCCCTGAAGATCTTCCTACCTTGTCTTCACCATCCAGGTTCACCGATCCGTCCTGAAGAGCTCCTCCGATGTCCTGATCCAAGCCCAAGCGGGGGGCTGAAGAGGTCCATGATCCGGTCAAAGTCTTCATCCAAGCGGGGCAGAAGAGGATCTTCCATCCGATTGAAGTCATCATCCAGGCGGCATCTTCTATGGTCTTCCATCCGGAGCGAAGCGGCAGGATCCTGAAGACCTCCAGCGCGGAACATCCATCCGGACCGACGACTGAACGACGAATGACTGTTCCTTTAAGGGACGTCATCCAAGATGGCGTCCCTCGAATTCCGATTGGCTGATAGGATTCTATGAGCCAATCGGAATTAAGGTATGAATTTTCTGATTGGCTGATGGAATCAGCCAATCAGAATCAAGTTCAATCCGATTGGCTGATCCAATCAGCCAATCAGATTGAGCTCGCATTCTATTGGCTGTTCCGATCAGCCAATAGAATGCGAGCTCAATCTGATTGGCTGATTGGATCAGCCAATCGGATTGAACTAGATTCTGATTGGCTGATTCCATCAGCCAATCAGAAAATTCCTACCTTAATTCTGATTGGCTGATAGAATCCTATCAGCCAATCGGAATTCGAGGGACGCCATCTTGGATGACGTCCCTTAAAGGAACAGTCATTCGTCGTTCAGTCGTCGGTCCGGATGGATGTTCCGCGCTGGAGGTCTTCAGGATCCTGCCGCTTCGCTCCGGATGGAAGACCATAGAAGATGCCGCCTGGATGATGACTTCAATCGGATGGAAGATCCTCTTCTGCCCCGCTTGGATGAAGACTTTGACCGGATCATGGACCTCTTCAGCCCCCCTCTTGGGCTTGGATCAGGACATCGGAGGAGCTCTTCAGGACGGATCGGTGAACCTGGATGGTGAAGACAAGGTAGGAAGATCTTCAGGGGCTTAGTGTAGGTTTATTTAAGGGGGGTTTGGGTTAGATTAGGGGTATGTGGGTGGTGGGTTGTAATGTTGGGGGGGGGTATTGTATGTTTTTTTTACAGGCAAAAGAGCTGATTTTCTTGGGGCATGCCCCGCAAAGGGCCCTGTTCAGGGCTGGTAAGGTAAAAGAGCTTGTAACTTTTTTAATTTAGAATAGGGTAGGGAATTTTTTATTTTGGGGGTGTTTGTTATTTTATTAGGGGGCTTAGAGTAGGTGTAATTAGTTTAAAATTGTTGTAATATTTTTCTTATGTTTGTAAATATTTTTTTATTTTTTGTAACTTAGTTCTTTTTTATTTTTTGTACTTTAGCTAGTTTATTTAATTGTATTTATTTGTAGGAATTGTGTTTAATTAATTTATTGATAGTGTAGTGTTAGGTTAATTGTAGGTAATTGTAGGTAGTTTATTTAATTAATTTATTGATAGGGTAGTGTTAGGTTTAATTATATCTTAGGTTAGGATTTATTTTACAGGTAAATTTGTTATTATTTTAACTAGGTAACTATTAAATAGTTCTTAACTATTTAATAGCTATTGTACCTGGTTAAAATAATTACAAAATTGCCTGTAAAATAAATATTAATCCTAAAATAGCTATAATATAATTATTCGTTATATTGTAGCTATATTAGGGTTTATTTTACAGGTAAGTATTTAGCTTTAAATAGGAATAATTTATTTAATAAGAGTTAATTTATTTCGTTAGATGTAAATTATATTTAAGTTAGGGGGGTGTTAGTGTTAGGGTTAGACTTAGCTTTAGGGGTTAATACATTTATTAGAATAGCGGTGAGGTCCGCTCGGCAGATTAGGGGTTAATAATTGAAGGTAGGTGTCGGCGATGTTAGGGAGGGCAGATTAGGGGTTAATACTATTTATGATAGGGTTAGTGAGGCGGATTAGGGGTTAATAACTTTATTATAGTAGCGGTGCGGTCCGCTCGGCAGATTAGGGGTTAATAAGTGTAGGCAGGTGTCGGCGACGTTGAGGGGGGCATATTAGGGGTTAATAAATATAATATAGGGGTCGGCGATGTTAGGGCATTAGATTAGGGGTACATAGGGATAACGTAGGTTGCAGCGGTTTACGGAGCGGCAGATTAGGGGTTAAAAAAAATATGCAGGGGTCAGCGATAGCGGGGGCGGCAGAATAGGGGTTAATAAGTGTAAGGTTAGGGGTGTTTAGACTCGGGGTACATGTTAGAGTGTTAGGTGCAGACGTAGGAAGTGTTTCCCCATAGGAAACAATGGGGCTGCGTTAGGAGCTGAACGCTGCTTTTTTGCAGGTGTTAGGTTTTTTTTCAGCTCAAACAGCCCCATTGTTTCCTATGGGAGAATCGTGCACGAGCACGTTTTTGAGGCTGGCCGCGTCCGTAAGCAACTCTGGTATCGAGAGTTGCATTTGCGGAAAAAATGCTCTACGCTCCTTTTTTGGAGCCTAACGCAGCATTTGTTTGAACTCTCGATACCAGAGTTAAATTTATGGTGCGGCCAGAAAAAAGCCAGCGGAGCGTTAACAGCCCTTTTACCGCTAAACTCCAAATCTAGGCCTAATAATGCTCAGATTTGAATGACTTTAACGACTTTTGAAATGTTATAGCTTACAGTCATTAAGAGTAGTACTCTCCCTAACCTATAAAATACTCATTTCAAACCACTCTAAAATGCTACCCTCCTATACTAAAATGAGGGAGGAAGAGCTTCAAACTCAAATTACAGAAAATGATTGTCTTACAATTTTTAAGAATATGAGAAAATCTACATTCTCAATAAAGTTTATGGAAGTGAATATAAAACTTTTAAGTAGATGGTATTTCACATCTACCAGACTGAGATTAATTTATCCAAGTAACGGTGGTATATGTTGGAGAGGTTGTGGAGAAATAGGAATGTTCCTCCATATATGGTGGCCATGCAGGACAGCGTATGCCTATTGGATCTCCATTAAAGCTGAAATTGAGAGAGAGAGATCTCAATCAAATTACCTACAGACCCTTTACTACTTTTATTTAATAAATTTCCCAGGAAACAATGCTTACTAAGAACTAAATTGCTTGCATTGATGGTAAATTGTGCAAAACAACTGATACTATCTAACTAGGGAAAAATTGCTATAGCCTCTATAACTGGAGAGATTTGGTTTCTAATACTATTTAATTGGATAAATGTCATTATCTTGCAACCAAACATTTAGATAATTTTTATGCTATGCTCTTTATTTGTTAGAAAATAGGACGTTTGTCATATTAGTGAATGCAGAAAGTTAAATTAGGAAGATTAGAATGTTAGTCTGTGGGTTTATTGGACATTTATCATTATAGCCTGTATTTTCTGTTTAATCAAATAATTATGTACTTGCTTGGTTTTGTATATTTAAGAGAATTGTTTGCCATCTGGAAATGTTAGAATCTGCACTTCTATGCAAAATCAAAACAATGTATACAGATAATTCTGTAGGAAAAACATACAAATGTCTACTAAGTATCTCCTGCCCACAATACTAAAATCCTATATATCGGTACATGTGCAAATAATTAATCAGTGATTTTTTTCATAAGAGGGGGGTTATATTAGGCATATTAGAAATATAGGTGTTATAAAACATGTTGTTTCAGCAACAACTAAATATATATAAAACAATGAACGGAATATATTAGCATCTCAAACGAGTGTACTATGTTGGATAAATAAAATCAAACAGAATAATATATTATTTGATCAAATACCTAACTTTTAAATAGTTTTATCAATTGATACATATAAGAAAATTTCAAATAAGAAAAATTCTCATAAAAGTATTCTTATGTGGGAAACCCTTTGGCCAAGTGAGCTACTGGTATGTATAGACACAAATTAATACCAATGAATTGGAAGAATTATTTTCAGAACAATCAAAAGACATTAAATTGGGGGATTTTTTTTTATTCTCTTGAAATTATGAGGCTTAAAGAAACACGCCTTAAATTAGACACCTGGATCCTCAATAAATACCTGGGACTCAATATGATACCTAGGGGTCTCAGGGTCAAGAAATTTCCTAATTTTGAAGTCACAGATCATGTCTTTATTAATGAATGGAATAGCATTCTCTGAGAATGCTCTATTAGGTTGATGACGATGTTGGTAAAATTTAAAACAGAACAAATGTTAGCAACCAGAGAGAATATTGTAAAGATTCAGTCTGAGTTACAGTGTTATAAGGATAATGTTGAATATTGCAAATATGATGGTTTGTTGGCAGACATAATAGAGTCCTCTAGAAAAGATCTTATACAGGTTAAGCATACAACATTTTTACGAGATCAGAGGGATTATCAGGGGGGACAAGTCTTTATCTGGCACAAACCTAAGAGATTTAGGAATAGACAGAACAGAAATAAGACAGCTAATACTGAACAGAATACACAGAACAATGACAACACAACAATTGGTCATCCTTGCAGACATAAACACAATAAATGAAAGAAGAGAGTAACATTTGTTAACTCTGATATGTCTGATGAGGACCAATCATCCAATGCAGCCTCCACAGTTAGTGGTTCCAATTTAATAGCAACACAGGTTTTTAGTCTAGCTCTAAAACAACCCCCAGGGGGAGGGACAAATACTTCCTCAAAGAACAAACAAGAAAAAACACCACACAGGTACTCTCTACGAGATGTGGAAGCAGTGAACCACCCACTTTAGGTAGTGTCATTAATCTATCTACATATTCTCTTAATAAAGCAGAAATTGCAGTACTTAACTATGGTTTAGGTTTCTGTCCAGTTAAGAAATTCAACCTCTTTCAAACTATTATAGACATGATTTATTCGGAAAATCACCCTCAAGAAACACTTCATGAATAGTGATGACACACACAATTCTAATTGCTTAGAACCTGTTCATGCACAAGCAAATCGTAATGATGACCTTGATTTCCAAGATGATTGTAATTTAACTAGTTTGGAAATTCTGTATAGTGAATCAGGTGGCAACAGGGACACTACGTATGTCCGTACCCCCAGATTTAAAACTCAGTCACTCTTTTATCCAATACAGAGTTGGGGGAAGACTTTGGAGCTTTTCCACAAAAGAGTGATTGAGGATCTTAAACTTTTGGACCAATCGGGGACCACAACAACCCACAACCTTTCACTCAAAGAAAAGGAAGCGATTAACTTGTTAAAGAATAATCCTTCAATTGTTATTAGACAATCAGATAAGGGAGGCATTGTGGTAGTACTTAATAAAAGTTACTACTTAGACAAAGCCATCCGTCAACTATCAGACAAATATACATACACCACCTTATCTCACAACCCTATTAGAGATGTGTGGAGTGTACCCTGCACAAAACAATATTGTGGGTGTATCTCTAGCTCTCCTCAGTGGGTTCCCTAGTGAACCCCTAAATAAATAACAGATAAATAGGTAGTAGAGGGGAGCGCCAAGAGAGGCTGAGGCTAATGTAGGCAGAGGTAGATATGATTAGATATAAAAGATTATTTAAAAGTTGTATAAAAAGGTTTACTTATTTAATACATAATAACGATATGAAACATATAATAATAAAAAAACATATATAATCAATTCCATGGATCCATGTTAAAAACAATAATGTATACAATATAAAATATATTAATAATAAAGGTACAAAACTGATGAAAAATGTCTGTATAGTCGGTAAATACAGAAATGGTTAACCTAAATTGAATCGTCCATACAGAATAATAATGTCAATATATGTCCATCCAAGTTGTTGATAAAGTAATAATATCCAAAGTCAATCGTGAAAAAAAAATTGAAGACAATATGAGATGTGACAAAAGTGTTGAAAAAATGTTGGTATAAAAATATTGGTGTTGATATAAAAAAAAAATAAAAAGGTCAAAATATATAAGTTGAAAAATATATAAAAATATAAAAATATCAAAAATATCCAAAACTTGGGGGCGGAGCTAGCCATCAAGGGAGCAAGACGTGCCCTGATAGAGCTCCTGATTCTATATTTTTAAAAACCAACTTTTATACCTGAAATTTATCACAAAATGACTCTGGACCTCGGTTCCAGAAGGGGATAACACCACTTACTGAGCTAAGAGATACCTGGAAACGCAGAAACTTATAGGAGAGTCAACTTCTTGATCGCCGGCAAACCACGCGGCATTGTAAATCATGCCCTAGGATACTGTGAGACATCGTGGATCTTAAGCAGCATTGATCCTCTTAAAGAGCAGCTCTACCCTTTCACACTACCATCCCACTCAGCGTAAACACCGATTATCCCACTATTTAGTGGATCTGTCACCACCGTGGAGCGAAATTAAATCCAAAATGGCGGAGATCACTTTACTTCTTCAGCGTTTGGGAGACAAGCTTGACGCCCAACTCATCTCACTGCGGGCTGAGCTTACCTCTGGCCGAGATCTAGCTGGGGAGGAGAGCGGACTTAGCGTGGAGAGATCGCAGGTCATAAATAACTTTCATCACATGCCACCAGTCGGCTCTTCCTCACTAATACTACAGGGTCCGCAATGCAGCTTTGATCTGACATGTCCATATGCAGGGGCCCCCGGTACTGCTTTTTTGGACAGCGATGACCCGATAGAGAGACCCGCTACATACACTAGTGGTGGTGAGTGTCCCGGGGAACCGAGGTATGCACCTAATTTAGTGGTTAACAGCGACGATGGAGTCATTTCTGACAGCTCCCTAACCGTTAGAGCTAAAATGCCGGAATACAGGCAGAGCTTACTGAGACACTTATCCCTGGGTGACGACTGCCACAAGGAGAAGGGATGTTTTAATAATGGTAGACATTTGAGAATTGTGGCAGCTTTTTTACTCAAGGGAGCTTTACTGGCCTCTCCCTCCCTCCAACATTACAAACCAGGAGAATATGTAAATGTTAATTCGGAGGTGGTTGGACTGAGACTGTTGCTGAATTCTGATGCGCTGGCTACTATAGCGGCACCTAGACTACTGATGTGGCCTTTCGATCCAGGAGGGCTGAGGATTTTCTTATTTTGCTATTGAGGACAAGCAGGTTCATTTCCAGATTTAGTGTTTCCTGGACATTATATAATTCAGGTCTATTTTATGTACAGTGTTCATTCTATTATTTTATGCCCAAGTATTGTCTTTCATTATATGTACATATACACTTTCTTTCCAGACAGAAATCAATGATGAAGACCATACGGTCTGATAATGGAAATGTTCAATATGGTTTTCCCTTTTTTTTTACCTTGCTACTCCTCACAGTCTCTTGCTCAGATATCCACCACCTTTGATCCACATTGATACCCTTTCTTGAGGGTTAACCATTGTTGTAGTCCGCCTCATGACATTTAATTATCTCATAGAGGGCTAAGTCTTTTATTTTTTATTTTTTTCTTTGTTAATGTATACAGCTGTTGTGATTTATTGTTTAACCCTTACATATTAGGGTATAAGATGTTACCTACACTCTCATTGAAATTTTTCATACTAATTTCTTGCAGATGTCCTTTGCTACCCTACTTAAACTAACTTTAGAGAGGATTATTATGTAATGAGTCTACGAGTATTAATCTCTCTAATCCTCTATTTGACATTGGACATTTGCACTAGACGGTTAGCCTACTAATAAGAGTTCTTATAACAGGGAATAATACCATTTTAGGAATACAGTTGAAAGTTACAACGACTGAAGTTAATGCCTAAACAAAACAATCTATACACTTAGATCAGTGGGCTATTACAAAATTAGTTTAATTATTTTTACATCCGAATTTAATGTTATAATTATAGTTATTTAATCCAGCAACTAGTTCTTGCTGTGTTAAGATTTTCTTATAATATAGTCCACGGAAATCTGTTATACATATTTATACTTATTAGGAAACAAGTTACTGTGACTTTGAATTTGTGGCATGTCAGCTGTGGGTTATGCTCATCCAGCTCTGTTATAAGGTGAAAACCTAGTACAAGTCTGTTAACAGCAACCTCACCATTTGGTAATAATAGCATACCTACATATCTTTATAGCTTGCAGCTGAACGTTGTATGAGCTCCTCATGTCAAAGCGGCAATAACTGATTATCTCTCATTACCTTTTCCCACACCATAGATGTATGTACCTGTAGCTCTTGGTGTCCCCAAGTAGTTTATATTAAGATTACTGCTAGCTGCCGTACCAGAGTCCTTTGTCTATCCATCTTAAAAAAATATAGCCATGGAACAGTTTGCTATAACCTCATTTTAATACTATCTGTTCCAACTCAGGTGCTTATATGCTATACTGTTCTGAACAGAATTCTACTCCCTGTGCACTAAACTAGGCTTATAGTTCAACGTATTTTGAATGCCATCATACGAACGCCTGTTGCAATTTCATCACTATACTAGACTCCCTAGCCCTACATAGCTTGCCTCTTGAGTTCCCCTGTAGCCCTCAGTGGAGAATAGAGCATTAAAACTTCTCCCTCCTATCTATGTGAGAGACTAGCACCCAGTTTCTAATTCCATTCCTCAATGTTTGAAATATAGCCATCTTTAAATTTGTCTCCTTATCTTTACTATGTTTTTAGTGTCTGGTTTAATGCCCTTGATGGATCCATGACACATGCCTTAAAGTAGTTCCAATATAACTTGCTAATAGACATAAATCAGTTTTTGTATAGTATATATCCTGTTGCTACTCTAAATGTTTAAACCTGTTTTTGCTGGTGAGCGTGTTTGTACTTGTTTTTTAAACACGCCACTTAAATATCTCCAAACAATACTTTTTACATTGGTCCTACTGTGATCTTTCATTACATGTTATAAAGGCTATGGCAGGGCTGTGTTAACTGGGAAAACACGGCCCAGCATATCAGATAAATTAGGGATCTTAGCTTGGATATATATGTAGTGACTAATGGTATATATAGGGTTGGAGATATCTGACTATGTGGGTGCTTTAGTTGTCTCTGTCTTTCATATACTTAGTTATCCCCCCTGTTTGTATCTTTCTTAGGAAACTTTTATCACTTTTACATACCCCGGCTTAAATTTACTCAAGATGCGATTAGAGGATAATTATATTCTGTAATACTTATTAAAGAGTTGCGTTCTCAGGGTACTTATGAATCTGGCATACTAACTAGCTCCGCCCTCCATTCCCCTTATTATACTCTGAGCGGCTCTTGCCCGCTGTATCCCCCTTCCCCGTAAAACTATAGAGCTACCCCCTCCCTAGCCCTACCCTTACCTGAATAGGCACCTTACTTTTCTTCTTATACTGCTGGGAGAGGACGATTCTTGTTTATACTACATTTATAATACTCTATAACAAAACTGAAGTTTCTCTATGAAATGCCCCACACTTTATAGCAAAGTTTGAGATATTGGAATACATTACTATGTTAATTATGCTGTGTATACATTGATCTGTAAATGTTTTTGGGTATACCCTTTATCTTGTATCTGTTTATAACTTCAATAAAAATCATTAAAAAAAAAAAAAAAAAAAAATATCCAAAACTTGTGAATTTATTGTGTCCAATATTTCCTTAGTGATGATGTAGTGATTCAAATAGAAGAAAGTGCTAAAAAATGCTGAAGAAAATATATATAAAAAAGTAGTACAAAATAAGAATAAAAAACCTGTGAAAAAAGAAGCAAACAATAATGTAGAATATATCAACTGTTAGGTTCATATATAGGTAATATGCTTACTCAAATCTGTCGACGCGTTTCGGCCTTAATCTCCTGGCCTTTATCAAGACTAGTTTTTTGGACAAGCATATCCGAATATATAGGGTCAGAAAATTGAATGTTTGGGCGCCAAAACAATAGGCCACGCTCACTTCCGGTTAGTGGCATTATGGGTATTGGCAAAAATGTTCACTGATGTGTAATGTAATCAATTATTGAGTATTTCATACTTGTTGTCTATGAATGGAATTATATGCTCACACGAACAAGTTCATACTTAAAAAGATTGATTATCCACATTTCGGGCTTTAATTTCTAGCTCTTTGTATGTGGTACAAGCTGAGTTTAACTTCCGGATTCTCTATCTACAAGTATTTCCGGTTTCGTTCATAATTGTATCTATTAATAAAATTATAAGCTTACACGGACAGGTTCATATTTATAAAGATTGATTATCCTCATTTTGGACTTTAATTTCTAACTTTTTCTATGTGATAAAAAACGGAGTTTAACTTCCGGTTTATTACAGTAGAAGAGAATTTGATCAAAGAGAACATATTGGTCATTCCCGTTACGACCACCAATATAGGAGTTCCAACTATAGTGGGAACAGGAAACAAAAACATCACGACAATGCTGAACAAAGGGAACAATGAGATCATTATCAAGATAAAGATAGAAGAATATTGAGAACCCAAGGTCCAGTACCACAAGAGAAATGTAATAAAGTAACCTATAGAACAGAAGAAAGCAATATGTCAGCCTCTACCTCAGAGTCAACTTTTTTAGGGGTAAATCCCTTACCCCCCAGGGAAAGAGAAAAAATACCAAGGAAAAGGAAAAACACAGACTCAGAAGACAGAGAGAATGTTGTACAACAAAAAAGAAGAACCGTAGAGGAAAAAGAAGTGGCACAAAATTAAAGAAATCAAACACAGTGACGTATTTTGACGAAGAGATCATACAAAAGGAAATTCCCCAAACATCATATTCGAACCCAACAGTTACCAAAAAAGTAACTAATGGTATATATAACCTTAGCTCGAGAGAGCTAACAAAACAAGAAGAAGCAGTTCTATCACATGGCCTAAGTTTTTGCGCCGACAAAATGCTTGGAGAGATTCCAGGCGTTCATCAGCACGAAAGAATTTGTGAGGAAATTAACACTCAAACGCTATTTCCTAAGAACACCGATTGAACGGAATTATACACACCCCACTTCAGTGGACAATAATCCATTTCTACATACAGACCTGAGACCAAAATCATTTGATATTTTGATATTTTTATATATTTTGATATTTTCCCATTTTCACCTTTTTATTTTTATTTTTATATCAACACCAATATTTTTATACCAACATTTTTTCAACACTTTTGTCACATATCACATTGTCTTCAAGTTTTTTTCCACGATTGACTTTGGATATTATTACTTTATCAACAACTTGGATGGACATATATTGACATTATTATTCTGTATGGACGATTCAATTTAGGTCAACCATTTCTGTATTTACCAACTATACAGACATTTTTCATCAGTTTTGTACCTTTATTATTAATATATTTTATACTGTATACATTATTGTTTTTAACATGGATCCATGGAATTGATTATATATGTTTTTTTTATTATTATATGTTTCATATCGTTATTATGTATTAAATAAGTAAACCTTTTTATACAACTTTTAAATTATCTTGTATATCTTTAATCATATCTACCTCTGCCTACATTAGCCTCAGCCTCTGTTGGCGCTCCCCTCCACTACCTATTTATCTCACAACCCTACCAGAGGGTTTCAGAAAGCATTGAACCAAATATTGGATGATGCGTTACAGCAAAATATTCTAGATGAAGAGACCTTGAGATATCTCAGTGTAGATAATCCCATCACTCCAATATTCCACCACTTGCCAAAAGTGCATAAGAGTCTAAAAAATGTGGTTGGAAGACCCATAGTATCAGGCATTGCCTCACTTTTAGAGCCACTTTCAGAGTGGTTGGATGCGGTTCTCCAACCTATTGTACACAGTCTACCATCTTATATCCAGGATACCACTCATGTATTACAGTTAGTGGGAGATCTATCTTGGATGACACCTTATAGCTGGCTCACTATCGATGTGGTATCGCTTTATTCAAGCATCCCACACAATTTGGGCATTAAAGCTTTGAAATTCTTTTTGAAGAGACAGGATTACCTAGATGCATCTACTTTTGAGTATATCCTTAGAGTATCTTGGTTCTTACTACAACACAGTTTTTTCTTTTTTGAGGATGTTTGCTATCTGCAGAGACGAGGGACTGCCATGGAGGCAAAATTTGCTCCATCCTATGCTAATATATTCATGGGGTGGTTGGAGCGGTCCTTTGTATATGCAGATAGCAATCCATTTGTAAATCACATTGTCTTCTACCATCGTTTCATTGACGACTTGTTGTTAATATGGAACTCAGACAAACAAACTGAACAAATTTTTGAACGAAGCAGATAATGGAGTAAATTTTACCCATGAGTGGCAACAGACAGAGATTAACTTTCTTGATATCACACTGACAGGTTGTATTCAATCCCAGAGTAAACAGACCAAACTATATAGGAAAGACATATCTAGCAATACTTTGCTACACCATAAAAGTGCCCATCCCCTACATGTCTTCAGGGGTATCACAAAGGGCCAGTTTATTAGATCAAAAAGAATATACAGTACTACAACTGATTACCAGAAAGAGAAACAGGAAATCAAGGAGAGACTCGCCTCTAGGCATTACTCTTGTAATATGTTGGACAGAATAGCCAAAGAAGTATCTGCTCTAGATAGGACAGACACACTGAAATCCAAACGCAATACATCCCATAAAGATCATCGCACTATGTTCATTACACAGTACTCTTCTGAGTACTACTCTATTTGTAAACTCTTAAAGAAATATTTTCCGATGTTACATGGATTTGAGAACTGTAGTAGAACAAGGTTTTAAATGTGTATACTCAAAAAAAAATGTCACTCTTGGGAATATACTCTCTCCCAGCCAGTTACCTCACAGTAAACCTACAACTTCTTGGCCCAGTATAAATTGCACATATAAGTGTCGAGTTTCAAGATGCAAAGCAAGCGATTTTTTCTGACTGAGAGTAGAAACTTTACATCCCATATTACCAAACAAACGTTTCAAACTAAAGGTTGTACTAAATGTTCCTCCCAATACGTGATTTATTTGATTGAATGCACTGAAAATCTTTGTCAATATGTGGGAATGACGAACAGGGATGTATGTACTGGAATACGGGAGCACCTAGGGTACATTAAAAATGACAAACCCTGCTCAGCACTCTCACGCCATTTCTTGGAGGTTCATCGAAAGGATGTCAGCTCATTCAAATGGAGAGCCATTGAAACTATCAGACAGCCTCCAAGAGGAGGTGACAGGGAGTATCTTTTGGCCAAGCAAGAAGTCTACTGGATACATAAATTACAGACACATTTTCCCAAGGGTTATAACTCAGAGTTTGATATCATTAATCATTGGTTTTAATTTGTGTCCATACATACCAGTAGCTCGCTTGGCCAAAGGGTTTCCCACTTTTATGAGAATTTTTCTTATTTGAAATTTTCTTATATGAATTTTTCTTATATGTATCAATTGATAAAACTATTTGAAGGTTAGGTATTTGATTAAATAATATATTGTTCTGTTTGATTTTATCTATCCAACATGGTACACTCTTTTGAGATGCTAATATATTCTGTTCATTGTTTTATATATATTTGGTTGTTGCTGAAACAACATATTTTATAACACCTATAATTTCTAATATGCCTAATGTAACCCCCCTCTTATGAAAAGGTCACTGATTAATTATTTGCATATGTATATAGGATTTTAGTATTGTGGGCAGGAGATACTTAGTAGACATTTGTATGTTTTTCCTACACAATTATCTGTATACATTGTTTGAATTTGGCAAATTATCAAGGGGACCCTTTAAATAATTTTAAATAATTTGAATTTCATTAGGGGCATATAATTAATAATTTGTATTAGGCATCTCATTTTTTTTTTTTAATACTTTCCAATACCCTCCAATATATTATAATTCATCCATGGCATAAAGAGTTAATTGGTGGGAGTGTGTCTCAATTAACATTACAGTGATCCAATAGCTGTATAGGAGGTGCTTTTTAAATCAACATTGCATCCGCCGAAATGCGTAGGATCTGTTAATCCTATTCCCTACCTGGCTTGCATTGTTGTTATTTTAACATCGTTGAAGAAATAAAAGTGGACTTTTTATTTTCAAAGTTTTCGGCTCCAAGGCTTTCTTTTTCTTCTATTTGCCTTGCGGACTATGAGGAGTCCGTTTTTGCTGAGGATCCGGATTTCCCTGATGCCAGTGGAGCCTCATCCGATCACTGCTACAGATTGCTGCAGAAGGTTTTGTCCTGATTGGCCGCTTTACCCACATGTCTATAGAGACTACTTACGTCACCTGTAACGACTCACCGATACCCGAAAGTAAGACCGCAGGAATAGCAAGGATCGGAACAAGAGGTAATAATCCCACACCGGAGCTGTGGTTACCCAGAAGTACTACGAATATCCTTAACTTTCCAAGGCATCTTCCTTACAACTGGTGAAATAGAGGTAACAGACGGGTGAATCCCTCACCCCTCCGCATGTTGGATATTACTGTAACGTCACAGGTGATATTTCTATTGTGGGGATTACTAAGTACCATTCATATTGCCGTTTCCTTATTGGGGGACCTTTATGTTTGCATCATCAATCGAAATGGGACATTGAGCAATATATACCAGTACTAACATTAAAGTGGTTAGTCTCAGTTTAATAGGAATTTATGTTCTCTTTTTTGTTCCAGAAAGCTAATTCTGTAATCTTCAAATTCTGCAAAGCACATATGTGGGTTAGGCAATATGCGGCATTTAAAAAAATTAAAACTACGTTTCAGATTTTGCTCTTTTGGCCTCTCAAAGGATAGACACAAAAACAACAGGTGTTTAATGTCCCTTTAAGTATTGTGCCTCCATTCTGCTAGAAGTAAGCTTTTTGTGAGAGTCGCATACTGATAGTATTAAAAGTTAAAAGTTTATTAAAAGTTAACTACGTTTCAGATTTTGCTCTTTTGGCCTCTCAAAGGATAGACACAAAAACAACAGGTGTTTAATGTCCCTTTAAGTATTGTGCCTCCATTCTGCTAGAAGTAAGCTTTTTGTGAGAGTCGCATACTGATAGTATTAAAAGTAAAACGTTTTTGCTTGCGTGCTAACCCGATGCGCTCAAAAAGCTGAACTTCGATTATCGTGATTGCATTAACGTATTGCTTAAAAGAAGTAAATGGAGCAAGTGCGCTAACCCGACATGAAATATTAATATTTTACTTTCCAATGTTCTTCGCATAGAAGAATAGGTTCCATTTATGATTAAATACATATTTCTATATATATTTGATGTTTTTTTGCACAAATATATATTTACATCTATATATATATATATATATATATATATAGATATAGATATTTAAAATATATATAGGAATATCTATTTAAAAATACTTTTTGTACATATTCCCCTATGTGAAGAACATTGGAATGTGAACTATTTACAGTAAATACATAGTTAAACACTTTATTAAATTTGAATATTGCGTAAATATGATTTTACATGTTTTCATCTACTTGACTGCAAAGGGACCCAAAGTACTTATATACATATATGTCTAAATATGTATATATTTGTATTTATGTGCGTATATATATCTGTATAAATATATACAGTATATATATATATATATATATATATATATATATACAGGGAGTGCAGAATTATTAGGCAAATGAGTATTTTGACCACATCATCCTCTTCATGCATGTTGTCTTACTCCAAGCTGTATAGGCTCGAAAGCCTACTACCAATTAAGCATATTAGGTGATGTGCATCTCTGTAATGAGAAGGGGTGTGGTCTAATGACATCAACACCCTATATCAGGTGTGCATAATTATTAGGCAACTTCCTTTCCTTTGGCAAAATGGGTCAAAAGAAGGACTTGACAGGCTCAGAAAAGTCAAAAATAGTGAGATATCTTGCAGAGGGATGCATCACTCTTAAAATTGCAAAGCTTCTGAAGCGTGATCATCGAACAATCAAGCGTTTCATTCAAAATAGTCAACAGGGTCGCAAGAAGCGTGTGGAAAAACCAAGGCGCAAAATAACTGCCCATGAACTGAGAAAAGTCAAGCGTGCAGCTGCCAAGATGCCACTTGCCACCAGTTTGGCCATATTTCAGAGCTGCAACATCACTGGAGTGCCCAAAAGCACAAAGTGTGCAATACTCAGAGACATGGCCAAGGTAAGAAAGGCTGAAAGACGACCACCACTGAACAAGACACACAAGCTGAAACGTCAAGACTGGGCCAAGAAATATCTCAAGACTGATTTTTCTAAGATTTTATGGACTGATGAAATGAGAGTGAGTCTTGATGGGCCAGATGGATGGGCCCGTGGCTGGATTGGTAAAGGGCAGAGAGCTCCAGTCCGACTCAGACGCCAGCAAGGTGGAGGTGGAGTACTGGTTTGGGCTGGTATCATCAAAGATGAGCTTGTGGGGCCTTTTCGGGTTGAGGATGGAGTCAAGCTCAACTCCCAGTCCTACTGCCAGTTTCTGGAAGACACCTTCTTCAAGCAGTGGTACAGGAAGAAGTCTGCATCCTTCAAGAAAAACATGATTTTCATGCAGGACAATGCTCCATCACACGCGTCCAAGTACTCCACAGCGTGGCTGGCAAGAAAGGGTATAAAAGAAGAAAATCTAATGACATGGCCTCCTTGTTCACCTGATCTGAACCCCATTGAGAACCTGTGGTCCATCATCAAATGTGAGATTTACAAGGAGGGAAAACAGTACACCTCTCTGAACAGTGTCTGGGAGGCTGTGGTTGCTGCTGCACGCAATGTTGATGGTGAACAGATCAAAACACTGACAGAATCCATGGATGGCAGACTTTTGAGTGTCCTTGCAAAGAAAGGTGGCTATATTGGTCACTGATTTGTTTTTGTTTTGTTTTTGAATGTCAGAAATGTATATTTGTGAATGTTGAGATGTTATATTGGTTTCACTGGTAAAAATAAATAATTGAAATGGGTATATATTTGTATTTTGTTAAGTTGCCTAATAATTATGCACAGTAATAGTCACCTGCACACACAGATATCCCCCTAAAATAGCTATAACTAAAAACAAACTAAAAACTACTTCCAAAACTATTAAGCTTTGATATTAATGAGTTTTTTGGGTTCATTGAGAACATGGTTGTTGTTCAATAATAAAATTAATCCTCAAAAATACAACTTGCCTAATAATTCTGCACTCCCTGTATATATATATATATATATATATATATATATATATATATATATATATATATATACAGGTAGCCCTCAGTTTACGCCAGGGTTAGGTTCCAGAAGGAATGGTTGTAAATTGAAACTGTTGTAAATTGAAACCCAGTTTATAATGTAAGTCAATGGGAAGTGAGGGAGATTGGTTCCATGCCCCTTTCAAAATTGTCATAAGTAACACCTAATACATTAGTTTTAAAGCTTTGAAATGAAGACTTTAAATGCTAAACAGCATTATAAACCTAATAAAAGAATCACACAACACAGAATATATAATTAAACTAAGTTACATGAACAAAAACATTTGCTAAACAGCATTATAAACCTAATAAAATAATTACACAACACAGATTTTACTTGCATTTTTCTGCAAACAGTTCTTTCTATGCATTCCAATCTGGACTGAGTTATAGACAGGAAGATCTTGTTCCCTTGAAATCTACTCTATAGCTCAGGTCTAGTTAAACTGATTAATTTCAGCTTGCTTGGCTTTGCTGCAACACAAGCGGACAGCTCCACCTACTGGCTATTATAATAAATGCACTGCTTCTCAATGCTTTTCAATAGCAGTCACATGACTGGAAAAAAAGGTTGTTATTCTGAAACGGTGTAAATTGAACCGTTGTAAAACGAGGGCCATCTGTTAGATAGATAGATAGATAGATAGATACACATAGAATCCTCAGCATCAAAGATTAATTCAATGGTTATTTATTGAAAAATCTTATGTAATACAGCAGCAAAAAAGTCAAGCAACGTTTCGGGATAGTTTCCCTTAATCATGCTTATGCAATACATCTGTGAATGACCTTATATTGGGCTATCATATTAACCCCTAATTTGCTGCTTTCTTTCTAATGTGCTACACCACCACCCAGTGGTTAACAGTAAAATTCATAAACTTACATTCAAAACATTTATTTCTAATAAAACTTATTACTCAGACTAGATGATATACATTCAGTTAACCACTACTTCATATCCTAATATTAAAGGAATACTGAGAGGCCTAGCTCCCTGTTGAGACCTTTAGGCGCCATAAATTTTAATTTGTGTATCCAAAAGGACTCTTTCTGTTTCAGTAGTAATTCCCTATCTCAACCTTTCCTTAATTTATCTACTCCATCAATTACTTGCCACCGAAGCTGACTAATATTGTAGTTTTCCTCAATGAAATGGTTTGATACTGGGGCTCTGACATACCTGCATCTAATATTAAATCTGTGTTGTCTCGCACCTTTCTAACCGTCTCGCCTATGTAGATCTTAGAGCACAGCATTTCATTAGGTATACGACACAGGATGAGTCACACGTGTAAAATGTCTTAATAAAAAATGTTCTCTGTGGGTGCAAAAAATCCTTGCCCTTTATTACTGAAATACAACTAGCACACCCCAAGCAAGGATAAGTGCCTGATCTCTTTGATGTCAGAAAAGTTTGAGATTCTTTTAACCTTGAGCCTACATCATTTCTGACTATCATGTCCCCTATATTAGGGACCCTCCTATAGGCCATCATAGGTTTTTTTTGGAAGGCCGGTTTAACGGGTTTAGAATTTAAAAATTTATTCCAATACTTGGTTAAAATTCTATTAACTTCTTTCGTGTACGGATTATATTGGGGTAAACAAACCAACCGCTCTGACTCTCTTATCTTTGTGGGGGTTTTTTTCTCTTTTTTTAACCCTATACAACTATGGGGCCTAGTTATCAAGCCGTCAACCTCAAATATGCTGGAATTCCGCAGCGTATTTGTGGCGAGGCTGATACGCCTTAGTTATCAAAGGCTCGAGACCGGCAAAAGTAGAATTTTGTGACGTAAGCATCGATCCGCCGGACTCAGTCCGACACAGATCGATTCTTACGTCACTCCAGATGTTCCACATTCTCACTACTTTTGCTAGTTATCAAAAGACTAGCAGGTACGCTCGGCACTTTTACGGCCCAGCGTACCTGGTTTTCAAAGCGCCACCCCTGGAGGCGGCGGATCCCATAGGAATCAATGGGAGTCTGACCATAGCGAAAGTACAAGTTCGCTGCTGACAGACATCCCATTGATTTCTATGGGAGCTGTCTACACCTAACACCCTAACATGTACCCCGAGCCTAAACACCACTAATCTGTCCCCCCTACACCGCCGCAACTAAATAAAGTTATTACCCCCTAAACCGCCGCTCCCGGAGCCCACCGCAAGCTACTCTATACATATTAACCCCTAAACCGCTGCTCCCGGAGCCCACCGCAACTATAATAAATGTATTAACCCCTAAACCGCCGCTCCCTGACCCCGCCGCAACCTATATTAAATGTATTAACCCCTATCCTGCCCCCCTACACCGTCACCACCTATAATAAATGTATTAACCCCTAATCTGCCCCCCCTACACCGTCGCCACCTATAATAAATTTATTAACCCCTATCCTGCCCCCCACTACACCGTCGCCACCTATAATAAATTTATTAACCCCTATCCTTCCCCCCCTACACCGTCGCCACCTATAATAAATTTATTAACCCCTATCCTGCCCCCCACTACACCGCCGCCACTGTAATAAAATTATTAACCCCTAAACCTAAGTCTAACCCTAACCCTAACGCCCCCCTAACTTAAATATTAATTAAATAAATCTAAATAAATTAACTCTTATTAACTAAATGAATCCTATTTAAAACTAAATACTTACCTTTAAAATATACCCTAATATAGCTACAATATAAATAATAATTATATTCTAGCTATTTTAGGATTTATTTTTATTTTACAGGTACCTTTCAATTTATTTTAACTAGGTACAATAGCTATTAAATAGTTATTAACTGTTTAATAGCTATCTAGTAAAAATAAACTGAAATTTACCTGTAAAATAAATCCTAACCTAAGTTACAATTACACCTAACACTACACTATACTTTAATAAATTATTGCTATTTAAAAATAAATACTTACCTGTAAAATAAACCGTAAGATAGCTACAATATAATTAATAATTATATTGTAGCTATCTTAGGATTTATATTTATTTTACAGGTAACTTTGTATTTATTTTAGCTAGTTAGAATAGTTATTAAATAGTTATTAACTATTTAATAACTACCTAGCTAAAAGAAATACAAAATTACCTGTAAAATAAATCCTAACTTAAGTTACAATTAAACCTAATACTACACTATCATTAAATTAATTAAATAAACTACCTACAAATAACTACAATTAAATACAATTACATAAACTAACTAAAGTACAAAAAATAAAAAAAAGCTAAGTTACAAAAAATAAAAAAATAAGTTACAAACATGTTAAAAATATTACAACAATTTTAAGCTACTTACACCTAATCTAAGCCCCCTAATAAAATAACAAACCCCCCCAAAATAAAAATGCCCTACCCTATTCTAAATTAAATAAAGTTCAAAGCTCTTTTACCTTACCAGCCCTTAAAAGGGCCATTTGTGGGGGCATGCCCCAAAGAAAACAGCTCTTTTGCCTGTAAAAGAAAAATACAACCCCCCCCCACATTAAAACCCACCACCCACATACCCCTAATCTAACCCAAACCCCCCTTACAAAAACCTAACACTAAACCCCTGAAGATCATCCTACCTTGTCTTCACTCAGCCGAGCAGCGATGGAACCGAAGTGGACATCCGGAGCGGAAGAAGTTAATCCTCCAAGCGGCGCTGAAGAAATCTTCCATCCGATGAAGTCATCATCCAGGCGGCGCTGAAGAAAAGTCTTCGATCCGGCCAATGTCATCTTCAAAGAGGCGCTGAAGAGGTCTTCTATCCGGGCGATGTCATCTTCCAAGCCAGGTCTTGAATCTTCCTTCCGCCGATGCGGAACCTCCTTCTTCACCGACGGACTATGACGAATGAAGGCTCCTTTAAGGGACGTCATCCAAGATGGCGTCCCCTCAATTCCGATTGGCTGATAGGATTCTATCAGCCAATCGGAATTAAGGTAAGAAAAATCTGATTGGCTGATGGAATCAGCCAATCAGATTGAGCTCGCATTCTATTGGCTGTTCCGATCAGCCAATAGAATGTGAGCTCAATCTGATTGGCTGATTGGATCAGCCAATCGGATTGAACTTGAATCTGATTGGCTGATTCCATCAGCCAATCAGAATTTTCTACCTTAATTCCGATTGGCTGATAGAATCCTATCAGCCAATCGGAATTGAGGGGACGCCATCTTGGATGACGTCCCTTAAAGGAGCCTTCATTCGTCGTAGTCCGTCGGTGAAGAAGGAGGTTCCGCATCGGCGGAAGGAAGATTCAAGACCTGGCTTGGAAGATGACTTCGCCCGCATAGAAGACCTCTTCAGCGCCTCTTTGAAGATGACATCGGCCGGATCGAAGACTTTTCTTCAGCGCCGCCTGGATGATGACTTCATCGGATGGAAGATTTCTTCAGCGCCGCTTGGAGGATTAACTTCTTCCTCTCCGGATGTCCACTTCGGTTCCATCGCTGCTCAGCTGAGTGAAGACAAGGTAGGATGATCTTCAGGGGATTAGTGTTAGGTTTTTGTAAGGGGGGTTTGGGTTAGATTAGGGGTATGTGGGTGGTGGGTTTTAATGTGGGGGGGGTTGTATTTTTCTTTTACAGGCAAAAGAGCAGTTTTCTTTGGGGCATGCCCCCACAAATGGCCCTTTTAAGGGCTGGTAAGGTAAAAGAGCTTTGAACTTTATTTAATTTAGAATAGGGTAGGGCATTTTTTTATTTTGGGGGGGTTTGTTATTTTATTAGGGGGCTTAGATTAGGTGTAAGTAGCTTAAAATTGTTGTAATATTTTTAACATGTTTGTAACTTATTTTTTTATTTTTTGTAACTTAGCTTTTTTTATTTTTTGTACTTTAGTTAGTTTATGTAATTGTATTTAATTGTAGTTATTTGTAGGTAGTTTATTTAATTAATTTAATGATAGTGTAGTATTAGGTTTAATTGTAACTTAGGTTAGGATTTATTTTACAGGTAATTTTGTATTTCTTTTAGCTAGGTAGTTATTAAATAGTTAATAACTATTTAATAACTATTCTAACTAGCTAAAATAAATACAAAGTTACCTGTAAAATAAATATAAATCCTAAGATAGCTACAATATAATTATTATTTATATTGTAGCTATATTAGGGTTTATTTTACAGGTAAGTATTTAGTTTTAAATAGGAATAATTTATTAAAGTATAGTGTAGTGTTAGGTGTAATTGTAACTTAGTTTAGAATTTATTTTACAGGTAAATTTCAGTTTATTTTAGCTAGGTAAGCTATTAAATAGTTAATAACTATTTAATAGCTATTGTACCTAGTTAAAATAAATTGAAAGGTACCTGTAAAATAAAAATAAATCCTAAGATAGCTATAATATAATTATTATTTATATTGTAGCTATATTAGGGTTTATTTTATAGGTAAGTATTTAGTTTTAAATAGGATTCATTTAGTTAATAATAAAAATATTATTTAGATTTATTTAATTAATATTTAAGTTAGGGGGGCATTAGGGTTAGGGTTAGACTTAGGTTTAGGGGTTAATAATTTTATTACAGTGGTGGCGGCGTAGTGGGGGGCAGGATAGGGGTTAATAAATTTATTATAGGGGGCGACGGTGTAGGGGAGGCAGATTAGGGGTTAATAAATTTATTATAGGTGACGACGGTGTAGGGGGGGCAGGATAGGGGTTAATAGGTTTAATATAGGTTGCGGCGGGTTCAGGGAGCGGCGGTTTAGGGGTTAAACTATTTATTTAGTTGCGGAGAGGTGCGGGATCAGCAGGATAGGGGTTAATAACTTTATAATAGAGGGCGACGGTGTAGGGGGGGCAGGATAGGGGTTACTAGGTATACTGTAGGTGGCAGCGGTGTCCGGGAGCGGCGGTTTAGGGGTTAATACATTTATAAGAGTTGCGGCAGGGTCTAGGAGTGGCGGTTTAGGGGTTAATACATTTATAAGACTTGCGGCGGGTCTAGGAGCGGCGGTTTAGGGGTTAATACATTTATAAGACTTGCGGCAGGGTCTAGGAGCGGCGGTTTAGGGGTTAGTAACTTTATTTAGTTGCGGGGGGCTCCGGGGGCTCCGGGGGCGCCGGTATAGGGATAGAACAGTGTAGTTTAGTGTGAGTGCTTAGTGACAGGCTAGCAATAAATCTGGGAAAAAGCCGAAGGGCAGCAAGATCGGATGAGTGATAACTGTCACAGTCCGCTGCTCATCGCCCCGTGGCTTTTTGACAGCTTTATTTGATAACTTAGGCATATTTTTTCAGGTCCGCGGCGGCGATGTGAGGCGAGCTTAGGCGGGCGTATTGGGCCGGCGAAGCCAGAAAAGTAGACGGCTTGATAACTACCCCCCTATGTCTTAATTATTTTGTTGGGATATTTTCTTGCATTAAACTTTTCTGCCATTTCTTGTAGCCTCTGATCCATTACTGAACCATCTGTAACAATTCTCTTTACCTTCATCAATTGGCTTCAAAGTAGAGAGTTTTTTAGTGGATCATGGTGGAGGCTTTGGTAGTTAAGTAAAGTATTCTTGTCAGTGGGTTTGTTATGTATATATTTTTGCAGAGTACCAGCACAATCTCTATATACTTCCGTATCCAGAAATACTACCCTTTCTTCACTAAAGTTAAGTGTAAATTTAAGGTCTCTCACTACCTCATTTAATTGTTTAACAAATTCCAAAAGGGATCTAATGTCACCCCACCATAGACCAAAAATATAATCTATAAAACGCCACTATGCTGCCCTATAGCGCATAAATAAATTATTCTCATATACTTATCCTTCTTCAAAGCAGCTCATTAATAAATTAGCTTATGATGGGGCAACATTGTACCCCATGGCGGTTCGTCTCATTTGTTGGTACCAAGTGTCCCCAAACAAGGAATAGTTCCAATATAACACAATTCTCATGAGGTCTTCAAAAAAATTGCAACCGTGGAGGGCTACAACAAGGACTCCAGTAAGCAAGTAACTACTGTTCTCAACATCTCAAAAGAACTTATACCGGCCAGTGAGTACCATGTATTGGAAAAAAGGTTAACCTTATAGGCGAGGCGGTTAGAAAGGTGCGAGACAGTATGAGTAAACACAGATCAAATATTAGATGTAGGGATATCAGAGCCTCAGTATCAAGATATTTCATTGAGGCAGACCACAATATTTGTCAGCTACAGTGGCAAGTAATTGATGGAAAAGGTAAATTAAGGAGAGGTGGAGACAGGGAATTGCTACTGAAACAAAAAGAGTCATTTTGGATACACAAATTAAAATCTATGATGCATAAAGGTCTTAACAGGGAGCTAGACCTCTCAGTATTCATTTGATCATTTAGTCTGAGTAATACGTTTAATTAGAAATAAATGTTTTGAATCTTAGTGGTGGTGTAGCACTTTAGAAAGGAAGCAGCAGATTAGGGGTAACTATGATAACCTTATATAAGGTCATTCATAGATGTATTGCATAAGCATGATTAAGGGAAACTATCCTGAAACATTGCTTGACTTTTTTGCTGCTGTATTGCATAAGATGTTTCAATAAATAATCATTGAATTAATCTTTGGTGCTGAGGATTATGCACATTTATGGTGGAGGGGAAGCAGTCAACCCTGTTCCTAATGCATAAGTCAAGAAAAAGGTGCTGTATGCAAGATATATATATATATATATATATATATATATACATATATATATATATATATATATATATATATATATATATATATATACAGTATTTAGCACCCAGGGCTGGATGTTGCTGAGTTACAGGATGTGTACCTGATCCGGTCTTGGAGTGCAGTTCCCTTCCATGTTTTGTATTTTCTATGGGTGATTACAGCCACCTGTGCACCCCTTCTTTGTTCTCAGTCTGTTTGGCTTTGTGAGCTCGCATGATAGTATGGCTGTGTTAGGGACTCAGGCAATGGAAAGGACCTTGACGTGGTGCCTGAGCTTTCCCATTTGGCCAGATGCGGTGACTAACCTTTCCAGTTGTGATTTTATCTTAGCTGTGAGCTAGCTGGTGAGTGCTGGGTGTTTCTATGTGTTGTATTACTTTTTATTTGTAATCCCCCTTGTTTCTTGCACCCATTCCGGACTGGGGTTAACTGCCTGTGGCTCTGGTGACATCACAGCTTTTTTGGAGTGCTATTTAGCACCCAGGGCTGGATGTTGCTGAGTTACAGGATGTGTACCTGATCCGGTCTTGGAGTGCAGTTCCCTTCCATGTTTTGTATTTTCTATGGGTGATTACAGCCACCTGTGCACCCCTTCTTTGTTCTCAGTCTGTTTGGCTTTGTGAGCTCGCATGATAGTATGGCTGTGTTAGGGACTCAGGCAATGGAAAGGACCTTAACGTGGTGCCTGAGCTTTCCCATTTGGCCAGATGCGGTGACTAACCTTTCCAGTTGTGATTTTATCTTAGTTGTGAGCTAGCTGGTGAGTGCTGGGTGTTTCTATGTGTTGTATTACTTTTTATTTGTAATCCCCCTTGTTTCTTGCACCCATTCCGGACTGGGGTTAACTGCCTGTGGCTCTGGTGACATCACAGCTTTTTTGGAGTGCTATTTAGCACCCAGGGCTGGATGTTGCTGAGTTACAGGATGTGTACCTGATCCGGTCTTGGAGTGCAGTTCCCTTCCATGTTTTGTATTTTCTATGGGTGATTACAGCCACCTGTGCACCCCTTCTTTGTTCTCAGTCTGTTTGGCTTTGTGAGCTCGCATGATAGTATGGCTGTGTTAGGGACTCAGGCAATGGAACGGACCTTGACGTGGTGCCTGAGCTTTCCCATTTGGCCAGATGCGGTGACTAACCTTTCCAGTTGTGATTTTATCTTAGCTGTGAGCTAGCTGGTGAGTGCTGGTTGTTTCTATGTGTTGTATTACTTTTTATTTGTAATCCCCCTTGTTTCTTGCACCCATTCCGGACTGGGGTCAACTGCCTGTGGCTCTGGTGACATCACAGCTTTTTTGGAGTGCTATTTAGCACCCAGGGCTGGATGTTGCTGAGTTACAGGATGTGTACCTGATCCGGTCTTGGAGTGCAGTTTCCTTCCATGTTTTGTATTTTCTATGGGTGATTACAGCCACCTGTGCACCCCTTCTTTGTTCTCAGTCTGTTTGGCTTTGTGAGCTCGCATGATAGTATGGCTGTGTTAGGGACTCAGGCAATGGAAAGGACCTTGACGTGGTGCCTGAGCTTTCCCATTTGGCCAGATGCGGTGACTAACCTTTCCAGTTGTGATTTTATCTTAGCTGTGAGCTAGCTGGTGAGGGCTGGGTGTTTCTATGTGTTGTATTACTTTTTATTTGTAATCCCCCTTGTTTCTTGCACCCATTCCGGACTGGGGTTAACTGCCTGTGGCTCTGGTGACATCACAGCTTTTTTGGAGTGCTATTTAGCACCCAGGGCTGGATGTTGCTGAGTTACAGGATGTGTACCTGATCCGGTCTTGGAGTGCAGTTCCCTTCCATGTTTTATATATATATATAAATACATATATATATATATATATATATATATATATATATACATGTATATATATATATATATATATATATATATATATATATATAAATGTATATAAATACATAAATAAATTAAATATTAAATATGTACACACATATGAATATATATATATATATATATATATATATATATATATTTATATATATATATATATATATAGCAGTAGTTTAGGCAGGAACAGTGCTCATAGAAAGGGAGAGAAGAAAACATTGAGAAGTGTATGATTGTAATAGTCATAGCCGATACAATGATTCAACAAAAAGTTAACAGTAGAGTTTTGATGGACACATACGGCCAGATTACGAGTTTTGCGTTAGAGGCTATGCAGTGCTAACAAGCATTTTTCTCTCACCGCTCACTTACCTACAGCGCTGGTATTACGGGTTTTTACAAATCCGGCGTTAAAAGGCAAGAAGTGAGCGTTGAGCAAAATTTTGCTCCTTACAGCACTCCAATACCAGCGCTGCTTAAGTCAGCGGTGAGCTGGTCATACGTGCTCGTGCACGATTTCCCCATAGGAATCAACGGGGAGAGCTGGCTGAGAAAAAGTCTAACACCTGCAAAAAAGCAGCGTAAAACTCACTAACGCAGCCCCGTTGATTCTTATGGGGAAATAAAATGTATGTCTACACCTAACACCCTAACATCAACCCGAGTCTAAACACCCCTAATCTTACATTGATTAACCCTTAATCTTCCGCCCCCGACATCCCCGACACCTACATTATATTTATTAACCCCTAATCTGCCGCTCCGGACACCGCCGCCACCTACATTATACTTATTACCCCTAATCTGCTGCCCCCAACATCGCCGACACCTACATTATATTTATTAACCCCTAATCTGCCGTCCCCAATTTTGCCGCAAGCTACCAATACATATTAACCCCTAATCTGCCACCACCAACGTCACCGCCACTATAATAAACATATTAACCACTAAAACGCCACACTCCCGCCTTGCAAACATTAGTTAAATATTATTAACCCCTAATCTGCCGTCCCTAACATCGCCGCCACCTACATTAATTTATTAACCCCTAATCTGCTGCCCCCAACGTCGCCGTCACTATACTAAATGTATTAACCCCTAAACCTAAGTCTAACCCTAACACCCCCTATCTTAAATATAATTACAATAAATCTAAATAAAAATTAATATTATTACCTAAATAATTACTATTTAAAACTAAATACTTACCTGTAAAATAAACCCTAAGCTAGCTACTATATAACTAATAGTGACATTGTAGCTATCTTAGGGTTTATTTTTATTTTACAGGCAAGTTTGTATTTATTTTAACTAGGTAGAATAGTTATTAAATAGTTATTAACTATTTAATAACTACCTAGCTAAAATAAATACAAAAGTACCTGTAAAATAAAACCTAACCTAAGTTCCAATAACACCTAACACTACACTATAATTAAATAAATTAAATAAATTAACAACAATTAAATAAATTAAATTAAATTAGCTAAAGTACAAAAAACAAACAAACACTAAATTATAGAAAATAATAAACAATTTACAAGATATTTAAACTAATTACACCTAATCTAATAGCCCTATCAAAATAAAAAAAGCCCCCAAAATAAAGAAACCTTAGCCTGAACTAAACTATCAATAGCCCTTTAAAGGGCCTTTTGCGGGGCATTGCCCCAAAGTAATCAGCTCTTTTACCTGTAAAAAAAAATACAAACAACCCCCCCAACAGTATAACCCACCACCCACACAACCAACCCCCAAATAAAAGCCTAACTAAAAAAACCTAAGCTCCCCATTGGCCTGAAAGGGGCTTTTGGATGGGCATTGCCCTTAAAAGGGCAGTTAGCTCTTTTGCGGCCCAAACCATAATCTAAAAAATAAAACCCACCCAATACACCCTTAAAAAAACCTAACACTAACCCCCTGAAGATCGACTTACTGTTCTGAAGACAGGACATCCATCCTCAAGGAAGCGACAGAAGTCTTCATCCAACTGGGCCGAAGTCCTCAACAAGCCGAGAGAAGTCTTCATCCAAGCAGGGCGAAGTGGTCCTCCAGACAGGCCGAAGTCTTCATCCAGACAGCATCTTCTATCTTCATCCATCCGACGCGGAGCGGTTCCATCTTCAAGACATCCGAGGCGGAGCATCCTCTTCAAACAAAGTCTTCTTACTAAATGACGGTTCCTTTAAGTGACGTCATCCAAGATAGCGTCCCTTAGATTCCAATTGGTTGATAGAATTCTATCAGCCAATCGGAATAAAGGTTGAAAAAATCCTATTGGCTGATGCAATCAGCCAATAGGATTGAAGTTCAATCCTATTGGCTGATCCAATCAGCCAATAGGATTGAGCTCGCATTCTATTGGCTGTTCCAATAAATTGTAGCTAGCTGAGGGTTTATTTTTATTTTACAGGCAAGTTTGTATTTATTTTAACTAGGTAGAATAGTTATTAAATAGTTATTAACTATTTAATAACTACCTAGCTAAAATAAAGACAAAAGTACCTGTAAAATAAAACCTAACCTAAGTTACAATTACACCTAACACTACCACTATAATTAAATTAATTCCCTAAATTAAATAATCTAAAGTAGAAAAAAAAAACACTAAATTACAGAAAATAATAAAAAAAATTACAAGATTTTTAAACTAATTACACCTAATCTAATCCCCCTAACAAAATAAAAAAGCCCCCCAAAACAAAAAAGCCCTACCCTACACTAAATTACAAATATCCCTTAAAAGGGCCTTTTGCTGGGCATTGCCCAAAAGTAATCAGCTCTTTTACCTGTAAAAAAATTACAAATGCCCCCCAACATGAAAACCCACCACCCACACAACCAACCTTACTCTAAAACCCACCCAATCCCCCCTTAAAAAAAACTAACACTAACCCCCTGAAGATCGACCTACCGGGAGACGTCTTCATCCAACCGGGCAGAAGTGGTCCTCCAGACGGGCAGAAGTCTTCATCCAAGCCGGGCAGAAGTGGTCCTCCAGATGGCATCTTTTATCTTCATCCATCCGGCGCGGAGCAGGTCCATCTTCAAGACATCCGACATGGAGTATCCTCTTCTTCCAACAGCTATGACTGAATGAAGGTTCCTTTAAATGACATCAGCCAATAGGATTGAACTTCAGAGTAGGGTTGGTTGTGTGGGTGGTGGGTTTTAATGTTGGGGGGGGAATTGTAATTATTTTTTTCTTGTAAAAGAGCTGATTACTTTGGGGCAATGCCCTGAAAAAGGCCCTTTTAAGTACTATTTGTAATTTAGTGTAGGGTAGGGCTTTTTTATTTTGGGGGGGGCTTTTTTTATTTTGTTAGGGGGATTAGATTAGGTGTAATTAGTTTAAAAATCTTGTAATTTTTTTATTATTTTCTGTAATTTAGTGTTTGTTTTTTTAGTACTTTAGATAATTTTATTTAATTTAGGGAATTAATTTAATTATAGTGGTAGTGTTAGGTGTAATTGTAACTTAGGTTAGGTTTAATTTTACAGGTACTTTTGTCTTTATTTTAGCTAGGTAGTTATTAAATAGTTAAGAACTATTTAATAACTATTCTACCTAGTTAAAATAAATACAAACTTGTCTGTAAAATAAAAATAAACCCTAAGCTAGCTACAATGTAACTATTAGTTATATTGTAGCAATCTTAGGGTTTATTTTATAGGTAAGAATTTAGTTTTAAATAGGATTAATTTAGTTAATGATAGTTATTTTTATTTAGATTTATTTAAATTATATTTAAGTTAGGGGTGTTAGGGTTAGACTTAGGTTTAGGGGTTAATAACTTTAATATAGTGGTGGCGAGGTTGGGGGCAGCAGATTAGGGGTTAAGAAATGTAGGTAGGTTGCGGCGACATTGGGGACTGCAGATTAGGGGTTAATAAATATAATGTAGGTGTCAGCGATGTTGGGGGCAGAAGATTAGTGGTTCATAAGTATAATGTAGGTGGTGGCGGTGTCCGGAGCGGCAGATTAGGGGTTAATAATATACAGGGAGTGCAGAATTATTAGGCAAATTAGTATTTTGACTACATCATCCTCTTTATGCATGTTGTCTTACTCCAAGCTGTATAGGCTCGAAAGCCTACTACCAATTAAGCATATTAGGTGATGTGCATCTCTGTAATGAGAAGGGGTGTGGTCTAATGACATCAACACCCTATATCAGGTGTGCATAATTATTAGGCAACTTCCTTTCCTTTGGCAAAATGGGTCAAAAGAAGGACTTGACAGGCTCAGAAAAGTAAAAAATAGTGAGATATCTTGCAGAAGGTTGCATCACTCTTAAAATTGCAAAGCTTCTGAAGCGTGATCATCGAACAATCAAGCGTTTCATTCAAAATAGTCAACAGGGTCGCAAGAAGCGTGTGGAAAAACCAAGGCGCAAAATAACTGCCCATGAACTGAGAAAAGTCAAGCGTGCAGCTGCCAAGATGCCACTTGCCACCAGTTTGGCCATATTTCAGAGCTGCAACATCACTGGAGTGCCCAAAAGCACAAGGTGTGCAATACTCAGAGACATGGCCAAGGTAAGAAAGGCTGAAAGACGACCACCACTGAACAAGACACACAAGCTGAAACGTCAAGACTGGGCCAAGAAATATCTCAAGACTGATTTTTCTAAGGTTTTATGGACTGATGAAATGAGAGTGAGCCTTGATGGGCCAGATGGATGGGCCCGTTGATGGATTGGTAAAGGGCAGAGAGCTCCAGTCCGACTCAGACGCCAGCAAGGTGGAGGTGGAGTACTGGTTTGGGCTGGTATCATCAAAGATGAGCTTGTGGGGCCTTTTCGGGTTGAGGATGGAGTCAAGCTCAACTCCCAGTCCTACTGCCAGTTTCTGGAAGACACCTTCTTCAAGCAGTGGTACAGGAAGAAGTCTGCATCCTTCAAGAAAAACATGATTTTCATGCAGGACAATGCTCCATCACACGCGTCCAAGTACTCCACAGCGTGGCTGGCAAGAAAGGGTATAAAAGAAGAAAATCTAATGACATGGCCTCCTTGTTCACCTGATCTGAACCCCATTGAGAACCTGTGGTCCATCATCAAATGTGAGATTTACAAGGAGGGAAAACAGTACACCTCTCTGAACAGTGTCTGGGAAGCTGTGATTGCTGCTGCACGCAATGTTGATGGTGAACAGATCAAAACACTGACAGAATCCATGGATGGCAGGCTTTTGAGTGTCCTTGCAAAGAAAGGTGGCTATATTGGTCACTGATTTGTTTTTGTTTTGTTTTTGAATGTCAGAATTGTATATTTGTGAATGTTGAGATGTTATATTGGTTTCACTGGTAAAAATAAATAATTGAAATGGGTATATATTTGTTTTTTGTTAAGTTGCCTAATAAGTATGCACAGTAATAGTCACCTGCACACACAGATATCCCCCTAAAATAGCTATAACTAAAAACAAACTAAAAACTACTTCCAAAACTATTCAGCTTTGATATTAATTAGTTTTTTGGGTTCATTGAGAACATGGTTGTTGTTCAATAATAAAATTAATCCTCAAAAATACAACTTGCCTAATAATTCTGCACTCCCTGTAATGTAGTTGTCGGTGATGTCGGGGGCAGCAGATTAGGGGTTAATAAATATAATGTAGGTGTCAGCGATGTTGGGGGCAGCAGATTAGGGGTTCATAAGTATAATGTAGGTGGATCTTGGATGACGTCATTTGAAGGAACCTTCATTCTGTGTTTAGCCATTGTTTGAAGAGGATGCTCCGCGTCGGATGTCTTGAAGATGGACTCGCTCCGCGCCGGATGGATGAAGATAGAAGATGCCGTCTGGATGAAGACTTCGGCCCGTCTGGAGGACCACTTCGCCCAGCTTGGATGAAGACTTCTCCCGGCTTCGTTGAGGACTTCGGCCCAGTTGGGTGAAGACGTCTCCCAGTAAGGTGATCTTCAGGGGGTTAGTGTTAGGTTTTTTTAAGGGGGGATTGGGTGGGTTTTAGAGTAGGGTTGGTTGTGTGGGTGGTGGGTTTTAATGTTGGGGGGGAATTGGTAAAAACATTTTCAGGTAAAAGAGCTGATTACTTTGGGGCAATGCCCCACAAAAGGCCCTTTTAAGGACTATTTGTAATTTAGTGTAGGGTAGGGCTTTTTTATTTGGGAGGGCTTTTTTTATTTTGTTAGGGGGAATAGATTAGGTGTAATTAGTTTAAAATTCTTGTAATTTCTTTATTATTTTCTGTAATTTAGTGTTTGTTTTGTACTTTAGATAATTTTATTTAATTTTAATTAATTGTATTTAATTTAGGTAATTAATTTAATTGTAGTGTAGTGTTAGGTGTAATTGTAACTTAGGTTGGGTTTTATTTTACAGGTAAATTTGTCTTTATTTTAACTAGGTAGCTATTAAATAGTTAATAACTATTTAATAACTATTGCACCTAGTTAAAATAAATACAAAGTTGCTGTAAAATAAAAATAAACCCTAAGCTAGCTACAATGTAACTATTAGTTATATTGTAGCTAGCTTAGGGTTTATTTTACAGGTGAGTATTTAGTTTTAAATAGGAATTATTTAGTTAATTGTAGTAATTTTATTTAGATTTATTTAAATTATATTTAAGTTAGGGGGGTTAAGGTTAGGGTTAGACTTAGGTTTAGAGGTTAATATGTTTATTATAGTGGTGGCGACGTTGGGTGCGGTAGATTAGGGGTTAATAAATGTAGTTAGGTTGCGGCGACATTGGGGGCAGCAGATTAGGGGTTAATAAATATAATGTAGTTGTCAGCGATGTTGGGGGCAGCAGATTAGGGGTTCATGAGTATAATGTAGGTGGCGGCGGTGTCCGGAGCGGCAGATTAGGGGTTAATAATATAATGCAGGTGCCGGCGATGTCGGGGGCAGCAGATTAGGGGTTAATAAGTGTAATATTAGGGGTGTTTAGATATGTCTTGATAAACGCGTTGATCAGGACTAATCCTAACTTTGCTCTGAACTACTGATTGCATCACATTCAGCTTTTACTACTGATTTTGGAATCCAAAATTTTTAGCTGTTTGCTAAACAGCCTCACTACCACGAACTAAGCATCCAGCTCTCCAAGTATCGTTCAGGAATTGTTGTATGAACGATCACACCACTACTAGTGGTATACACCTTTGATCTGAAGACCACCATTCACAGAGTGCTACATTTGCACATACAGTTGTTACACTGTAGCCTGTTGCTTCCATTACCAAGGACTGTGAAATAGAACGCCTAGAAGGTATATTCATAATTTCATCTATTTGAATGATGTTCATATTTCTGTGAAGGTAAAATTTTCATCTCTGCACCACTGGGAGCTTGCTGATATACGCTTCAAACAGATCGCTGCTTTGAAGCAGGGAAGAAATATCATCTCAGCTGAAGGTATACCATCTTTGTCTTTTTGTTAAAAGCTTAACACAGCGCTGTTTAAAGGAAACACTGCATAAATAAGGCAAATCTTCCATCTCTGCACCACTGGGAGCTAGCTGATATATACGTTCCAAACAGATTGCTGTTTGGAAGCAGAGAAGAAATATCACCCTAGCTGAAGGTAACGCAACACTGCTTAAAGGAAACACTGCATCAATAAGTAAACCACCTATGTGCTTATCCCCTGCAGAAGAAAAATACATAGTTAAAGAGGTGGGTGTGATAAAGTTGGACATATGATTGGCCTACAAGATAGGAATAGGGTGGAGTTATCAGCATTTAAACTACGGACCCCGCGAAAAACTTCATACCTTGTTTGCAAGTCTTGAGAAAGTTCTCACAGGTCGGACGAAACGCGTAGAAAAGGCACAAGGCAGCAGTCACTAAAGAACTGAGGGAATAAAAAGCCTGTCTGTTGGATGATCAATAACGGACTGTGTATACCGGAGAAAGCTCGATCACAAGGAAGACGTAAAAGACACAGCTGAACCGGGACAGGATAATCCTTAATGATCTACCACTTTGAGGTGCCTGTTTTTACCTAAGCTCTTGTAAATGCAATATGTATGTATGCGCAATTTGGAAGCATTAAAACTTTTACCTTGAGTCGTGGCTGCGCTCGTTTTTCTTTTTGTCTCTATAGTGATCCCGTAGTCTGACACACTCCTTAGTGGTCAGTGAATTGTGCAGCAGCGCCACGCTCAAAACATAACGGAGGATACCGGGATCAAAGAAAGAATCAAAGGAATTCAAAGAAAACGTTTTACCATACTCCGGGAGGCATAAAGGTACAGGTAATCGGTATTGTCATACCTTGCAATATTCAGTGTGCACTACTTTTAAGACCAGAAACGATATGTTAATCGGTGTGACAGTCTCATTTTAGATATATGTTAATTTTTATCAGTGTTTTTTATATATAATTTAAAAAGCTTTTATAAATAAAGTCATTTGAGTATTAAGACTATTTAAGTTACACTGAAGTTAATCGAAATATAAAGGTTAGGGTAAGCGCTGTATTTTTAGGAATTAGTGTTTGGATAACACATAAACATAACATTATTTACTAGGTTAGGGCCCGAAAAACTTCTTATGGATCGCATAATGGGAGAAAAAAAAAGGGAAGCAGGTCTGTTACAAACTTGAGGAAAGGGACGGATGCCTACAATCTAGGGATTTTTCTACCAGGTGAGGACTGTGCTAATTTGATTTTTTCTGCTGGTTTGTAGTCTGCTTCTCTGAAACTCGTCCCATGGGCTCCAGATTGAGCAATAAAAGTCATTGCACCCCTCTACTCTCAGTGCATATTCTTCCATTTTCTGTATGTAAACAAGAATGTCTAGAACTAGTGACAGAGTTATAGGGGTGTCTTTACCCCACTGTCTAGCTATGGATAATTTGTCAGCTAGGAGAATGATAACACATAAAGTCCTGGTAGGTTTCTGCAGGTTTTGGAGTCCTAGGTGAAAGAGGGCAATGTCACCAGACAAGTGCTGTACTAGGTGCAGTTGGAGCAACAAGCCTGCAATGTGTGACCATAATGAGCTCAGTCTAGGACAACCCCACCACATGTGTGGGTGAGTGCCTCTCTGTCCACATCCTCTCCAGCAGTCCACCTGTCTGAGCGGGAAAACCCTGTGCAACCTGGTTGGGACCCAATGCCAACGAAGCAATAGTTTAATGTATAATTCGAAGAGATTAGAGCAGCGAACTGCTAGTTTTACATCTTGGATGGCTCGTTGCCAGATTACATCCCAATGCACTACTAGGATCCCAGACCAGGTTACAGTCACCTCCTATAAATACGTGATCCAGTTTGAGCTTATCCACCCTTCCAAGTAGCTTGCGGAGAAAATGTGTTTGACTAATATTGGGCAAGTACAGGGCTATCAATGTACACAGGACATTATTTATGTGGCAGACATTAATTATATAACGTCCAGAGGGGTTAATCTCCTCGTAAATAGAGTTAAAAGAAATGTGTCTACTTATTAGTATTGAGACTTCCCTAGCCTTTTTATGGAAAGTTGACAAGATGCATATGGGGAAGTCTTTGGATTTAAACATGGCTGCCCTGGCCTCAACCCAGTGAGTCTTTTGGAGGAAAGCTATTTCTAACTGGTGCGTAGTGAGAAATCTGAGGAATAGGCTCCTTTTAGTGGGGGAGTTAAGTCCCCTCACATTGAGTGTGCTAAGCCTCATTTTAACAGAGTGGTTTGGGAAAGGCAAGAGGAGGGAGAAAAAAAGGGGGGAGGATAATTTACTTAAAAAGCTCTTCGGACTGGGCAGAGACTGCAGAACTCTGCAAAAAAAATGTGATGCGTAGGATAAGTATTTATCCCTGACCGCACAAATGTGGGTGGGGGGGGAGGGCAGAGCAGAGTCCAACCGCAATGCATTGTTGAAGTATATTGGTAATTATAGGGCACCCCCTTAGTTTAGTTAGTCATACTAAGTTCAGTAGTGTTATGTTAGTAGGGAACCCATTAGGAGGTATGGGATGCTTTCTGTTGGCGAGGTTGGCACTGATATAAGAGATCTAGATAGCTAAGGGAACACATTTTGGGTAAGGCAGTGTATGCTTAAGTCTTCAAAACCCCTATGAGGCAGAAGTATAGGTATCATTTATAATAGTGTTGTACCAGGTTATGATATCAGGGGGACAGACATAAGGTTCAGTCAGGTAGGTACAATGCAGGTAGTTCGTGACTTAGCTCTTAGTTTAAGGATTGTTACTCCACCCATCTGGGTGGGCATAAGCAGATAAGAGAGTGTAGGAGTTTATACTAGACATTACAATCATTACATAGGGTATAATTTCCAAATAACCATATAAACATGAGTCCATAACATAGAACAGTTCTCTTGATTCTACTGTACCATCCCTCTGTAGATAAGGATCATCAGGTAGACACATCCTGAGGAAAAGGTACCTCGAAAGTAAAGAGATGTCAGCTCAGGGCCCACAAGGGACCCAAAGTGTTCTCCATATTTAACTGGGGGAATTGTGTCACTGGACAGGATCCTGCCTGTTTGGGTTCTAATCTGGGGCTCCAGCCCTCAATGGGGTGCCTGGTCGTGGAGGCCTGTTTGGGTCATCTTCATCTCCTGAAGGTAGGTGCCATCCTCTAAACATATCCTGGGCTTGCCAGGGGGAGAGGGCAGTATGCTGCATTCCATCTTTGGTGATTATCATTCTTGTAAGAAAGCCCCAGCGGTTGCAAATTTTGTGAAATCTCAGCGTTTTAGTCACTTCATTAAAGGATCTTTGTTGTAGCGTGTGTGAAGACAGATCTGGGTACAGCATTACATCTTTAAACTGATCCGGGAGGTGAGGCTGCCTTAAGGTGGCTCGCAGTATCTTGTCTTTATAGGTGAAGTAATGTAGGCGAGCTATTGTGTCTCGGGGGTTTATCCATAGGGAGGTTCTTGGGTCTAGCCGCTCTGTGTATGCAGTCAATTCTGTTGTCTTCTCCTCCTGGAGACCCCAGAATAGCTTGGAATAAGACCTGTGCATATTTTTCAAGGTCCTGAGGGGCGACACCTCACATTATTCTGCCGAGAGCGGTCTTCCAGATCGGCTAGCTTTGCTCCTAAGGAAGATACTTGGTCAGCAAGGTTTTGAGTGTAGCTCACCCAATTTGTGTGATCTACCAGGAGGTCTTCTTGCTTCCTTTCGATTATATCTGTACGTTCATTAAAGGATTACTTTCTGTTATAATTTTTAAGCTAAACAACTAACATATTAAAGTTAATAAACATTAATTAAAACCTACTAACCTATATTTTCTCCAAAACGAAGTTTCATAACATTCTAAAAGTTATATCTTTTATTCGCCGATGATGTCACGTTATCCTGTCCACTATTTTCAGCACTGCGTGTTCAAAATACTTAAACCAATTACTTTGTGTTTAAAGCGCCATTTTGAAACCTAGGTATTGTAAACGTATTGGTACAGAGCAAAGGATACACACGGAGTGGGCTTGGAAAACAATTAAATTTGCAGACAAGATTTCTGATATACGGTAGAGATATGTTAATGAAATGCTATTGATAAAAAGCATATTTGGGGTAGTTAGTTAGTAACAGGCATAGAAAATATTTACTTACAGTGGCCCTTTAACAGTAGTAATGTCCTTATGTAAATCATCAAAGGACCTCTCAAGTTTGTCAAATTGTTTTGCAAAGGACTGACTTTGTCTGTCTAGTAATTGCTTCATAGAATCTATTGTAATTATATCTCCCTGAGACCGTGAAGGTGGAGAGTATCTCGAGCTCTGCCTCTCTTCAAAGGGGACAGGGGATAAAGATCGTTCATCATCTGACAGACCAGGGTTAGGATCTCTGATAGGGGGAAAATGGTCCCTGACATTATGCTTAGAGGTCAAGGCAGATTTTTGCTTCTTCTTCGCTTGCTGCGACATTGCATGGCACAGACCACAAATACAGGCCTCAGGTGTCGTAGTTCAGAAGGATATTATAGAGTGTTGCTAAGCTCACCCCAGGGATGATAACAGCGGGCACACACTGGCATTGAGGGGGGCTTCAGCTTTTTAGCCTGCCATATTGTTCTCAATCAGGGTTTGAATAGATAAAAAAAAAATACTGTAACAGCCAATAGAATGCAAGCTCAATCTGATTGGCTGATTGGATCAGCCAATCGGATGGAATCAGCCAATCAGCTAATCAGATTTTTCCTACCTTAATTCCAATTGGCTGATAGAATCCTATCAGCCAATTGGAATTGAAGGGACGCCATCTTGGATGACGTCCCTTAAAGGAATATCCATTCGTCGGTAGTCGTCGGGAAGAAGAGGATGGCTCCGCGTCGGCTCGTCTGAAGATGGCTCCGCTCCGGATGGATGAAGATTGAAGACGCCGCTTGGAAAATGACTTAATCGGATGGAAGATTTCTTCAGCGCCGCTTGGATGATGACTTCATCGGATGGAAGATTTCTTCAGCGCCCCTTGGATGATGACTTCTTCCGCTCTGGATCTCCTCTTCGGTTCCATCGGTGGCTTGGCTGAGTGAAGACGACTCAAGGTAGGATGATCTTCAGGGGGGTAGTGTTAGGTTTTTTAAGGGGGGTTTGGGTTAGATTAGGGGTATGTGGGTGGTGGGTTTTAATGTTGGGGGGTTGTATTTTTCTTTTACAGGCAAAAGAGCTGAATTCTTTGGGGCATGCCCCGCAAAAGGCCCTTTTAAGGGCTGGTAAGGTAAAAGAGCTTTGAACTTTTTAATTTAGAATAGGGAAGGGAATTTTTTTTATTTTGGGGGGGTTGTTATTTTATTAGGGGGCTTAGATTAGGTGTAAGTAGCTTAAAATTGTAATATTTTTTAAATGTTTGTAACTTATTTTTTTTATTTTTTGTAACTTAGCTTTTTTTATTTTTTGTAGTTTAGTTAGTTTATTTAATTGTATTTAATTGTAGTTATTTGTAGGTAATTTATTTAATTAATTTAATGATAGTGTAGTGTTAGGTTTAATTGTAACTTAGGTTAGGATTTATTTTACAGGTAATTTGGTATTTCTTTTAGCTAGGTAGTTATTAAATAGTTAATAACTATTTAATAACTATTCTAACTAGCTAAAATAAATACCAAGTTACCTGTAAAATAAATATAAATTCTAAAATAGCTACAATGTAATTATTAATTATATCGTAGCTATCTTAGGGTTTATTTTACAGGTAAGTATTTAGTTTTAAATAGAAATAATTTATTAAAGTATAGTGTAGAGTTAGGTGTAATTGTAACTTAGGTTAGTTTTTATTTTACAGGTTAATTTCTCTTTATTTTAATAGGTAGCTATTAAATAGTTAATAACTATTTAATAGCTATTGTACCTAGTTAAAATACATTGAAAGTTGCCTGTAAAATAAAAATAAATCCTAAGATAGCTACAATATAATTATTATTTATATTGTAGCTATATTAGGGATTATTTTAAAGGTAAGTATTTAGTTTTAAATAGGATTAATTTATTTAATAAGATAAATATTATTTAGATTTATTTAATTAATATTTAAGTTAGGGGGTTTTAGGGTTAGTGTTAGACTTAAGTTTAGTGGTTAATAATTTTATTACAGTGGTGGCGGTGTAGGGGGGGGCAGGATAGGGGTTAATAAATTTATTATAGGTGGCGACGGTGTAGGGGGGGCAGATTAGGGGTTAATAAGTTTAATATAGGTTGTGGCGGGGTCCGGGAGCGGCGGTTTAGGGGTTAAACTATTTATTTAGTTGCGGCGAGGTCCGGGATCAGCAGGATAGGGGTTAATAACTTTATTATAGAGGGCGGCGGTATAAGGGGGCAGGATAGGGGTTACTAGGTATAATGTAGGTGGCGGCGGGGTCCGGGAGTGGCGGTTAAGGGGTTAATACATTTATAAGAGTTGCGGCGGGGTCTAGGAGCGGCGGTTTAGGGGTTAATAACTTTATTTAGTTGCAGTGTAGTTAGTGTGGGTGCTTAGCGACAGGCTAGCAATAAAGCTGTGAAAAAGCCGAAGAGCAGCCAGATCGCATGAGTGATAACTCTCACAGTCCGCTGCTCATCGCCCCGTACTTGGTGCGCGGCTTTTTGACAGCTTTATTGATAACTTAGGCGAAATTTTGCAGGTCAGCGGCAGCGATGGTAGGCGAGCTTAGGCGGGCGTATTGAACCGGCGAAGGCAGGAAAAGTAGACACGTTGATAACTAGGCCCCAAAGTGGCTTGTAGTGTGGCATCTTCAGGATCCCAGAACACTACTCAGCGCTAGGTATAGATATTAAGCCTCAAAGAATGAAAAATATTAATTATTAAAATACAACTATGTGCTGAAATACTGAATCATAAAAAATACACCTAAGTACTGAAATACTGAATCAGATTGTCTCATACGGCTATTGAGAAGCAACTTTCATAAGTTCTGCAAAATTTGCTTTCATAAGTTCTGCATAATTAGTCTTCCTTGTAAAAAGTTCCAATAGCCAGACAGTACCTTTTGTCTCACAAAATTGAGTGATTTTATTCTGCTTCTTTTTTTGATGGAATCGTTTTCAATCCTGTTGATAGCTTCCAAGCGGATCCTTTTTCCTTTTTGCTCCCTCTCTGCTGCTCCTTTAAATCCCCTCTTTCTCAAGGGATTGTGGGATCCAGGATCCAAAGTAGATAGACAGAAAAAACAAAAGCGCAAAAGAGAGAGGATTCAAGTGCAATTATAACACAAATTAGCGCAGATAAGTGATAAATCTACTCACCAGATGTATGATAAAAAAATGCCTTTATTTATTCACAAGGATAAAACACTTTGTTTCCGTGCACAGCACTCACAGACCACAGGTGACTGGTAACTGGAAGTTTGAAATGGCAAGTGTAAACTTGCGGCAGGGTTTTCCGGACAGCCCGCTCTCAGTATTACAGTCCTGTTTTTTGGTGCTCCTGACGGATGTGAACCCCAACGCGTTTCCCCCGGTGTTCGCCGGGCTTTATCAAGGGGATATTCTCCAGATAGTTTGGTATCGGGTTGTAGCATACAATGGCTCCTTAAGTACCCGTATGTGGTAAAGACACTCCCCCCTAAAAAGGGGCTTGTCTATCAGCTGGTTCATGATTGGCTTGTGTGGACCAATAGGGATACAATGCATATGCTAACAATTCATTCATTCGTAATTCATTCATTAAAACTTTATAGAGGGCGTTAACTATAGTAAATCGATGTTTTGTCAATATACACACATTTTCTATTTAGTTAATTGGGCTGCTGTAGGAGGCGTGCTGTTTACAAAATTCTACACATAGCAACCTGATTTTTTGTATTCGTGGTGTGTAGTTGACTCTATTACTTCTATAACCCGGCTGAGTGATACAGCTATTTGTGGGGGTGCACACTATGTAGACATGTGTATTGATACTTAATAGCGTAGACGTAAGGATGTGAGTTTATAGTGTTGCAAAATTTTGTACACTTTACATTGTATGTATTACGATCTGGGGACCTTTTCGAGGTAATTTGAGGAACATTAAAATTACATTAAAATTACATAATTAGTTAAAATAGTAGTTCATAACAACCAGGTTTGGTTATATTGACACAGGGAAATTAATGCATATTTAGATTTGTACAGATAAATATTTGAAAGATAGAATTTGATTTAAAATTTATAAAAGCGAAATACAGTCACACTGGTACATAAAAATTCTTAAGGCTTGTTTCGGTTCACATATAGGCAGCCACATCGATGTCTATATTGAGACCTTGAGGATGTAATGTCATTAATTTATATATCCAATATGTCTCTAGTTTCCTCAGTTCCAGTAATCTATTGTGCTTGTTTGGTGGGATCCACCCAATCACCTGGATTTTTAAAGAGGCAGGATCACTATTGTGATATTCAAAAAAATGTTTTGCAACATTATGTTTGATCAACTTTTCCTTTATGTTATAAATATGTTCACAGGCTCTGCATCTCACTTGACGTTTTGTGCGACCTACATACATTAGGCCACACCCACAATTTAGCAAATAGACTACGTATGTTGATTCACAATTACTTTTGAAATCAATTTCATAGTGATTAGTTTTACTTGAGTCGCTAAAGAATTTTGATCTCTCTACATGGGGACACATCGTGCATCTAGACTTGGAGCATCGTAGTGTCCCCTTCCAGGTACTTAGCCAAGTTTCTTGTACTTTATTCTTGTTATCTGGCTTACTACGCATCTTGCTTGGTGCTAAATAGTTTTTAAGACTCATGCCCTTTCTATATGATATGTTGGCTTTTTCTTGAAGATGTGGTCCTAAGAGAGGATCTGCTTTTAAGATTGACCAATGTTTATTTATAATGCTTTTAATTGCCCCTGCCCCTTCACTGAATGTGGTTGTGAATCTTATGCATTCATTGCTATTGGTCCTATCTGGTGCATCTTTTTGTTTTAAAGAAATTAGATCTTGTCTATCCTTGGTGCCAGCCTTTTGTCTAGCTAGTTTGATATTGTTTGCATCATATCCTTTAGCTAAAAATTTACTCTCTAAAATGTCAGCTTCTTCCTCATAATTTTTAGAGTGTGTACAGTTCCTTCTTATCCTTAAAAACTGGCTATAAGGTACGTTATTTATCCAGCATTTTTTATGTGCGCTAGTCGCTTCGATGTAACCATTCCTTTCCGTGGGTTTTCTATAGTTCTTAACACAGATACTTTTCTCATTATTAGAATTGTCACTAGTGAAAAGTACTAAATCTAAAAATTCTATCGATGTTTGTGAAGTTTGTTTGGTAAATTTTAAGTTGTATGAATTTGCATTCATATGGGAGACAAAATTGTCTAATTTTGCGATATCACCCTGCCATAGAATGATAATATCATCTATGTACCGGCCATATTTCAAAATGTTCTCTATAAAGGGGTTGTTATTCCATATATACTCGTGTTCATATGCATTAACATACAGATTGGCATAGGATGGGGCAAACGTAGTCCCCATCGCTGTGCCGTGAATCTGCAGATAATATTTACTTTCAAATAAAAAATAATTATGGCTCAGGACAAAGTTGATACTATCTAGTAGAAATTTGACATGACTATCTGGTATATTCCAATTCTCGAATTCTTTTTTAATGGCTTGTACTCCTTTTTGGTGGGGGATCGATGTATATAATGCGGATACATCGCATGTTATCCAGCTCATATTATTCTCCCATATTGTGCCTTCAAACATACGTATTACTGCCTGAGTATCTTTTATGTATGCTCTTGTATTTTTAACCATTGGTTGAAGATAATAGTCAATGTATTTTGAGAGGTTATTACACAAGGACCCGATACCTGACACAATGGGCCTGCCAGGGGGACATATCGGGTCCTTGTGGATTTTGGGTAAGTGGTAAAATACGGCAGTATTGGGTTGTGTAGTGAATAAAAATTTATATTCGTCATTATTGATAATTGTATCATTTTTAGCTGTTTTGAGTAGTAGGCCTAAATCTTTAATATATTGTTCCGTTGGATCATTAATAACTATGTATGTATTTTTATCTTCCAGTAAATTAAATGCTTCTTTTAAGTAGTCCACCCTATTTTGGACCACAATACCGCCACCCTTATCTGCTGAACGTATGATAATGTTTGGATCTTGTGATAGTTTTTTAAGTGATTTCCTTTCTAAGATAGTTAAATTATCATTGTATTTAGTAACAAAAGTGTCTTCTTTTTCAAAAACTTTTTCTATATCCTTCAGGACACATTTAGAAAACATGGAGATCTGGTCGCCCTGAAATCCTACCGGATTGAAAGTAGATCGGGCCTTAAATTTTGAATGATTAATTTCAGCTTCAGAATCATGTACTGATAAATTTAAGAGTTCCTCCTCATTAATCTCATTAATCTCTATGTTAGCTGCTGTATTTGTTACTATTTGGTCTCTACTTTCACAATCCAAAGTAAATATTATCTGCAGATTCACGGCACAGCGATGGGGACTACGTTTGCCCCATCCTATGCCAATCTGTATGTTAATGCATATGAACACGAGTATATATGGAATAACAACCCCTTTATAGAGAACATTTTGAAATATGGCCGGTACATAGATGATATTATCATTCTATGGCAGGGTGATATCGCAAAATTAGACAATTTTGTCTCCCATATGAATGCAAATTCATACAACTTAAAATTTACCAAACAAACTTCACAAACATCGATAGAATTTTTAGATTTAGTACTTTTCACTAGTGACAATTCTAATAATGAGAAAAGTATCTGTGTTAAGAACTATAGAAAACCCACGGAAAGGAATGGTTACATCGAAGCGACTAGCGCACATAAAAAATGCTGGATAAATAACGTACCTTATAGCCAGTTTTTAAGGATAAGAAGGAACTGTACACACTCTAAAAATTATGAGGAAGAAGCTGACATTTTAGAGAGTAAATTTTAGCTAAAGGATATGATGCAAACAATATCAAACTAGCTAGACAAAAGGCTGGCACCAAGGATAGACAAGATCTAATTTCTTTAAAACAAAAAGATGCACCAGATAGGACCAATAGCAATGAATGCATAAGATTCACAACCACATTCAGTGAAGGGGCAGGGGCAATTAAAAGCATTATAAATAAACATTGGTCAATCTTAAAAGCAGATCCTCTCTTAGGACCACATCTTCAAGAAAAAGCCAACATATCATATAGAAAGGGCATGAGTCTTAAAAACTATTTAGCACCAAGCAAGATGCGTAGTAAGCCAGATAACAAGAATAAAGTACAAGAAACTTGGCTAAGTACCTGGAAGGGGACACTACGATGCTCCAAGTCTAGATGCACGATGTGTCCCCATGTAGAGAGATCAAAATTCTTTAGCGACTCAAGTAAAACTAATCACTATGAAATTGATTTCAAAAGTAATTGTGAATCAACATACGTAGTCTATTTGCTAAATTGTGGGTGTGGCCTAATGTATGTAGGTCGCACAAAACGTCAAGTGAGACGCAGAGCCTGTGAACATATTTATAACATAAAGGAAAAGTTGATCAAACATAATGTTGCAAAACATTTTTTTGAATATCACAATAGTGATCCTGCCTCTTTAAAAATCCAGGTGATTGGGTGGATCCCACCAAACAAGCACAATAGATTACTGGAACTGAGGAAACTAGAGACATATTGGATATATAAATTAATGACATTACATCCTCAAGGTCTCAATATAGACATCGATGTGGCTGCCTATATGTGAACCGAAACAAGCCTTAAGAATTTTTATGTACCAGTGTGACTGTATTTCGCTTTTATAAATTTTAAATCAAATTCTATCTTTCAAATATTTATCTGTACAAATCTAAATATGCATTAATTTCCCTGTGTCAATATAACCAAACCTGGTTTTTATGAACTACTATTTTAACTAATTATGTAATTTTAATGTAATTTTAATGTTCCTCAAATTACCTCGAAAAGGTCCCCAGATCGTAATACATACAATGTAAAGTGTACAAAATTTTGCAACACTATAAACTCACATCCTTACGTCTACGCTATTAAGTATCAATACACATGTCTACATAGTGTGCACCCCCACAAATAGCTGTATCACTCAGCCGGGTTATAGAAGTAATAGAGTCAACTACACACCACGAATACAAAAAATCAGGTTGCTATGTGTAGAATTTTGTAAACAGCACGCCTCCTACAGCAGCCCAATTAACTAAATAGAAAATGTGTGTATATTGACAAAACATCGATTTACTATAGTTAACGCCCTCTATAAAGTTTTAATGAATGAATTACGAATGAATGAATTGTTAGCATATGCATTGTATCCCTATTGGTCCACACAAGCCAATCATGAACCAGCTGATAGACAAGCCCCTTTTTAGGGGGGAGTGTCTTTACCACATACGGGTACTTAAGGAGCCATTGTATGCTACAACCCGATACCAAACTATCTGGAGAATATCCCCTTGATAAAGCCCGGCGAACACCGGGGGAAACGCGTTGGGGTTCACATCCGTCAGGAGCACCAAAAAACAGGACTGTAATACTGAGAGCGGGCTGTCCGGAAAACCCTGCCGCAAGTTTACACTTGCCATTTCAAACTTCCAGTTACCAGTCACCTGTGGTCTGTGAGTGCTGTGCACGGAAACAAAGTGTTTTATCCTTGTGAATAAATAAAGGCATTTTTTTATCATACATCTGGTGAGTAGATTTATCACTTATCTGCGCTAATTTGTGTTATAATTGCACTTGAATCCTCTCTCTTTTGCGCTTTTGTTTTTTCTGTCTGGCATCTTCAGGATGTTTTTTATGAGCTTGCTCCACATGCAAAACTTGCTCCCACAGGGCCCTGTAATGATCATTTGTTTGACAGTTTAGTTTTGTCTTATGTTTGATCAGCGTCCCTTGGAGGACACACTTATGCGCCTCCCAGGTTGTTATGCAGTCTGTGGGTCCATTTTCATTGAGACTAAAATAGTTCTGGACATCTTCTTTTATCAATGGATCAGCGAGCAACAGGTCATCCAATCGCCACACATAAGGGGTTATTGGTGTGTTGGGCCATAGCATCGAGCATGTGACTGGGGCATGGTCAGACCATGTGATTGATTTGATGTCGCTTTTTGTTATGATTGTGAGGCCTACTGTGCCTCTGAAAAAGGTAGTCTATCCGTGTATATTTTCTGTGTGGATGTGAAAATAAAGTGTAGTCTTTGGTTGTTGTATGTAAGGCGCGCCATATATCATGCATACCCAATTCTTTCAAGAGATCCTTCAGAATCCTTAGTGTCTTGAGGGGGACACTGGAGATGCCATCCGAAGTGTCTAGTTTCGGGTCTAAGGAGGCATTGAAGTCTCCTCCTGGGTAGACTGTCCCTTCTTGATATTCCAAAATCTTGCGAGCAATAGCTCTACCAAGGGTGGCTTGTGACTGATTTGGGAAGTACAGATTGGCCATAGTTATTGGCCTTCCATAAAGCATGCCTACCAGTATCAGAAATCTGCCATCTGGATCATTTGCTTAAGCTGGAAAGGTATTCTGGCCCGAAAGAGGATACCCACCCCATTTTTTTTGTGGGGCCTGATGCAATATAGGCGTTAGGGTAATATCTATTACCTACAGTATGTTTCCTGTAGGAAGATGATATCGCTCTTAGTTTATTAAGGTCTCGCGTTACTATTATTGATTGTTTGCCTGGATTGTTAAAATCCTTTTACATTGATAGTGATTAGTTCTATAGTCATATTATTTACTCGGTTGTGGGGGAGAGCCATGTCTAGGAGGAGAAAAAAAAAAGGAGGAGTGGATGGGTAGGGCGCAGGTAGTTAGTCTAGAGCGTGAAAGAGAGAGGGAGGGAGGAGTGATTAGGGAAGGGGGTTAAGGGTCTGGGTTAGTATGAGATTATTCTTGGATGTATTTTATAACAATTGGATTTCTGTGGTCCAGTGTATGAGGAATGGGTTATTAAAGCAGGGGAAGGTTATATTCCCTGAGGGTTTGACTTTTCAATGTGTTTAGTTCAGTCGCGTTTTACCGACACACCAGCAGCGACAGTAACAAATCAGGGGTAGTAGCCCTAGTACTTCCCCGTTTAAATAATTAACTGAAACATAGCATATAGTTCAATTTAAAGAAAAGATGAGGAAATGAGAGAAGGGAAAAGGAGAGAGAAAAGAGAAGGAAAGGGAAGAGACGTAGTGAATTATACAATTTTACGTTATAAAAACAGAGGCAGAGAGATATCATTGGTATATCATCTAATAAGACTAGCATATCCTGGAGAGGGGGGCGGGGGAACATGCAGCGATCTAGTTGGGGATAAAGGAACTCCATGTCTTATTATTGGCATTTTTTTTCCTTATGTGTAGGCAACTTTGTGTGTTTTGGGGTACCGGTATATGTCTGGTTTTCCTGACATGTTTTATGTAGTCATTTATACAGTTAGTGTTGAGTATTCCTCCCCTATGTTGTGGGTACTAATCTCTAATTTATGCTGTATGGAAGGCTTGCAAAAGACATCATTTTTCGGGTCTCGCCAGACCCCCTCTCATGTTTCACAGCTTAACATTTATACACATACATTGTTGCTGTTATAACTTTTATATTAAACATTAACTAAACTTAACAAGGCGACTCAGCTGAGTCCTTAACAAGAATAAGAATCTTAAACACTTTTCACTTGAGGACTAGGTGGCTTTGGGAACTTTCCTTGCTTCACAGCAGATACCCTACTATATCTTAATGTAGCAATAGCCCATTTTCATGAGCACATAATACAAAGGCCTCTAGTTATCAAGCCGTCAACCGCAAATATGCTGGAATTCCGCAGCGTATTTGTGGCGAGGCTGATTCGTCTTAGTTATCAAGCCCTACTGCCCGGCAAAAGTAGAATATAGTGACATAGCCTACGATCCGCCGGACTCAGTCCGACACAGATCAATGGTTACGTCACTATAGATGTTCCGAACGCAAGTTCACCACAATCTGACTACTTTTGGTAGTTATCAAACTACTACCAGGTACGCTCTCCACTATTCCGGGCCAGCGTACCTGGATTTCAATCCGCCGCCTTGGAGGCGGCGGATCCCATAGAAATCAATGGGAGTCTGACCATAGCGAAAGCTCATGTTCGCTGCTGCCCGATATCCCATTGATTCCTATGGGAGATGTCTGCACCTAACACCCTAACATGTACCCCGAGTCTAAACACCCCTAATCTGCCCCCCCTACACCGCCGCAACTAAATAAACTTGTTAACCCCTAAACCGCCACTCCTGGACCCTGCAGCAACTATATTAAACATGTTAACCCCTAAACCACCGCTCCCGGACCCCGCCGCAATTATATTAAACATGTTAACCCTAAACCGCCGCTCCTGGACCCCGCCGCCACCTACATTATACATATTAACCCCTAATCTGCCACCCCCTATACCGCCGCCACCTACATAAACTTATTAACACCTATCCTGCGGATCCCGGACCCCGCCGCAACTAAATAAATTGTTTAACCCCTAAACCGCCGCTCCCGGACCCCGCCGCCACCTATATTAAAGTTATTAACCCCTATCCTGCCCCCCCTATACCGCCGCCACTTATATTAAAGTTACTAACCCTATCCTGCCCCCCTATACTGCCGCCACCTATATTAAAGTTATTAACCCCTAAACCTAAGTCTAATACTAACCCTAACACCTCTAACCCCTAACTTTAATATTATTTTAATAAATCTAAATAAAACTAATTATATTGTAGCTATTTTAGGATTTATTTTTATTTTACAGGCAACTTTGTATTTATTTTAACTAGGTACAATAGTTATTAAATAGTTAATAACTATTTAATAACTACCTAGCTAAAATACTTACAAAATTACCTGTAAAATAAATCCTAACCTAAGTTACAATTAAACCTAACACTACACAATCATTAAATTAATTAAATAAATTAACTACAATTACCTTAAATTAAATTAAATTAAATAAACTAAACTATAGTACAAAAAAAAACAAACACTAAATTACAGAAAATAAAAAAGAATTACAAGAAGTTTAAACTAATTACACCTAATCTAAGCCCCCTAATAAAATAATAAAGCCCCCACAATAAAAAAAATGCCCTACCCTATTCTAAATTACAAAGTAACCATCTCTTTTACCAGCCCTGAAAAGGTCATTTTGCGGGGCATTGCCCCAAAGTAATCAGCTCTTTTACCTGTAAAAAAAAATACAACCCCCCCAACATTAAAACCCACCACCCACATACCCCTACTCTAACCCACCCAAACCCCCCTTAAAAAACACTAACCCTCTGAAGATCACCCTACCTGGAGCCGTCTTCACCCAACCGGGCGAAATCTTCATCCAAGTGTCGCAGAAGAGGTCCTCCATCCAGCAGAAGTCTTTATCCAGGCGGCGTCTTCAATCTTCATCCATCCGGAGCGGAGCGGAGCCATCTTCCAAGGAGCCGACGCGGAGCCATCCTCTTCAACCGATGACTGAACGATGAATGACGTTTCCTTTAAGGGACGTCATCCAAGATGGTGTCTCTCGAATTATGATTGGCTGATAGGATTATATTAGCCAATCAGAATTAAGGTAGGAAAAATCTGATTGGCTGATTCAATTGAAGTTCAATCCGATTGGCTGATCTAATAAGCCAATCGGATTGAGCTTGCATTCTATTGGCTGTTCCGATCAGCCAATAGAATGCGAGCTCAATCCGATTGGCTGATTGGATCAGCCAATCAGATTGAACTTCAATCTGATTGGCTGATTGAATCAGCCAATCAGATTTTTCCTACCTTAATTCCGATTGGCTGATAAAGACCTTGGCCTCTAGTCATTCGTCATTCGTCGTTCAGTCGTCGGTTGAAGAGGATGGCTCCGTGTCGGCTCCTTGGAAGATGGCTCCGCTCCGGATGGATGAAGATTGAAGACGCTGCCTGGATGAAGACTTCTGCTGGATGGAGGACCTCTTCTACGCTACTTGGATGAAGATTTCGGCCCGGTTGGGTGAAGACGGCTCAAGGTAGGGTGATCTTCAGGGGGTTAGTGTTAGTTTTTTTTAAGGGGGTTTGGGTGGGTTAGAGTAGGGGTATGTGGGTGGTGGGTTTTAATGTTGGGGGGGATTGTATTTTTTTTACAGGTTAAAGAGCTGATTACTTTGGGGCAATGCCCCGCAAAAAAACCCTTTTAAGGGCTGGTAAAAGAGCTGGTTACTTTGTAATTTAGAATAGGGTAGGGCATTTTTTTTATTTTGGGGGGCTTTATTATTTTATTAGGGGGCTTAGATTAGGTGTAATTAGTTTAAACTTCTTGTAATTCTTTTTCATTTTATGTAATTTAGTGTTTGTTTGTTTTTGTACTATAGTTTAGTTTATTTAATTTAATTTAATTTTAGGTAATTGTAATTAATTTATTTAATTAATTTAATGATAGTGTAGGTTTAATTGTAACTTAGGTTAGGATTTATTTTACAGGTAATTTTGTAAGTGTTTTAGCTAGGTAGTTATTAAATAGTTAATAACTATTTAATAACTATTGTACCTAGTTAAAATAAATACAAAGTTGCCTGTAAAAAATAAATAAATCCTTAAATAGCTACAATATAATTATTAGTTATATTGTAGCTATCTTAGGGTTTATTTTACAGGTAAGTATTTAGTTTTAAATAGGATTAATTTAGTTAATACGAGTAATATTATTTAGATTTATTAAAATAATATTTACGTTGGGGGGGTTAGGGTTAGTGTTAGACTTTAGGTTTAAGGGTTAATACTTTTAATATAGGTGGCGGCGGTATAGGGGGGCAGGATAGGAGTTAATAAGTTTAATATAGGTGGCAGCGGGGTCCGGGAGCGGCGGTTTAGGGGTTAATGAGTTTAATGTAGGTGGCAGCGTTGTAGTGGGGGGCAGGATAGGGGTTAATAAATGTAATGTAGGTGGCGGTGGGCTCCGGGTACGGTGGTTTAGGGGTTAAACAATTTATTTAGTTGCGGTGGGGTCCGGGATCCGCAGGATAGGGGTTAATAACTTGAACATAGGTGGCGGCGGTGTAGTGGGGGGCAGGATAGGGGTTAATAGGTATAATGTAGGTGGCGGCGGGGTCCGGGGGCGGCGGTTTGGGGGTTAATACATTTATTATAGTTGCAGTGGGGTCCAGGAGCGGGCGTATTAGGGGGTAATAACTTTATTTAGGTGCGGGGGGCTCCGGGAGTGGCGGTTTAAGGGGTAAAACAGTGTAGCTTAGTGTGGGTGCTTAGTGACAGGCTATCAAGAAAGCTGTGAAGAAGCCGATGAGCAGCAAGATCGATGACTGTCAGTTAACAACAGTTCGCTGCTCATCGCTCCGTACTTGGTGCGCGGCTTCTTGACAGCTTTTTTGATAACTTTGGCGAACGTATTCAGGTCCGCGGCGGCGATGGTAGGCAAGCTTAGGCAAGCGTTTTGGGCCGGCGAATGCAGGTAAGTAGACGGCTTCATAACTATAGGCCAAGGTCTTTATTAAGTATTGGCTTACAGTCTGATCCAGTCACATTATAACTATGTGATATTCTGGGGTGGCTATAAGGCGGAGTCCTTACTAGTGCAAAGTTCTGATATCAGAGATATACGGCAGTTCATATGTATTTAAGTATTTTGAAGCCTGAATCTACTAGTGGTGTTAAACTGCATTTTACCATGCAACTAAACAACTGTAATGCACTTATATTACTAATATACAAAGTTGGCCTACTTTCCTTAGCATTTCCCTATCCTTGCTATATAATTGTTATACTGTACATTTAGGACTAAAGAAGGTACTTATCTGTGGTGTATGTCCCCTTCGTACTGTCTGAGCAGCGCCCATGTCTAGGCCTGTATCATCAGCTTTCAAAGGTCCCAAACAATGATTTGATGTATCATGGTGAACAACAGTTCTTGCATGTCTGTATCCTTTTAGTCTTCAGGGTTTCCATCGACAGCGGGAGCATTTTCAGCTGGTCTGTTTTGATCACGCGGTCTTATGTTTGTTCCTAGTGCTTTGTTGAAAGTAGGGAGATCCGCCAGCGTTTTGAAGACAACTGTGTTGTTTTCTTTAGTTGCTATTATGCTAGTTGGAAATCCCCACCTATATTGAATTTTGTGATCTTTGAGTGTCGCAGTAATATATCTCAGGTCTCTCCTTTTTTGGAGGGTGGTAGGGCACAGGTCTGAGTAGACCTGTATTTCGGCGCCATCATGTATTATTGGTTGCTTGTTTCATGCATGTATGAGACGTTCCTCTTTGTCCTTGTATGACAGTAGCTTAATAATAATATCTCTAGGTGGGGCTCTGGCAGGTGACTTTGGTCGAAGTGCTCGATGGGCACACTCAATCTGGACCTCCGCAGCCATAGGGGCATTTTTAATAAATCTAAATAGTTCTTGAAAATAGTCATTTAATGTTGTTGGGCCCACAGATTCTGGAACATTTCGCAGTCTTAGGTTATTTCTTCTGCTTCTGTTTTCTAAGTCCTCCAGTCGTTCCATGAGACTTTGGACTGCTATCACCTGGGACTGGAGGCAGATGCTTTGTTGTTTCAAGTCAGAACAGAGAATTTCTTGCTTTTCCCCTATTTGTGAGACTCTCCTGTCTACTGCCACAATATCTTTTTTCAGCTCTCCAAACATAGCCTTGACATCCATCATTGCTTCCCTAATATCCTCTTTCAAGGATAGCAGCTTAAGGTCCTCTCTGGTGATAATGTTGTGCTGGATTTGCTCTGTATTGTGGGCCTCTGCTGCTATTTCTTGTCGTTGTGCCTCTTGTGCTTCTTTGTGAGGAGTTTGGTCTGCCTGCACTTAATAGTTTTCCATGTTTGTAGACTGAGTGCATTTAGGGGTTTTTACCACTCGTCTGCTTGCCATTGTATTGAGTGCTTCTCTCTGTGCCCCAGTGGGGTGTGCTTCTCTGTGGGCTCAAGTTAATAATGCCCCTTTATTTCAGACCTATGCGTTTAATCACTGGCCCGCTGTGATGCGTCTCTATAGTGTCCCTTAATTACTGTGTGCAGTGTTTCTAGCAGATAAGGCAGAGTGAGTTGTTTCTGCCCCACCTGTTTTCCACTGTTCACAAGCGGCTCCCTGCTAATTAATGAGGTGTTACTCTTATCCCTCTCACTCCTCCGTCTGGCTACTGTTAGCTACTGTGCCGGCACCAGCTGCTACTCATATGGATCTATTAGCCTGAGGACTACCCACGTGGTGCACCGCTCACCCTCAACTCTCCCGATGCGGCTCCTTTTTATTTCAGCCCGGTCTGTCTGCTTGTCAAGGGGATGTTAAGGGGCTGCTATTTGCTGCACCTGCATGGTGCTCTGTCTTACTGTTTCCCGTAATTAGGTGCCGCTCTCCTCCGTATCGCTATTCACAGTGGTTATACCTTGCATGTAGCCCTCCGTTCTGATGTCTCTTCTGTTTAACCTGTCGTTATTGAATTTTTAGACTTGGTGCTTGGTATTTATGGGTTCTTAGGCTCCTGTTTTACGTGTTTTAATTAAGTTTTAATTACACATTCTTTTCGTGTTCAGAGTTCTCTCAGTGAACAGCCATCTGTCTGCGTGTCTAAGCTCTGCCCCATGTTTTGGGACACTTTTTAATCAAGCGTAACAGTTAACCAGAGCTCTGTGGTCATGCTATCCCGACACACATTAATATCAATTGTGCTTAATCCATCGCATTTACCAGCTGCGATAAACCCAATATTGCTTGCGCACAACTGTTAGCACCCCACTAGTAATGTTTCTATGACGCTATTTGAATATTATTTGTAAAACAAACAAACAAAAAACAGTTATTTTGTTTTGTCTGATATGAGATTATTGGATAATTCAGTTTAGCCAAACTATGATGTTATTTGTTCCTTAAAGTGATGGTAAATGAAGGCAAAATAAAAAATGATTGTCGATTCCAGTAGCGTTTCCCAAATTAAACCGCTTTTATTTTTTAATTATTTTTTTACTTATATTTTCCAATAAATCATGTTATGTATTCCTGTTATAAACAATTGCCTTCACCCTCTTCCATTTCTATTTCTGCAGTATAGTGATGTATAGAGCATTTCCAACTGCTCTATGCGTAGTAGGTAAAGCTGATTTCCAAGAAGGTAGATAAGCTGCACATCTTTACAGCAAGGATTATGATTGGGTGACCATCATTTGTCACCCTAGTCAGTCACGCCCACATTGTAATCAGCGAGCCATGTGACCACAGGTATGATTGGATATCAAATGTAACCCGAAAAAAAAGAGCTGATAAAGAGGGGGCAGCAGGGAATACAATATAGGAAAGCAAAACAATTTAAATAAAAGCCAAATGGACATAGGTACTATGTCCCACAGTACTTTGCCCAGCGTACTGTGTTGATTTAATACCTACGTCCAACACTCTTCATATGGTAAGGAAGCATTGTGGGTTCTCCCTTTATGATATGAAAGCAGATCTTTATCTGGTGATGACGTGGGTTGTGTGGGAGGAAAGAAGGGAGGCAGATAGGTGTGCATCACAAAAGGGGGGAGAAGGGAGGAAGAGGAGGATTCCCTGCTCTAGAGCAAAAAGATTTGGTGATGGAGGGGGAGGAATAAGTGCCTACAATACAGAAAAGGGTTATGGCAGGGGGAAGGGTTCCTTATGAAGGATTTCTTGGAGGGGAGGGAACTAGGGGTTTCCTACAATACAGAAAACAATTTTTATTAATAAATACATTTAAAAAATATAAAAAAAAAGAAAAAAAAGAAAATGAATGTAAACTGGGTACTGGCAGACAGGTACCAGCACCTAATATAGCTGCTTCTAGTGAGAGTGCAGAGCATTAGAGAGCTGTTTGGGAGGGATCATTTGATGGGGGATCCCTACAAAGCAAAAAAATAAATTTAAAACTGCCCTAAACTGCCAGTTATGGCAGACTGTCTGACAGTACCTAAGATGATAATGACCAGTGTGTGTGTGTGTTTTGGGGGGGGGGGAGTAGGGGGGGCTGCGAAGGTAAGAGAGCTGTTTGGAAGGGATCAGGTAGGGATCAGTTGGGTGGGAAGTGTCAGGTGGGAAGGTAATACCTACACTAAAATAATATTACCCTTCCTAGATAACTAATTAACCCCTTCACTATCAGAATTATTAGCAAAATAGCAATAGCAAAGCCATACAAGTCTGCTATTTCTGAACAAAGGGGATCTCAGAGAAGCTTTTACAACTATTTGTGTCATGATTGCACAAGCGGGATGTAAATAATTTCAGTGAGAAACCCTAACGGCTAGATTACGAGTTGTGCGTTAGGGTAAAAAAGCAGCGTTAAGAGGTCCTAACACTGCTTTTTTACGTCCGCTGCTATTACGAGTCTTGAAGGTTTATGGTGACCGCACACTTCTTCGGCCTTACCGCAAAACGACTTACAAAAACTTCGTAAAGTCTTTTTTCTATGGGACTTCCATAGCGCTGATATTACGAGTCTGTCCTGGGAGGCCAAAAAGTTAGCAGTACACCCTACCCTGTCAAGAGTCCTAACGCATTTAAAAGTCAGTAGTTAAGAGTTTTATGGTACAACGCCATAACATAAAACTCATAACTAAAGTGCTAAAAAGTACACTAACACCCATAAACTACCTATTAACCCCTAAACCGAGGCCCTCCCGCATCGCAAACACTAAAAGAAAATGATTAACCCCTAATCTGACGCTCTGGACACCGCCGACACCTACATTATATTTATGAACCACTAATCTGCTGCCCCAACATCGCCGACACCTACATTATATTTATTAACCCCTAATCTGCTACCCCCGACATCGCCGACACCTACATACTATTTATTAACCCCTAATCTGCTGCTCCCAACGTCGCTGCCACTATTTTAAAGTTATTAACCCCTAAACCTAAGTATAACCCTACCCCTAACTTAAATATAATTTAAATAAATCTAAATAAATATTACTATCATTAACTAAATTATTCTTATTTAAAACTAAATACTTACCTGTAAAATAAACCCTAAGCTAGCTACAATATAACTAATAGTTACATTGTAGCTATCTTATGGTTTATTTTTATTTTTCAGGCAAGTTTGTATTTATTTTAACTTGGTAGAATAGTTATTAAATAGTTATTAACTATTTAATAACTACCTAGCTAAAATAAATACAAAAGTACCTGTAAAATAAAACCTAACCTAAGTTACACGAACACCTAACACTACACTATAATTAAATAAATTAAATAAATTAAATACAATTACCTAAATTAAATTAGCTAAAGTACAAAAACAAACAAACACTAAATTACAGAAAATAATAAACAAATTTCAGATATTTAAACTAATTACACCTAATTTAATAGCCCTATTAAAATAAAAAAAGCTCCCCCAAAATAAAAAAAAACCCTAGCCTAAACTAAACTACCAATAGCCCTTAAAAGGGCCTTTTGTGGGGCATTGCCCCAAAGAAATCAGCTCTTTTACATGTAAAAAAAATACAAACAACCCCCCCAACAGTAAAACCCACCACCCACACAACCAACCCCCCAAATAAAATACTATCTAAAAATACCTAAGCTCCCCATTGCCCTGAAAAGGGCATTTGGATGGGCATTGCCCTTAAAAGGGCTGTTATCTCTTTTGCTGCCCAAAGTCCCTAACCTAAAAATAAAACCCACCCAATACACCCTTAAAAAAAACTAACACTAACCCCATGAAGATCGACTTACCGGGAGAAGTCTTCATCTAACCCGGGCCGAAGTCCTCAACGAAGCCAGGAGAAGTCTTCATCCAAGTCGGGCGAAGTGGTCCTCCAGACGGGCAGAAGTCTTCATCCATCCGGCGCGGAGCGGGTCCATCTTCAAGACATCCGACGCGGAGCATCCTCTTCATCCGACGACTAAAGCTGAATGAAGGTACCTTTAAGTGATGTCATCCAAGATGTCATTCCTTAGATTCCGATTGGCTGATAGAATTCTATCAGCCAATCGGAATTAAGGTTGAAAAAATCCTATTGGCTGATGCAATCAGCCAATAGGATTGAAGTTCAATCCTATTGGCTGATCCAATCAGCCAATAGGATTGAGCTTGCATTCTATTGGCTGATTGAAACAGCCAATAGGATTGAACTTCAATCCTATTGGCTGATTGCATCAGCCAATAGGATTTTTTCAACCTTAATTCCGATTGGCTGATAGAATTCTATCAGCCAATCGGAATCTAAGGGACGCCATCTTTTAATACCAGCGCTGCATGTAAGTGAGCGGTGCGACAAAACTGCTCGTTAGCACCGCATAGCCTCTAACGCAAAACTCGTAATCTAGGTGTAAGTTTGTTAAAAAGTTAATGATTTTTTTAATATAATCACATTTAATATAATCACATTTGGCAGCAAAACAGTGGCATGAAATATACCAAAATGGGCCTAGATACCTTTGGCTGTCTACTTAAAAAGAAATACATATATATATATATATATATATATATATATATATATATATATATATATATATATATATATATATATATATATTGTGACAGAACCCAAGGCATAGTAATTGAAGGTGTCTATATTCCCTCAAAAGTGCTGCAGTGCAGGGTATGGTCTGACAACCCCAGGGAGAATTGTTATGTTTGTTTGCCACATAGAGAAAATATGTGATTTATTTCTGGGTCCCTGGGGTGGAGTATTTGGAGAGTAGGGTGGGCCAGTGCTCCACCCCGCAGTTTGCAAGTAGCACATTATGTCAAAAAGTCCAGTCCAGGAATTCTGTCTGACTCAGCTAGCTACTCACCTGCATGTGGTAATTAACAGCAGGTGCTAATAAAATCCCCAGTCAGGGGTTGAGAGGTAGATTTGCCAGCAGTAAAGGGAAACTGCAAACACTCTCCTGAGAGACTGAGAGGAATTATCTCTAAAGGACAAAGTTTGAAAGACCTGATAATAAATAGATTGTATTTTATAAAGCTACAACCTTGTGTGGTGTTTCCAGCTTTGAGGACTGTGTGTTTCCAAGATCCCAGGTCACATATGGTGGAGGTAGCGGGCAACACACTAATAGTCTGTTAAGGAAACAATACCACACTTAAAATGGAGGAAGTTGTAAAGGCTTTACTACAGGCTACGGCCTCACAGCAACAGGCCACTGCCACACAGCAGCAAGCTACTGCCAGCCAGCAAGAAAATATTGCAGTGCTACAAAAACTGGTATTAACACAAAGAGAGGAACAGCAGAATATTACATGTACCATGCAGCAGGAGATTCAAGGCCTATCTGAAAGACTGGGCAGGTGTGCTGCAGAAATTCCACACAGTTCTAATTGCAAAAGATGGTGGCTACAGATGATGTGGAGGCTTACCTGATGGCTTTTGAAAGGACAGCCGAAAGAGAAGGGTGGCCTGCGTCTGAATGGGCAAGTCTCCTTGCGCCATTTCTGAGTGGAGAACCTCAGAACGCATATTATGATTTGGAGCCTGAGCAGGCCAGTGACTATAAAAAGCTAAAAACAGAAATCTTGGCCCGCCTGGGAGTAACGACAGCAGTAAGGGCCCAGTGATTTCACTCCTGGACTTACAGTCAAGACAAAGCCGTGCGGTCACAGATGTTTGACTTGATACATCTTGCCAGGAAATGGCTACAGCCAGAGGTCAACTCAGCTGTGGAACAGCTTGTGATGGACCGGTTCCTGCGACGATTGCCTGTTTCCCTGCGGCGGTGGGTCAGCCAGAGTGAACCTAAAACTGCTGACGGTCTAGTTGCCCTGGTGGAACACTATTTGACTGCCGGAGAGTTTCTACAAATCCCCAACCAGGAAAGACCTAGAACCCCGAAGATCCAGAGTCCCAGTAAATTGGGTAAGACTGTTCCGGGGAAAAGGGGGTATCGGGAGGAGCAGATGGGTTTTTACAACCCGAGGGACATTACTGCAAGGGACAAGAGTTTTGTGAGGCAGGAAGGGTCCACAATAGCCTCAAAGATGTTGTCTAATGTTAATATTAAATGTTTTCAATGTAAAGAGTATGGACATTTTGCAAAGGACTGCCCTGTTGCTATGGAATGTAATGTTGGCAATATGAGAGACAATTATTCATTGTACTCTCGCTCAGTATATGCAATTACCAAAAATGATTGTTTAAATGGCCACCCTTGGTGTACTGTAAGGGTGGAGGGAAATGAAATTAAAGCTTTGCTGGACTCTGGTAGCATGGTTACGCTCATAGACAGGGGTCTGTTGAGAAATACTCCTATTGATAATTACCAGAACCTAGATATTGATTGTGTCCATGGGGACATACACAAGTATCCAACTGCTAAAGTACTTATTGAAACTCAAAATGGCCCTATAAATCATAGAGTTGGTTTAGTGGATAAATTAGTCCATGAAATGATAATAGGCAGAGATTTTCCCCATTTTTTGAATCTATGGGATGCTGCTGAGGAAAATTCACCGGATTCAGTAGAGGGCGCTGTTTGTGACTTTCCCTTTTCTGATTTATTGGGGGATGACTTAGACAAAATAACTCCTGCTAGAGGGAAACACTCAACCCCTATGGAAAGCCTAGTTGGAGGTAATACTGAACAGAATAATACAGGTCAATCTAATATATCTGAACCTGATGTAGAAATAACTGACCTAGAGGTTAGCCCAAGTAACTTTAGGGCTGCACAATGGGAGGATCCAACTTTAGCTGTGGCTAGAAACTATATTTCCATAAGAAATGGCACCCCCATTAATACTGATAAAGCGCTCACCTATCCATACTTTGAAGTGGAAAATGATTTATTGTACAGAGTTGGGAAAAAGGAGTCTGTCAAACAGCTGTTAAAACCCCAGGCATATCGACACACTGTATTAAATCTGGCACATAGCCACATACTTGGGGGGCACTTGGGGATTGAAAAAACCAGAGAGAGAATTCTTAGGAGGTTTTATTGGCCAGGTGTAATGGCATCTATCACAAACTATTGTTCTTCTTGTCCTGAATGCCAATTAACTGCCCCTCTTACAGCATACCATAGCCCCTTGGTGCCCTTACCCATAATTGAGGTCCCATTTGAACGCATTGGTATGGATTTTGTGGTCCTCTTGTAAAGTCTGCAAGGGGGCACCAGTATATATTGGTAATAGTAGACTATGCTACACATTACCCTGAGGCAATACCCATGCGTACTACTTCAGAAAAAGCAATTGCTAAGGAGTTAATGTTAATGTTCAGTCGTGTTGGGATTACCAAAGAAATATTAACAGACCAAGGCACTCCATTTATGTCGAGAATTACAAAGGAGTTGTGTAATCTTCTTCATATAAAGCATCTGAAAACATCCGTATATCACCCACAAACTGATGGTCTGATAAAACGATTTAATAAAACACTAAAGGCTATGCTCAAAAAAGTAATTGATAAAGATGGGAAAAACTGGGATTTTCTTTTGCCTTATTTAATGTTTTCCTTCCGAGAGGTCCCTCAAGCTTCTACTTGGTTTTCGCCCTTTGAACTTTTGTATGGAAGACACCCCAGAGGGTTTCTAGACATAGCTAAGGAGACTTGGGTACAGGAGTCAACCCCTCACAGAAGTGGGATTGAACATATAACTCAGATGCAGGATCGGATGACAGCCATTATGCCCATAGTTAGAGAACACATGGAAAATGCCCAACAGCACCAGCAGAACAGCTATAATAGAAATGCCAGGGTTCGTGTGTTTAATCCAGGAGACAGAGTACTAGTCCTGGTTCCCACTGTAGAAAACAATTTTTTGGCAACATGGCATGGGCCATATGAAGTCATTGACAGAGTGGGGGAAGTAAATTGCAAAGTAAGACAGCCTGGGAGGCGAAAGGAGGTACAGATTTACCATGTGAATTTACTTAAACCGTGGAAAGAAAGAGAAACACTTGTGGCTATAAAAACAGCAGACCTTCCTACAATGGAGGAGAATGAACCCGTAGTCAATATTTCAGAAACCCTGACTATCCACCAGAAGAGGGAGGTAAAAGACTTCATCAGATTAAATGAAGATGTTTTCTCCTCAGTCCCAGGAAGAACTACGATAATAGAGCATGACATTGTCACTGAACCAGGAAAAAGGATAAATCTAAAGCCATATAGAATACCTGAAGCCCGGAGGGAAGCAATCAAATTGGAAGTAAAGAAAATGCAGGACCTTGGGGTAATTTAAGAATCCCAAAGTGACTGGAGTAGCCCAATTGTGCTTGTACCAAAGCCTGATGGCACAATCAGGTTTTGTAATGATTACCGGAAGCTGAATGCAATATCCAAGTTTGATGCATACACCATCCATGCCAAGGGTTGATGAACTTGTGGAAAGACTCGGGAGAGCCAGGTACCTTACCACATTGGATTTGACCAAGGGTGATTGGCAAGTGCCGCTTACAGGATGGGCAAAGGAAAAGACTGCCTTCTCTACTCCAGATGGGCTCTTCCAATACAAGGTGTTACCTTTTGGCCTACATGGTGCTCCAGTAACATTTCAAAGAATGATGGACCGGATCTTAAGGCCACATGCTCATTATGCTGCAGCTTACTTAGATGACGTGGTCATACATAGCGAAGATTGGGAGTCTCACTTGCCAAAAGTGCAAGCTGTCCTTAATTCCATAAGAAATGCCGGTCTGACAGCAAATCCGAGTAAATGTACCATTGGCTTGGAGGAGGCCAAGTATCTTGGCTATTCCATTGGAAGAGGAATAGTAAATCCACAACTTGCTAAAGTTGAAGCCATAAGGAATTGGCCACGACCTATGACGAAGAAACAGGTCAGAACATTTCTTGGGCTTGTTGGCTACTACAGAAGGTTTATCTCCAACTTTGCTACTATAGCGGGTCATTTAACTGACCTCACTAAAGCAAAAGCTCCAGTAATAGTGAAATGGTCCTCTGAAGCTGAACAGGCATTTCAAAATCTCAAGGAAGCCATCTGTAGACAACCAGTGTTAGTCACCCCTGATTTTTCAAAGGAGTTTGTTTTACAGACGGATGCCTCTGATGTTGGGCTTGGAGCAGTGCTTTCCCAGGAAACTCAAAGTGAAGAGCACCCAATACTATACCTGAGCCGGAAACTTCAACCTAGAGAAAAGAACTATTCAATTGTTGAAAAGGAGTGTCTAGCAATTAAATGGGCTGTTGAAACTCTCAAATATTATTTGTTGGGCAGAAAATTTAGACTAGTTACTGATCATGCACCTCTCAAATGGATGAGTCAAAATAAGGATAATAATAGTAGAGTTACATGCTGGTTCCTTAGTTTGCAACCCTATCTCTTCTCAGTAGAACACAGGGCAGGAAGTAAGCAGGGTAATGCTGATGGCCTTTCACGTATGCATACGCTTTTGGCCATGGTCGCTCACCCCACTAGGTCTGAGCTGGCGGGGAGGATGTGTGACAGAACCCAAGGCATAGTAATGGAGGTGTCTATATTCCCTCAAAAGTGCTGCAGTGCGGGGTATGGTCTGACAACCCCAGGGAGAATTGTTATGTTTGTTTGCCACATAGAGAAAATATGTGATTTATTTCTGGGTCCCTGGGGTGGAGTATTTGGAGAGTAGGGTGGGCCAGTGCTCCACCCCGCAGTTTGCAAGTAGCACATTATGTCAAAAAGTCTAGTCCAGGAATTCTGTCTGACTCACCTAGCTACTCACCTGCATGTGGTAATTAACAGCAGGTGCTAATAAAATCCCCAGTCAGGGGTTGAGAGGTAGATTTGCCAGCAGTAAAGAGAAACTGCAAACACTCTCCTGAGAGACTGAGAGGAATTATCTCTAAAGGACAAAGTTTGAAAGACCTGATAATAAACAGACTGTATTTTATAAAGCTACAACCTTGTGTGGTGTTTCCAGCTTTGAGGACTGTGTGTTTCCAAGATCCCAGATCACAATATACATATTGTTTTCATAGGTAAATAAGCAAAAAAAACATGGCTCTATTTCTGTTTAAATCGAATTATATAAAAAAATGCTAAAAATTCTCCTGTATTTTAGGCAAGTTTTTCACTAAAATTCTTTGTAGCAATGGGGTTAAACACAATTTGTTAACCCCTTATTTCCTAGGAGGGACATCTTCAGGGAGGCAGAGGAGCAGAAGGACAGAAGCACACAAAAAATATTGACAATGACAATGGCATTGCTAAATTGCGGTTAAAAAACCTTTAACTGTAGATTTGAAGCCTTTCCCACCTTTAACTGCATGAACACATCAACTTAAAGGGACAGTCTAGGCCAAAATAAACGTTCGTGATTCAGATAGAGCATGTAATTTTAAACAATTTTCCAATTTACTTTTATCACCAATTTTGATTTGTTCTCTTGGTATTCTTAGTTGAAAGCTTAACCTAGGAGGTTCATATGCTAATGTCTTAGACCTTGAAGCCCACCTCTTTCAGATTGCATTTGAACAGTTTTTCACCACTAGAGGGTGTTAGTTCACGTATTTCATATAGATAACACTGTGCTCGTGCACGAGAAGTTATCTGGGAGCAGGTACTGATTGGCTAGACTGCAAGTCTCTCAAAAGAACTAAAAAAGGGGCAGTTTGCAGAGGCTTAGATACAAGATAATCACAGAGGTTAAAAGTATATTATTATAACTGTGTTAGTTATGCAAAACTGGGAAATGGGTAATAAAGGGATTATCTATCTTTTAAAACAATAAAAATTCTGGTGTAGACTGTCCCTTTAATATTTGTGTTGCATGCAGCGGTAAGTATTGTATTCGTTAAACTTGTTTGAGTTTTCAAACAAATGCAACGAATACAGTAAAATTTAGTGATTTTCTTAAATTTGTGCATTTGTTAAATCTAAATGCCAATGTCTTATAAATATGTCTCAACAGGGAATTCAACAAGAATGTTAAAGGGCCATAATACCCAAATGTTTAAACATTTGAAAGTGATGCAGCATAGCTGTAAAAAGCTGACTAGAAAATATCTCCTGAACATCTCTATGTAAAAAAGAAAGATATTTTACCTCAAAAGTTCCTCAGTAGCCACCTCCCATTGTAAAGGATTTCTAAGCAGCATTTTAGTGTGTCTGTCCTGGGACATCTGAAGGGATGAGCATCGTGCACTCTCATCTTATTTCACCAATCAGGTAAATGAAGTTTACAATGAAATCTCATGAGAGTCAAGTCAAATCTCATGAGATCACAGTAAAAGTTCATGACCTCAGCAATGCTGATGCTGATTGGCTGCTGTTCATTTCTTCATTTTTTTTAAAAAAATTTTTACCTGCAGCTGGGAGCAGTTGAGTATAACTTTTTACACAGAACTTACTCTGCTGAGCTGAGGAGATTGTGAGGTAAAATATCTTCCTTTTTTACATAGAGATGCTCAGGTGATATTTTCCTGTCAGCTTTTTACAGTTATACTGCATCAGTTTCAAGTGATTTAGCATATGAGTATTATGTCCCTTTAAGTTAACAAGAATGTTAAACTCTAAAAAGCCAACTTAAATATATGGCTAAGATGCCCCTTCTTTAGTTAGGCTTAATCTAAATAACATCTGCAGGAAATTGCTTTGCTTAATGTCATCAAAAGTTATTTTAATTATCAGCTGTTGTGTATTCCAAAATCTTTATTTTGGAATACACAACAAAAGTTAATTTAATTATCAGCTGTTGTGTATTCCAAAATCTTTATTTTGGAAGCTGAAGATGGTTAAAAGTCTAGATTTGTTAGAAACTGTAACTCGAGATACAACATTTCACTTCTTGCATATCTTCCTGCAGAGAAGTCAACTCAGTGTAGGATCTATAAATGGAAGCATTTTTCACCAGTCAGATGGATTTCCAAAAATAAGCAATATTCAACGGCTCTGTTTTCTTTTGTTACTTCTGTATATGGCATATGTGCTGGAATGGCACTGTGTACCTGCAGAGATAAATTTCTCTCTGCACCCTTGGGCAACCATATATAGAAAGGAAGAGAGAGAGAATATCTTGGCTTCTCTATAGGAGGGAGCTGAAGTCTCAGACTGATTAATGCAAGTCAAGAATGCTTGCTGGCATGATAAATATCCATTCACTCTATGAATGCCTAAGTGCATATTCTTGCTGTTGTTATGGACAATGGATGTCACTGATTCTATTGAGTAGAGAGATCTATTAGCCAATGTGCCTCCTGAGAAAACCGGATAGTTTAGAAATTGTGACACCATGCAATTCCTGTTAATGACTTTATTAGTGTAAACATCATTTTTTTCTACTAATGCTAATAAAAAATGATCTGTATCTTAGAATATGGGATTTGTGTCTGTCTATAGAAACAATAAAAGTGATTAATTAATTTAGATTTTTTTTTCCTGTTGCCTTGATAACAAAGACATCTACTAACATCCCTTTTGATTTATTGTTCTAAAAAATAGATGGTTTCCATATCTTGTTAAAGGGACATTCTACTGTAAAATTGTTTACCCCTTAATGGGCCAGATTGGAATTTGCACGGGCGGGTTAGCACACGTATTACAAGTTGAAAGTAAAAAGTTAGTGCGAGAGTTAAATCTGATGTCCGCTAACTTCAGGACTTCAGATGTCACGACCACACTTACTTCTTCTCCCCATAGACTTCAATGGTGTGAGCTGTTAAATAAAATATTAAAGGGCTTAGTAAAGCTGCGGCTTTGAGTTTTTTTTCATAAAAAGAAAAATTCAAGAACAAGGGGTCATGATCTTAAGCTAAAGGGTAGTATATTCAGGAGTAATTTGAGGAAGCACTTCTTTACAGAAAGGGGGATGGATTCATGGAATAAACTTCCACAAGAAGTGGTAATGACAAACATTGTGGGGGACTATTAAAAATGCCTGGGACAATCATAAAACTATCCTACGAACTCAATATACGTTTATACTTTTAGGAAATATCAGGCAGACTTGATGGGCCTATGGCAAAAAAAAACTTATTGCTCGCACACTCTTCTGACACACATCAGACCAACTACGCTAAATCAGAAGGTAGTTATGAATATTTAACATTGCAATGTTCTTCACCAGAAAACGTTTTGTTTTATTTTTACATATTATCTATATATCTAATGAATACATACAGTTATATAATATATATATATATATATAGAGAGAGAGAGAGATACACACAATATATATATATATATATATATATATATATATATATATATATACAGTATATATATAACTGGAGTCTATTAACAACTGGTAAGGATCTACCTTTAGGAATATGACACCACCCAGGATTGGATACCGCAGGGCAAGCTCACTCAGAGACCAATTAATCAAAACAGATCCTTAAGGGATGCTATAGCAGTGAAACCTGGCTGACAACTAAGCCAAGTTGCTTTCGCTGTTTGGGATGTACTACCTGTGAGGTAATTTCTTCAGCAATCCCTATTCTACAAAAAAGTTTAAGATCTGACACAGCGTGACCTGTACCACTAACTTCATAGTGTACCTGCTACACTGTGTCTGAGGGATGTTTTATGTAGGGAAGACGGTGGATGACTTCAGGACCAGAATGGCCAACCACCGTTTGGCCATACGGGCAGCTCTGGATAAGGGAACTTCTGACCAGCCTGTGGCCAGACATTTTGCTGAAGCAGGACATAAGGTAACAGATCTCAGATATATTATCATCAACCATATCCCTCCCCCCACCAGAGGTGGCAACAGGGCTATAACCCTTCTACAAAGGGAGGCCAGGTGGATCTTCAATTTGGGAACTATGATCCTTAGGGGACTTAATGTACAACTGGACTGACATTGTTGCCTGTAGGAGCCCTCCATATATACTACCTTGGACTACATAACTTTGTTTGTTTATATAGAGGATATAGGTTAAGTGAGTCTCTGGTTGTTTGAAACATAACTGTTGATTAACCTAATTATTGTCTTTATACACTGTTGTCTAAATTGCAACATAGGAACACTTATGTGCACCACACACATTGGATAGTTTTGACAATTGGTGGTATTACAAATGGGGACAAATGCACACATCCGATGACTGAATGCCTGGATACACCACCTAGCACCCTATTCGCTTAACACAGCCCCTCACACCACTGATGCTCATCCCTGTGTCTTATCTTTATTTATTTATTTATGTTTGCTGTAAGGGTTAGTCATGATAATGCACATATGTTGTTCTTAATTGTTAAAACTACCTTGCCTTTACAACTACATAGATAACTAGGCTATTGTACGAATATACAGTTAGTTCCATGGCGTAGATCTACATTGTATAATCTGTATATCACCCAAACCATTCACTACTATGAGTGTACATCTGGCTATAACATTATGCTTGTATTTACTTGGTTTTAATGTTCACACGGCACTCACGACTTAGCATCCGGTTGCCATGGAGATGCACGTGACATCATTGTCACGCGGCGATGCGTTACTTCTCGTTTGCCGCCCTGAATGCCATTTAGCGGTGATAGATGTGCAGGGGTATAAGAGGAGTAAGTTTGTAAAATTTATTGTGCTTATTTTGAAAATGGGGGAGACCCCGAAACTTTAATTAAATATTTATATATTTGGAAACAAGACCCTGTGAGTGACTCCTTCTTTATCTACTGTATAATATACACTTGTGGAGTGCACCCAGGGCAACGTGGGCAGTCTGTGCCCGGTACTTTCACCAGGTGTGCTACTACCTTTATCTACATTCTATATATATAAATATATATAATACAAAGAACATTGGAATGTAAAATATTTACTCAATGACACGTTTTAAAAATATTAGAATTCAATAAAAATGATTTTTCATGTTTAAATGTATTTCAGTGGAAAGGGCTCCAAAGTGTATATATAGGTGTACATTTGTATATACATGTGCATATGAATTTTATATGTATATATGTATACATAATAATATAAACACAAACATATATATATATATATATATATATATATATATATTAAGACATAAATAAACCGTTGGCAAAAAAAGTGAGTATACCCCTAAGTGGAAATGTTATATTTTGGGCCCAAAGTGTCAATATTTTGTGTGGCCACCATTATTTCCCAGGACTGCCTTAACCCTCTTGGGCATTGAGTTCACCAGAGCTTCACAGGTTGCCACTGGAGTCCTCTTCCACTCCTCCATGATGACATCACGGAGCTGGTGGATGTTAGAAACCTTGCGCTCCCCCACCTTCCATTTGAGGATGCCCCACAGATGCTCAATAGGGTTTAGGTATGGAGATATGCTTGGCTAGTCCATCACCTTTACCCTCAGCTTCTTTAACAAGGCAGTGGTCATCTTGGAGGTGTGTTTGGGGTCGTTATCATGTTGGAATACTGCCCTGCGGCCCAGTGTCTGAAGGGAGGCGATCATCCTCTGCTTCAGTATGTCACAGTACATGTTGGCATTAATGGTTCCCTCAATGAACTGTAGCTCCCCAGTGCCGGCAGCACTCATGCAGGCCCAGGCCATGACACTCCCACCACCATGCTTGACTGTAGGCAAGACACACTTGTCTTTGTACTCCTCACATGGTTGCCGCCACACATGCTTGACACCATCTGAACCAAATAAGTTTAACTTGGTCTCAACGGACCACAGGACATGGTTCTATTAATCAATATCCTAAGTCTGCTTGTCTTCAGCAAACTGTTTGCAGGCTTTCTTGTGCATCATCTTTAAAAGAGGCTTCCTTCTGGGACGACAGCCATGCAGACCATTTTAATGCAGTGTGCGGCATATGGTCTGAGCACTGATAGGCTGACCCTCCACCCCTTCAACTTCTGCAGCAATACTGGCAGCACTCATTCATCTATTTCCCAAAGACAACCTCTGGATATGACTCTGAGCACGTGCACTCAACTTCTTTGGTCGACCATGGTGAAGCCTGTTCTGAGTGGAACCTATCCTGTCAAATCGCTGTATGGTCTTGCCCACCGTGCTGCAGCTCAGTTTCAGGGTCTTGGCAATCTTCTTATAGTCTAGGTCATCTTTATGTAGAGCAACAGTTCTTGCAGTTACTCAGAGAGTTCTTTGCCATGAGGTGCTATGTTGTACTTCCAGTGATCAGTATGAGAGAGGGTGAGAGAACAATAACACCAAATTTAACACACCTGCTCCCAATTCACAACTGAGACCTTGTAACACTAACGAGTCACATGACACCGGGGAGGGAAAATAGCTAATTGGGCCCAATTTGGACATTTCCACTTTGGGGTGTACTCACTTTTGTTGCCAACGGTTTAGACATTAATGGCTGTGTGTTGCGTTATTTTGAGGGGACAGCAAATTTACACTGTTATACCGGCTGTATACTCACTACTTTACATTGTAGCAAAGTGTCATTTCTTCAGTGTTGTCACATGAAAAGATATAATAAAATATTTACAAAAATGCGAGGGGTGTACTCACTTTTGTGAGATACTGTATATATATAAATATATATATATATATATATATATATATATGCATTTCCATTCAAATACCTTGTCATATACCATATACCTTTTAAACCTTATAAAAAATGTTTTTTTTATTAATATTTATATTCAATATTTTTTTCAGACATTGTACAAATAAATGTAATAGTTTATTTTAATGTACTTATGTTATGTTTGGTGCAACTTTTTTTAACCCTTTCATTTTATGCTATGTCTTTAGTCATGCTAATTTTTAACCGTTTACTTTCAGCTTGTAATGCACATGCGCAATTTATGATGGTCACAATATTGCTTATCGCACCCCGTCCTAACTTAAGTTCGCCACTTGTAATCTAGCCCAATGTGTTTCCAAAGACTTGTTGTAGCAGAGTATAGCATGTATGGGAAATTGCTCCTTTAGATTTATGCTTGCAAATCAAATAGCTGTTTTTGCTCTTTGAAACTTCAAAAACTACACATTATGACAAACAAATAGAAGTGTTGGAAGAGAGATTTAGTGAGAAAGGGTACCATTCAGACATTGGTCGCCATGTACTAAATGGCGGGCGGACAGCTTCTTAACTCGCAAAGCTGTCCGCCCGCCTTCGCTACACACGGGCAGCGGATCTGTTGATCTGCTTGTCCGTATGCATCATTACACACTCATCGGAGTGTGTAATGCCCGCCCCTTCAATCGCGCGACCAATCACGTGATTGAAGGGGCTGTCAATCACCAAGAGCGAGCGTGCTCTCTGTGATTTTGCTTCGCCACCTGAGAGGTGGCGTAGGGTGTAGGAAGCAGCGGTCTAATGACCGCTGCTTCTTACATTGCGGGAAGCAGGCTTGCATATGCGAACCTGCCCCGCAAAGGCTCCCGAGCAGCTTTCGCTGCTTCGTACATGGAGCCCATTATGTTACAAGCTAAATCAGAAGTGGATAAAATGGATAGAACTACACTTCTAAATTATAAAAATAAAAATATTAATACATCTGAAGATAATCTTAAATTAAATGTTCCATTTATTACTAACTATAATGCAGATAATGTAATTTTGAAAAAAATTCTTAGAAAACATTGGCATCTTATTTTTACAGACCCAATAATTGGAGATAAAATAAGAGAACAACCGAATATTACATAGAAGAAAGCTAGAAATATAAAAAGTGCTCTAGCTCCTAGTGAATTACAACAGAAAAAAATACAAAGTGTTGAAAGAAGTATACAAGGCAACCAAATAAAAGGTTTTTACCCTTGTTTTGGATGCAGATCCTGTAAACACAGCCACAAAATTAAAAGTATTGAATCATTCACAAATAAATTTAAATTAAACATTAAAGAAACAATTAGATGTCAAGATAAATATGTAATATATATAATTGAATGTTCGTGCACACATTTTTATATAGGGGAAACTACTAGAACCCTTAGAGAGAGGATCAGAGAACATCTTTCCTGTATAAATAGAGATAGATACTGTTCTATATACCCACTTTAGAGAAATTCATGCCAACAATGTAAAAGACCTTAAATTTTGGGGAGTAATGACATTAATCCCCAACTGGAGAGGAGGTGATAAACAAAAACATCTATTAAAAATGGAAGCAGAATTCATATCAAATGGACACTCTATCCTTCAGGATTAAATTCAGAACTAGATATTACACTTTTTTTATGAGAAAATTAATTTCCAACAGGAATAGAATATCCAATAGAAATATGAGTCTAGATGGTAAATTTTAATATATACATACCCAATAGTAAAATTATTGTAAATATTCTAATGGATTGTAATATATAAGATATATGCACCCCTATGAATAATTTTTATCAAAATATAACCTCTTCTCTCTAGTTTCAACTGTAAAATATCACTATCCTACCGTAAGAAATTACATTTATACCATATAGATACTAACTGCTATTGTTCATGTATAAAATATATTGATGTTATGATAAATAAGTTTATTAAATGGTTTGAAATAATGCTATAGATCAAGATAATGTAGCATTACCTATAATTATAAATCTATTTATTTTTTATGTATAAATATTGTCATACTAAATTGTCTATATTGTGAAATAGGTTATAATGGTAGCTTTGTATATAATGCTGTATCAAAGAGCAATGGGGGAGGGAGAGGAAAAAAATTCCACTTTTTTCAAATCACTATAAAGGAAAACATATTACACCTTAAATGTTAATTATAACCACCAATCAAAATAAAGAGAGGGCTATTTAAAACAGTCTTTCCAATATGGCGGAATACAAATCTTGATAAAGCCCAGTTTAGGGCGAAACATGTAGACTCATTCTACTAAGCAGGAATCTTCCTGTCACCACTTTTGTTACCCACAGACCGCCAAGTCTGCACCACATCGTAAGAGATTGCTTTGTTTCTGAAATATACAGATCACTTGCTCAATGGAAAGATCCCTGAAATACGTCCACAGAGACTGATCCTATGTTTGAAACTGTAGCGCTACAGTAACTTCACCACCTTATTGAGAAAACTGCCACTCGTGACAGGACCAGAGTCACATGATACACACGCTGCAAACCGGAGTCACGAAATACAGACGCTGTAGGTTGTCCTCCTGGATGCGGACAGAGCCGCTGAGAGAAACCGCGAATACTACAGACATGCTGCAAACAGAGTCATCAGCTGTCCTTTTGGAGGTGATCACAGCCGTTGAAAGGCACCAGATAAAAGGAATCACAGTACAAGCAGCTTCATCTACTCTACTTGGTCAGAGGATACAGGTACTTTGCCAATATTGGCTTGTTTCTGGAGTTACAGATACTTATTCCAGATGGTGCTCTTTAAACAATTGGGACACCGTCTCTGTTGCCATTTATGCGCTATAGAGCGCTTGCCTCTCCTTATATTGGTGGTTATCTCTAATATATATTGTTTGAGACGTGCACAACTAATATTTTGGGATTGTGTTGTCCATAAGCTACACAGCACTTTCCCCTTAAATATAGGTGGTTATTCAACATTTTATATTTGCTCTAATAATTATTATGTTTAAATCTCTTTTATAACGCTGTTTTTTTTTATATTAATATTGTCCACTCTTTCTTTTATTTTTTTATATATATATTGCGAGATGTCCTGACTTTTTAAATAGTAAATATTGATACTATATACACATTGATGTGATTTGATATTATATGTTATTTTTAGATTAAATTGTATCCATGCATTTAGCGCTCCTCTTTTATCTTTAATTTAAATATCTGGCTTGAATTTGAGGGGTTAAACTGAGGTAGCAGAATATCATCTCTTATTTCTATCCTACATTTATTTGCTCTTTGAAACCTCAACCTATTAAAATGGACAGAGCTTGCAGATAGGGATGTCAGGTTTCCAATTTTTAACTGTCCAGTAAAATCTTCACAAAAATACTTGATACTTAGGGCTCCATGTACAAAGCAGTGAGAGACCGCTGCTTCTTACACTCTACCCCACCTCTGAGGTGTCGGAGAGAAAACACTGAGAGCAAGCAATCCCTTCAGTCGTGCTAATGAAAGGGCGGGCATTACACACTCGAATGAGTGTGTAATGATACATATGGGCCAGCAGACTAACAGATCTGCTGCCCATATGTAGCGTAGGCGGGCGTACAGTTTCGCAAGTTGAGAAGCTGTCCTCCCGCCTCTTAATACATGGGGCCCTTAAATGTCCAGTTTTTTAAAAAAGTTCCGGAGTGTTATATAATTATAAAAGGCATATTATGCCTAAATGTGTTATAAAGAAATGAGCAATCAAGGGAGTTAAATCACTTATGTTTATTTATATTACTGGTAGCCAAATAGGTAAAATAATTTATTTGTATTTTACTGGCTGCCAAGGGGTAAAACTGCTCAGATGTGAAAACAATATATCCTGGGATCAAGAGGTGGCCCACCTATCATCCTACCCTGTCGCTGACAATTTGTCCAGTATATTTGTGGAGGGCAGCTGGCAGCCTTACTTGCAGACAGAGCAAACCTTGTTATCACTCTATATAAACACAAAGGGGCCAATTTACTAATGTGTGGGTGGACATGATCTGCTGTAGTGGAGCATGTACGCCGCACATAGATACCCTGTTGGCATTTATCATTGCAAAAATAATAAATATACTCAGTTCCCACTGTAAAACAGTGATAGTGAAGATCACAGAGGTGCCACACAAAAGGCTGATGATAATTTCAACAATCCAACCAAAGGGCAGCTCTTCAAGGAGGTGAATATTATCTGGATAACAAAGGAAGAGAAAAAGAAGGCGCTCCATTGGCGTATTATTTCTGGGGTAAGGTCCCGCAAAATTGCACTTAATGGCCCCAAATGAAATATACTCACAAATTTCAAGCACTTATCAGAAAGTGCAATATCAGGTAGTCTGGGTGATTAGGAGCTCCCCAGATAGCTCTCAGCTGGTATAAGAAATGTCCTTGGTACCCACAGCGTTTACCAAACACCATACAGGATCCCAATATGTAGATAAACACACTTCAAATCGTATATAAGTAAGCAGTGATTTATTAAAAGTTCTGACAGCACATATAAAAGTAAGCTGAACGCATTTCGCAAGATATACACACAACAATTACAATTAAGCATCTTAAATTGCAAATTGACCCAGGTCATTGCTTATACTAGATGAGAACTATCTGGGGAGCTCCTAATCAGCCAGACTACCTGATATTGCACTTTGTGATAAGTGCTTGAAATTTGTGAGTATATTTCTTTTGGGGCCATTAAGTGTGGTTTTGGGGGACCTTACCCCAGAGATAATACGCCATTGGAGCGCCTTCTTTTTCTCTTCCTTTGTTATTATTGCACAAGCAGTCCTTGTGAAATGCCACCCCCTGCACATTCACAGCCAATCGGCTTCTAGAAGGGGGTGTCAATCAACCCAATCATATCCGATCGGGCTGATTGCTTTCCGCCACCTCTTACGACCGCTGCTTCTTAACTTCCGCTTCAGGCGGACCTGAAGCAGAGTGGGTCAGAAGCAGCATCCGCTGCTTTATAAATCGACCCCAAAGTATTAAATAAAATTGCTGTCAAAAAGGCATGTGTCTGATTCCATAAAATTGTACATAAAGTGTGACAAATGAATACAAATCTTTACATACTAGTACAATTCTTTTTTCTTCTTTTTTTGGGAGTACAAATTTCTTTTTTAGAGAATAATACAAATGTTTTTTTTGGAAGTACAATTTTTCTTTTATACTAAGCTTATATTTATTTAAAGGGACATTACACTCAAAATTAAATTCCTTATAAATTAAATAATGAAACATTTTAATATTGCCTCTTCAGTAAAATACCTTATCTATGCTGAAAAATTGTGCTTATCTTGAGTTCAGATTCTGTACTAGTGATAGCTTAGAGCAATGCGCAGGCTTATTTACAGCTGATCCAAATAGCTACAATTAAATAGATTAAAGATCTGTAGCTGGTTTAACTAATTGCTAATATGAAAACTGTGATTAAATAATCAAAATCAATATTCCTTAGTACATTATTGTATAAAACAAGGCAAAATAAACATTTAAGGCACGTTTAAGAATGTTGTATGGTAAGTGACAACATGAAAAAATATACCTGAAGAAGACCACATGCTACAGAGTTTTCCTGCTGCTATGAAAACTGTAATTAAAACATTAAAATCAATATTCTCTAGTACATTATTATATAGCAGAAGGCAGAATAAGCACTTTAGGCATGTGAAAGCATGTTATATAGTAAATTCCAAAAAAAAAAACATTCTCCGAATGAAAACCACATGCTACAGTTGGTTTATCTACTGCAATGAAAACTAAAATTAAATCATCAAAATCAATATTCATTAATATATTATTGTATAAAAGAAGTCAGAATGAGGTCGAGAATGGCCGCACACCTTTAGAGCTCCTGCTGAACCGTTCTCTTAGTGGCAAAAAATTAAGCTTTATCTATGTATCAAGAGAAATTAACGGCTTAAAATATACCCCGTTAATAAACTACGTTGTCTGGAAGCTACAGAATGAGTAAAACAACGCAATATCAGCTATAACTAAGAAGCATACCAGAGACCAGATAGACCTCTCACCTGTGCATAGGTAACCGGCATGCTTGTACAGACTTAACACGGCTGGAGGTGGAGCACAACAGAGAGCGCCCTGCATGCAGTACAGAGGAAGACGCGAGGGGAAGCTTACATCGTAAAAAGCCGCTCTGGACACTCTGTATAGCCCCTGCACAAGTACCGGTGGAGTTAGAAGGAAAGGTGAATATACAGGCACGAGTTGGAGGCTTACCCTTAGAGAAGCGGTCCGGCGGCAAACAGCTTACTGCCGCCTGGGAAGCCGACGAGCTGGGATATCTGTGAAGCGGTCCCTGGGGAGAGAAGCAGAGGGCTTGCTGCAGCAGCCGAGGAGAAATCTTGTGCCTAACCCCTTGAGTACCGGGCAGTAGAGGAGATCGTGTGATGAAATTTGTGCCTGGGGTTAGGAGCAGAGACCAAGCGGCGGATTCTGAGTATCGCCCGTGCTGAGTCGAGCCCTCAGACTGAAAGGAAGGAATAACCGGCAAGGGGGTAATCTGTTACATTGGACTAGATGCTTAAAACCCAGGATAAACAGGTGGCCATCTTACTTTCCGCCTGGGACTGTAAGGCCTGAGAGCAAGCATCAAGGCTCTTAGTAAAAGTAAAGTATTATCCCAGTCGTACAAAGAAGCATAGCTCTTCAAAAGGCTCTGGAGGGGAGAGAGTAAAGTGTAAATCGGGAAGAAGAAGAGTGTGTAAGAGAAGAAAGGAAAAGCTTCTTTGTTCATTTTCCCTTTTTTCCTCACCTGTTTTTTAGGAGAAACATAAAAGACTGCTATAAACATGATATCATAAATAGGGGACACTGTGAGCAATAGAAGTAAACACACAAAAGGGATCAAACAAGATTGACTATAAAACCCGCTGTGCAACTTAGAAGGGGGTTCTATATCCTTCTTCTTTTTTTTTTAGTGCTAACAGTACCCCAGCTGGTTAATATTGTCACAGTACATTACACTCTATGCTGACTTCAGGACAGAAACTACAGCACAAAGAGTTTATAATGGCTTCAAGGAAATCAGCCAAACTGGACAAAATTAGTAAATCCAACTCACTTCATTGGTCAAAGGTAGATTCCTTTTTTAAAGCCACAGAGTGTTCCCCACTGAATCAATCCTCAGAACAGGCCTCACCTAATAGAACCATAAGGTCCCCTGTACCCAGTACCCCCCCTCTAACTAAAGCAGATCTGCAGTGTTTACCCACAAAAGCTGACATTCAAATTTTGCTGGAAGAAATCAGCCAATTGAAATCATGTATTAAAAACGAATTCACGGCAATAAAAAAAGATATAGGGGAGATAGGGAACAGAGTGGCCCAATTGGAGGAAGATAAAGAAGTCCTGGTTAGTCATACTGATACTATGTCCCAACAGATTCAGCAGCAGGAAGAGATTATAATGTCATTACAAAACCAGATAGATGACATGGAGAATAGGCAGAGGAGATCAAATCTGAGGATAAGGGGGATAACAGAGGATATCTCTCCAGAAAACCTGGAAAAATTTCTCCTAAAATTCTTTACTTCCCTAACAGGGGTGGAAACGTATTCTGATAAGACTTTGGAAAGGTGTCATAGAGCCCTAAAACCAAGGCAAAATAAAGGGGATCCCCCTAGAGACGTAATAATAAAGTTTGCTCATTTTAAAGATAAGGAGGACATTGTACAGGCAGCAAGGCAACACCAAAACCTTAAGTATGATGGACAGTATATTCAAATTTTTACTGACATTTGTCCAAGGACTTTACAAAAGAGAAAAGAGCTCAGATTTCTCACCTTGCACCTCAATAAAATGAAAATTCCCTACAGATGGGGATTCCCCTTTAGTTTAAGAGCTACAGCAGATGGGAAGTCTGCGTCTTTACACTCTGTGCAGGACATTAAAACATTCTGTGACACTCTAGGGATTAGTATTCCTGCATCAGACATACTAAATAATCAAGAGAGAAGGGGGAATAACTATGCACCCACCCTGTCTGTAACACAGGGTATAAGAGGTCAGCAATGGATCAAAGTCCCAGTCAGGAAAAAACAGCAGGAAAAGACTAACATTCAGGAAGAGCTAACTCTTAATGATAGTGAAGAGTCAGCTTCAACCTCTAATAATTGATGTCATGTTTAAGTTTTTATCTAATGGCTGTGTATAGTTTTAAGGGAATGTAAAGGAAAAGAGGAGGAGAAGAAAAGAAAGAAAAAGGGTATAGGTAGAGACACTGATTGTACAATTGTATGGTACACTGCTTCCTTTTTTCACACATGCTTTTTTTTTTTTTTTTTTTTTTACAAGCTCATAAATAGTTTAATATAGATATGTGGTATTGGTTGAGACACTGAATGCACAATTGATTTGTACACAGTTTTTATACTTTTTTTTTTTTTTTTTTTTTATAAGCTCATAAAATGTTTAATATAGATATGCGGTATTGGTTGAAACACTGATTGCACAATTGTTTGGTACACTGTTTTTACACTTTTTTTTTTTTTTTTTCTCTTGAGGTATTTGCACATATTCATATTAGGGGTATTTAAGCCTATAAGTGGTTTAATATAGACATATGATGTATGTTTGTAATTTTTTGCACACAGAAAAAGTGAAAGAGGAGGGGAGTAGAACAAAGATAGGGAAGGGAAAGAAAGAGAGGAAGAAAAGGGGAAAAAAAGGAAAGAAAACATCTTTGTTTGTTGGATTTTGCTTATATAATATATGGAATTTGCACATTCACTTTCTAATAAGCACTTTAGTATATAAGAGGTAATAAGCTAAAAGTATAACACATGAGTAGGGTTTTTTTTTTTTTTTTTTTTTTTTTTTTGTATAAAGCATAGTATTTGCACAAACATTTCTTATGGGTATTGAAGCCTATAAGGGATCTAATATAGACATGAGCACAATGCAGGGAAATAAGGGACAGATATTGTTTATACAACATATGGAATTTGCACATTAACTTTTTAATAAGCACTTTGGTATTAAGAATAGAACAACACTTAGGCAAGGTGAAAGAGAAAGAGAAAAGGGGAAAAGGAAAGAATTTTTAAGGAAAAGTTTTTTTTTTTTTTCTCTTAGATGGGAGGAAGGTCACCCTGTATCAGATTAGTAAGCCCATTAGACGAAAACTATTTGCACAAGCAGATATGTAGGAGTTTGGTAATTGCATTTATTAGCGTAAATAAGAAATCTAGTAAGGAATCAGTAAGTCTTTCTTTAAGAAAGGTAGCGTGAGGAGTAGCTGTTCCTACAAAATAGGGGTATATTAAGGACATAGATTAATTTAATAAGGTTAATGTTAAACATATTTTGCCACAAGGGGAAAACCATCAGTTGGTTTAATTTTCCCTAAATTTCTGTTTTGGGTAGGTTATGAATGGATTGTATGTATCGGATGGGGGGGAAGGGGGTGTCTGGGTTTTTTTTGTGTTTTTTTTTCTCTCGTCCTTCTCCCTCGTTCCCCTTTTTTTTGTTTTTTAGCAACCGACACCTATTTAAAAAATGAAGACAGATAAAAGAGAGAAATATTTTTTATCACAAAATGCTAAGGGATTAAATAGTCCACAGAAACGAAATAAGGCTTTACATAGTTTTTATAAAGAAAAGGGGATATTATTTTTGTGCAAGAAACTCACTTTAAAAGAAATAAAGAACCCACTTTTATAAATAATCATTACCCAACTATATACCAAAGTTCCAGTAATATAAAGAAAAATGGAGTTGTCATATTGATACACAGAGATTCCCCATTCCAACTTATTCAGTTGGATAAAGATGAAGAAGGGAGATTTATCTGCCTCGTGGGTCTATTATATAATAGACCAGTCACATTAGTAAACATATATGCCCCAAACAGAGGTCAGAAATTATTTTTCAAGAAAGTATATAATCGCATTCTAGACGTCCAAAAAGGTACACTAATAATTGGGGGCGATTTTAATATACCAATGGAACCCGGTGAGGATTGTTCTAAATTTAAAAGTAATATCTCTAAACACACTATTAACTCAGTTAAGTCGAACCTTCTCTCTCTATCTTTAATAGATGTATGGAGAATTCTCCATCCAACGACTAGAGATTATACCTATTATTCCCCACCTCAAAAATCCTATACACGTATTGACTACTTTTGGATAGACCAAAATAGTTATACCTTAGTCCAAGAGGCCAAAATACATAACATTTCTTGGTCGGATCACTCTCTTATCTCTATGCGGATAAATTGGCCTCAAAAACCGATAGTACCTTATCAATGGCGATTAGATGATACTCTTTTAAAAGATCTCCAAATTAGACAATCCATATTTAAATCTATAGAAACCTATTTTGATACTAATGCTATTGAAGATACCTCACCAAGCATTTGGTGGGTAGCACATAAAGCGGTAGTAAGGGGCGAATTTATAAAACATAAATCTAGATTAAATAGACAAATTAGAGAGCAATATGCACATTTAATGGATTCACTCTCTAAGGCAGAATACAGACATAAGAAGGACCCATACAATAAACAATTAACGGACTCCCTTAAAAAAGAGCGAGAAAATCTTAATAGTTTCTTGGATAAGGGAGTGCAACGTAGAGCCCTACAACTTAAAAAGATGTTCTTTAATGGTGGAAATAAAGCCGGTAGATTGTTAGCCCAAGCGCTAAGAAAAAGAATATTACAAACTTACGTAGCTAAAATATCAGATGGGCTGGGTAGTTTTAAAACAGGGAGTCAGGATATAGCCAAAGTATTCCAAGAATATTATCAACATCTATACAATTTAGATATGCAAAATAAATCTGAAAAGTTCCTAATAGATAAATCTAATTATATCAATGGAACAGAGGTTCCCACTATAACGGATTCTCAAAAAGATATGCTAGAAGAACCCTTTTCTCTGCAAGAAATTACTCAGACTATAAAAAAATTTGCCTTGGGGAAAAGTCCTGGAATAGACGGATTTACTTCAAATTATTATAAAACATTTAATGAGATTCTGGCCCCAAAACTTCTATGTTACTTTAATTCAGTAAGTTCAGTACCCCTCTTAGCAAAAGAAATGCTTGAAGCCAAGATAATTGTTCTCCATAAACCTGGCAAAGACCCCACATTACCAGCAAGTTATAGACCTATTTCATTATTGAACAATGATGTTAAAATCTATGCTAAACTCATAGCGAATAGAATTAATAAAATATTACCAGATATTATAAATTTAGATCAAGTAGGTTTCGTGCCACGTAGAGAAGCGAGAGACAATACCATCAAATCCTTATATTTAATTAAGTATGCAAAAATTTATAAGATTCCCATGGTCACACTCTCGTTAGACGCAGAAAAGGCTTTCGACCGGCTGGACTGGTCCTTCCTACAATTAACACTTAGCAAATTTGGTTTTGGAGAAAAAATTATACAACGCATTTTCCACCTCTATTCATTACCGTCGGCAAAAGTAAAGATTAATGGAGTGCTCTCTGAGTCTTTTAAGATCTCAAATGGCACTAGGCAGGGATGCCCCCTGTCCCCTTTATTGTTTGTATTATCAATGGAAATTTTGGCTGCGAAAATTCGTTCAGACGTAAATATTAAGGGTATAAAAATAGGGGTTCAAGAATACAAGATTTCTCTATATGCAGACGATGTGCTATTAACATTAACGGACCCAGTAAGGTCCATTAAAAAATTAGATCTGAGTTTACACGAATTTGGGAGTTATTCCAATTTCCTAATTAATAAGAACAAATCATAAGCACTTAAGTCAGCGATTTCACCTAGAGAATATCAGGAATGTAAAGCAAATAGTTCATTCACATGGAAAGGATCCTCTTTAAAATATCTAGGGGTTCAAATATCAGCTAATGATGCTTGCCTGTTTTCCGAAAACTATTCTAAATTAGCCATTAATCTTCAATCGGACCTTAGTTCTTGGAGATCTAAAATGATATCATGGTTTGGACGAATCCATACAGTTAAAATGAATGTCCTCGGGGGGCGGAGCCGACCATGCCCTGAGATGGCCGCACTTATGTAATGCTCCGTATCTAAATTGGCACCCAAAGGGATAGCACTCGAAAAGTGAGCCCTACACTTAGGCTATTCAGCATCAGAGATGACAGCAGAGACAGCGGAGGGTAACGGAGAGGAAAAAAATATCATGTAAGCTAAACTACCGCACTTTAAACTAACTGAAAGAGCACGCCCCTGCTGCAAGACCGGGAAACCCCGGACAGGCCAACGACCAACACAGAGCATATCAACGCTGCAGAGGCCCAGATTAAGCACCAGAGGTCTGGACAGGAGAAGTGAAGTGGCGGTAGGGTGAGTGAGTAAGGTCACGGCTTGGTTCATAGCCCGCAAATTGTTCCGGTCAGACTTTTACGCAGCGCCCTTGTTAATTAGGCCGGGAAACCCCGCGGTGCCGCCTTTACTATAGCACCAACAAGGCCTCAAAACGGATAAATACATACCTGTGGGCAGTAAAATGTAAAACATAGCCTTTAAGACAAACTGTTATATACACTATTGATCGCCCAAATGAGACAACATACAGCTTCAGGAGGTGTTATACAGATTAGCATCAGCCCTTCTCCTGTCTAGCAGACCTAATAAAGAATAATCCATGCCGGATAAGCTAAAGTAAATCCGCTCTGCAATTATAAGAGAACTTTATGAAAAACACAAAAAGACCTTCTAGAAACTAAGAGGAAAATTAGAGACTACTTTTATCAACAGACATAGAAAGCAACCACTCATATTAGACATAACTTTTATGTTATAACAAAAGGACTTGCATGGGAAGATAAAGTAGCCACTGACTCTCTTACTCTTTTATTTTTATTTTATATTTTATATTTTATACTTCCTTTTCACAAAAGAACACCTCTAGAACAGAGAACGCACAGGGATCTCTGGGATTTATTTTTTCTTTTTTTTTGCTTAGACTCTGGAAAAGAAATCTTAAGAACCAAATCTCAGCTATCAAACTGGTAGGATTTACAGGGTATTACAAGAGTCCCCATCACACAAGTGTATTCACCCAGCCTACCTAAAATGACGACAAGGAAACTAAACAGAGCAGACAAGGGCTCTAAAACAACAAACACGCCAAGCAATAAGATGAACACCTTTTTTCAAAAACTGCAAGCAACACCCTCTGCAGAGGGAGAGGATTCTCAGCAGTTACAGGAAGAAGGCCCAGATTCCCCACCTCATCAGAGAGACTCCCCCATAACTAGAGATGATCTGAAGGAATTACCCACGAGAACAGATCTAACCAACTTTTTTCAACAAGTCAATCAAGTACTCAAAGACGGCCTCTCCGGAATAAAGAAAGAGGTGGCGGAGTTGGGGGGGAGAGTAGCATATTTAGAGGATCAGGACGAAGAAACTACCTCCACTCTTGACCTTCTTACAAGGAAAATCGACACACAAGAATCGCAGATAGAATTTCTCAATTCTAAATTGGAAGATTTGGATAATAGAGGGAGAAGGCAAAACTTGAGGATAAGGGGTATACAGGAGAAAATATCCTCAGATGAGCTACCAAATTTTCTACAAAGGGTTTTCAAACATCTGGTTGGTGACCAAGAAATGGAAGATATACTACTAGACAGAGCTCATAGAGCCCTGACACCGCCCCCGAGAAACGGAGAACCCCCAAGAGATGTTATTCTCAGATTTCATAAATACACGGATAAAGAAAGAATTATGTCCATGACGAGAAAACAACAATCTTTTCAGATCGACGGGCAAAAATTACAATTCTATGCTGAACTTAGCCCCATCACACTTCAAAATCGGAAGGAAGTGAGATTTCTTACAAACCACTTAAAAGATCAAGGCTTGAGCTATAGATGGGGATTCCCGTTCAGTATCAGAGTAATGAAAAATAACAGATTAATCACATACAGATCATCCGATGACCTGGAACAATTTTGTAGATCTCTGGACATCCCTCTCCCCTCACTCCCCCCTCTGGATCCATCTAGAAATACTACTCGAAAAGAGGATTCTACTCAACTACAACCACAGGGATCCAACTGGAGAAAAGTGACCAAAAAACGATATAGGGACATATCCACAGTTCAAAATAAACCAAGTTCAGAGCTAGAAACCGGCTGAGAGTAATATCTTGCTAATACAGGATTTATTCACCAGAATTGGTCTGAATCTCTTTATGAAGAGATAAGAAGAGTTTCCGCTGAAATGAAAAGACTGCTGGGAGTACACACTCCCTATTTATGATTGCTTTACTTTTGAATACTCTGCTTGTTTATGTCTTGCTAATTTAATCCTTTTTTTTTCACAGCATCTCTTTGAATATGAACACCATAATTAATAGGACTGATTTGTCTAAATACAAAGTAATGATATTTATGAGTGTTACCCTACGGGTGCAATTATTACCCCAACGACTCTCTCCATAGGGATAGAGTCTAGTTCTGGGTTTTTTAACCCCTTTTTGTATTCTGTTAATTTGTTAATTAAGTTATTTGTTTCAGTTTTAACCGAATCTCTAAAGCTTGTTTTTGTCTCTCAATACCTAAGGACCAATCTAACAGCAACTAATACACCTACTGACTTGACATCATACCTTCCATCCTTGAAAGAAGACAGATCCAGCAGGGTAAGCCCGATACATACTCACATGTACCGCCACCTTCAGAACCAGGGAAAGGGTAAGCACAATTATAACTCAAAGGAATAATGGGCGCAGCACACAGGGAAATCACTTTAATTTCACAAAATTGTAAGGGTCTCAATTCCCCCACAAAACGCTCCATAGCTCTTAACAGTTTTAAAAGGGAAAGGGCGAACATAATATTTGTACAAGAGACACATTTCCTAAGGGATAGGGAACCCACTTTCAAATCCAGAGAATTTCCAGTCTCCTTTCTCCATTCCCATAAGAAAAAGACTAACGGAGTAGGAATTCTATTTAGCAAACACACCCCCTTCCAACTAATTGATAAATACACAGACAGGGAGGGTAGATTTATTGTCTTGATAGGTACACTGTTCAACAGAATGGTCACACTGGTGAATGTCTACTCCCCCAATACAGGTCAAGCCCAATTTATAAAGCGGCTTGGAAACAAACTCTTAGAAATCCAGAAGGGGACTTTGATTCTGGGAGGGGACCTTAATGTTGCACTGATCCCAACAATGGATTGCTCACAAGGCCACAGCTCAGTAGCCAAAGGTTCTAGACAATCGATTAATAATACCTTAAGAAAACTCACACTACTAGACACCTGGTGATATGTCCATCCGACCACACGCAACTATTCTTTCTACTCCAACCCAGCGAGGTCTTATTCTAGGATCGATTACTGGCTCCTAGAACATAAAAGCATGTCCTTACTTAGAGACGCTAACATACAGACAGCCGCGTGGTCTGACCACGCCTCTGTTTCGATTACTTTAGATTGGCCCTCAGCTCCAATATTACCCTTTTTGTGGAGGATAGATGAGGCGCGACTCCGTGACCCCATTTTATTACAGCAAACAAGTAAAAATATCACTGATTATTTTCAGACAAATTTAGGTACCTCATATGAGACACCGTCGGTCTGGCTAGCACATAAAGCCGTTGTAAGGGGACATTTTTTGAAAGACAAAGCCCACTACAAACGCAAATCAAACGCTTACCTCTTACAACTAACACAGACACTTCAAACGGCAGAAATAGCACACAAACATAATACTTTGAATAGAGACCTTCAAAAAGCTCTCATCGATGCCAAAGAACTCATGAGAGACTTTCTGAACAAGGAAGCTTGTAGAAAGGCGCTATATTTGAAAAAAATATATTATCAGGGGGGGAATAAAGCGGGAGCTTTGCTAGCGAGAGCATTAAAAAGCAAATCTCTACATAACTATATCTTCAGTATGACAGATAGAGGAGGGACAGATATAACAGACACCAAACTAATAGCACAAACATTTAAAGAATACTACAAAGATCTGTATAATCTTCCCACGCACAATAACTCATCCCAAAACAGGGCCCTGGAGGAATACCTCCAGGACTCTGACCTAAATCAAATTCAGCCAACTGACAGAGAGGGTTTAGAAGGGCAAATCACCTTAAAAGAAGTTATAGACGCTATAGATAATTTACCAGCCAATAAAAGTCCAGGTCCTGACGGGTTCTCTAATTCATATTATAAACAATTTAAATATCAACTAGCACCTCATTTATTAGCTCTTTACAACCATATTGATGACTCGGGCCATCTCCCCAGAGAATTTTTTGAAGCTCATATCACGGTAATTCCCAAGCCGGGGAAATCCCCTAAACAAACATGTAACTACAGACCTATATCTTTATTAAACACGGACTTAAAAATATACACAAAGATTTTAGCAGACCGACTAAACAGAATCCTACCTCAAATTATCCACACAGATCAGTCAGGTTTTGTCCCAGGGAGGGAGGCGAGGGACAACACCATTAGGGCCCTCCAGCTAATTGAACACGCCAAAGTATTGAACACAGAAATGGTGATTTTATCAACAGATGCCGAAAAGGCGTTTGATCGCCTTGATTGGAACTTTTTATTAGCCACGTTGAGTCGGATAGGGTTGGGAGAAAAAATTATTAAGAGAATAAAATGCCTTTACCAATCTCCCACAGCAAAAGTCAGAGTTAATGGCACGGTCTCAGATCCATTTAATATAAACAATGGGACAAGACAAGGCTGTCCTCTGTCACCGATACTATTCATAATAAGCATGGAGGTACTGGCACAGAGGATCAGAAGCAACCCTCAAATACACGGGATTAGAGTTGGCCCCCTAGAGTTTAAATTATCTATGTACGCCGATGATGTCCTTTTTACCCTGTCCTCCCCAGAAACTTCAGTGCCAGCGGTTATACAAGAATTGAATCGATTCGGCGACTTTTCCAAATTTTTAGTAAATGCTCAGAAATCAGAGATATTAAATATCTCCCTTTCAAAAATGAAACTTGGAAGGTTGTTAGAACACTGCCCATTTAAGCATCAACTCAAGGCAATCAAATATTTGGGAAATTATCTAACTCCATGCCCTAGGGCCCTGCTGCAATTAAATTTCAAAAACCTTATCACTACCATAACACGAGATCTACAGAAATGGAAGGACCGCCCATTTTCTTGGTGGGGGAGATTACAAATTCTTAAAATGAATATCCTCCCCAGAGTTCTGTATGCCATCCAAGCAGTTCCCATAGCATTACCACAAAATTTGTTAGACCAAACTCAAAGGGTTCTAAATCAATTTGTCTGGGGTTCAATTAAACCACGAATTAAAAAGAAGACAATGTACAGGGCAGTTCGAGAAGGAGGGCTGGGTCTTCCAAACATAGAGACTTACTACCAAGCCACAGGCATACAAAGAGTAATAGACTGGCACAGAAATAAAGACAGGAAGGCTTGGATACCGATGGACTCTCACATTTTACACACACCCCACCCCGGGGCACTATGTTGGATAGCAAAACAGAATAGACCACCCTGGTTAAAACAGTACTCTCTACTCTCACATGTCTTTGACGTATGGGATAAGGTAGTTAGAAAGCACCCACAAATTTCCACTTTGAGTTCCCCTATGTGTCCTATATCTCCAAATGCGGAGTTGACCGGGGGTATTAGATTCGACAAGGCAAATTTAAACATGTGGGAAATGGGATTTACAGTTCCTCTCTTCTCTCTGACTAAGGATGGCAAACTAAAACAGAGACATGAATTGAATGATATATTAGGAGGAGCTTTCACTAATTGGTTAAAATACAACCAAATACATCACCTTGTACAAACCCACCCACAAAAAGACTCAATGCTCAGAAAGCTAACCCCATTCGAACTAGCTTGCTCGTTAAATCACCCAGCCCATCACACTCTGTCCATGGCCAAAAGATTATTAATTAATGCTCAAAAAGGGGCTTTACCCGACTATGCAGACCGTTGGCACAAAGATCTAGGTAAAAAATTAACAGACACGGACTGGGAACACATCTTTCACAGTATTAGAAAATCTTCTTCCTCCACGAAGTTTTTAGAAACCAATTTTAAGCTATTGACTAGATGGTATCTCACTCCCTCCAGATTGAAGAGCATTTTCCCTCTTTCCTCTGGACTTTGCTGGCGTGGGTGTGGGATGAAAGGAACTATATTACACATTTGGTGGGAATGCCCCATTATAAGGCCCTTCTGGGAAATGATTCAAGACACCATTAACACCATACTAGGCGTAGAGACTCAATACATATTAGAACCCGAAGTCGCATTGCTAAACCTCCCAGCACCTTGCAAATGTAGACTAAGAGGTAGACTGATTCAATTCACACTAAACACAGCTAGACTTTTGATTGCTAGAAAATGGAAGTCTCAATTAAGTCCCTCTTTTAAAGAATGGCTTGCTATTATGAAAGACACCCTATTAATGGAAGAATATGGTTATTTTAAAAACAACAAATTAGCCTTCTTCCTGGACCTTAAGTTTTTATGGGAAGACTTGCAGCTTAGACCGCCCCTTAACAGTAGGACCTTTTCCCGAGACTCGAGTGTGACGTGAGATAGATAGCGACTGGCGCAAGACCAAAGATGCGTTGTAGTAATCTATGCATTTCCCCTACCTCCGGACATCAGTGCATTTCGACAAAAACACAGATATGGGACTGACTTAATAGAAAGACAACAGGAGGGAGGTCACTGGGTCCTGATGGTATGTATGTTTAAAAAGGTAAGAGATTCGGTAATTTGGTTAAGTTTGTAAATAGTTTGTCTAGGTTATAAGATAATTCAGATCAATGTAATACAATAGGCGAATATGTACATTGTTCACATTAAGCCAGAGGGAATGTGGAGCATATATCTTTTATTTTCATTATTATTACCAGAATTGTACAAGAATTCTATGCACTGCTTCATTTCATTTGTTATGCCTAAAAACCAAATAAAGATTGATATATACAAAAAAATAAATAAAAAATGAATGTCCTCCCCCGTATTTTATATTTGTTTCAGACCATTCCCATTAATATCCCTTATTCGTATTGTCTTAACATTCAGAAAAGTATAAACTCCTTTATATGGAATCAATCTAAACCAAGAATTAAAGCTTCTATTCTTTATAAATCAAGGATAGAGGGGGGGGGGGCTAGGCGCACCAAATATTAGAAACTACCACAGAGCAATCACCTTACAAAGGATAATAGATTGGCATACAAACTATAAGAATAAAGCCTGGGTTCAACTAGAAAATAATTTAATACCATCTCAACCAATGAATAAATTATTATGGACCCCAAGTAAGGGTAGGCCCTTAACAATTATGCAGTTTCCAATGATTAAGCATACTTTTTTTAATTGGGAAAAAATTATAACAGAATACCCTTCTATTTCAACTATTCCCTCACCTCTTATACCGATTATAAATAATGTAGAATTTCAGGGTGGTCATATCGCCAGCTATTCTAGTCAACAAAATTTACACCATTCCTTCCCGTTATATTCATGTATACAAAACGGGAGGCTTTAACCTCAACAGGATTTGCTGAATATGGCTAATGGCATTTTCGGCAAGTGGCTAAAATATTTACAATTACAATGCTTTGTGACATCTCACCCAGAAAAAACTAATTTAACTAGGCAACTAACCAATTTTGAAAAAATCTGCTTTAATGAAATCCTGATAAGAGGTACTGTATCAGTTAGTTACAAATTTCTTAATACGTCAGTAGAATTCATAAAACACAATTATATGCAAAAATGGGAATCTGAGATAGAGCTGCAACTAACAGATTCAGATTGGCAGTCCATTTGCAGTAATGTAGCTAAATCATCCGCCTCATCTAATATCCAGGAACTAAATTATAAAATACTCACTAAATGGTATCTGACGCCAGTCAGATTGCATAGTATTTATCCTAACGCCTCCAACCAATGTTGGAGGGGATGCGGCGGGATTGGTAATATGCAACATATATGGTGGGAGTGTCCTAAGGTAAAAAATGCATGGGGTACAATTGCTGGATACATCCAACGGATAAGTGGGAAGGAAGGTTTTCAGTTGGACGTTTTCACAGCTCTACTAAATAAACCTATTAAAGGTATCTGTAAAACAAGAGCTAAATTGATAATGTTTGTATTAAATGGAATAAAATCTCTACTGGCTAGAAATTGGAAAAAATTAATTGTTCCGGATGAAGAAATGTTACTTACAAGAATCAGTGAATTATTAATGTTAGAAGAATATACTTATTTAAGATCTAATAGAGAAGTGTTCCAAACGATACGATTCCATTGGGAAGAATTTATAAACACAAAGTAAAATTAGGCTAGGTAGACATTAAGGTGTCGAGGGGACGAGGGGGGGAAAGGGTTTGGACCTCCCCCCCCCTTTTTTTTTTTTTTTTGAGTTGGGTGTTTGTTGTTATTGTTGTTTTGTCAGGTATTAAAAGGTACGTAGGTTTCTAGGGAGACCATTCGTTTGTTAAGATATTCTGCAAATGGGCAATAGCTGAGTTTTCTTGGGTATATGCATCATGTAAATGTATTAATGAATGTTTGGTTCTTTTTCTTTTTCACTTCTGTACATGTTTACATATATAAAATAAAAGATTTTAAAACTAAAAAAAAAAACAAGTTAAGCCATGTTGTATGCTACATGATAAACGTTAAAAAGTTTGCCTGAGATGCTGAAAGGCTGGGGTTGAAAAGCAAAACTTCAGCTAGTTTCCAGGCAAACTGATGAACTGACTGCTGTCACATCACAAGTCCTTTAGCAACATGGGAACTAGCATCTATTTTTTACAGTGTTTTGACACTTAAAGGAATATTCAACACCGAAATTGTTATTGTTTAAAAAGATAGATAACACCTTTACTACCAATTCCACCAGCTATAACATTGGTATATTAATATATTTAAATATAACATTTAAACCTGTATATTTCTGCCTATTTCTAAGCCACTACAGAGAGCCTAATCACATGCTTTTTTATTAACTTTTTACAATAGGAGACTACTAGTTGTGCACAACACAGCACCAATTGGCTAAAATGCAACTCAATCGATAATAAATAAATAGCCATGAGATCAGGGGTCTGTCAAAAGAGGCTTAGATATGAGGTAATCACAGAGGTAAAAAGTGTATTTATATAACCATGTTGGCTGTGCAAAACTTAACGGGACACTGAACCCAAATTTTATATTTCATGATTTAGATAGAGCATGCAATTTTAAGCAACTTTCTAATTTACTCCTATTATTACATTTTCTTAATTCCCTTGGTATCTTTATTTGAAATGCAAGAATGTAAGGTTTAGATGCCAGCCCATTTTTGGTGAACAACCTGGGTTGTTCTTGCTGATTGGTGGATAAATGAATCCACCAATGAACAAGTGCTATCCAGGGTTCTGAACCAAACAAATAGCTTAGATGCCTTCTTTTTCAAATACAGATAGCAAGAGAACGAAGAAAAAATTATACTAAGAGTAAATTAGAAAGTTGCTTAAAATTGCATGTTCTATCTGAATCACAAAATAAAAAATTTGGGTTCAGTGTCCCTTTAAGAATGGGTAATAAAGGGATTATCTATCTTTTAAAACAATAAACATTGTGGAGTTAACTGTTAACGTAAGTGTATAAAAAAAAAAAAACCTGTATTTATAATTAAAGATATGTATTCTAAAAAAAACTATTGCATTTCCAAAAAAATTGTATTTGTAAATTAGATTTGTGTTCGTATGTCACAATTTATGTACAATTATAAAGAATCAGACACCTGTTTTTTTATAGCGATCTTACTCCATACAAAGGCTTCATTATCTTAAATCCGTCTGAGATAACAATTGAAAATGAACATTTTAGTATCTCTCCCACCCCATCTGGGAGTGTAATTTCTGCTGGATCTCATTTATATATATTTTCTTAAAATGAGCTAATATTAAAAAAAAAAATCAATGTTTATTGCACAAATTACCCGGCTACAATTTTTATCCAATATTAAGCTAAAATTAGCTAATATTAAAAATGTTAAATGTTAGGTTTTTTTAGACTTAGTTTTTTTTATTTTGGGGGCTTGGTTGGGTGTGGGGTTTTACTGTTAGGGGGTAATTGGTAATTTTTTTTAGGTAAAAGAGCTGTTTAACTTAGGGCAATGCCCTACAAAATGCCCTTTTAAGGGCTATTGGTAGTTTAGTTTAGATAAGGGGTTGTTTTTATTTTGGGGGCTTTTTATTTTCATAGGGGTATTAGATTAGCTTTAATTTTTTATTTTTGATAATTTTGTTTATTTTTTCTGTAATTTTAGACTTTATTTTTTGTAATTTTAGATTAATTTAATTTAATCTTATTTTTGTTTTTAATTGTAACTTAGTATTTGTTATTTTATGTAATTAGGGTTAATTTAGGGGGTGTTAGGTTAGGAGGCTTAATTATGTTATTTGTATTGTTTAATATGCGGATTAGGGGTTAATTACTTTATTATTTTGCAATGTGGGGGTTGGCGGTTTAAGTGTTTGTTAATATTTCTTGTGGATGCTTAGGTGTTTTTCTTGTTAATACTTCGTACAGGCGCTTAGGTGTTTTTTTGTTAATTTCAGCTGGATCTAATTAACATAGCTTTTCTTAAAATGAACTAATATTACAATTTTTTATGTTTATTGCACAAATTACCCGGCTACAATTTTTATCCAATATTAAGATAACATTAGCTAATATTAAAAATGTTAAATTTTAGGGGTTTTTTTAGACAGTTTTTTTATTTTGGGGGGTTGGTTGGGTGGGGGGTTTTACTGTTAGGGGGTAATTTGTATTTTTTTTAGGTAAAAGAGCTGTTTAACTTAGGGCAATGCGCTACAAAATGTCCTTTTAAGGGCTATTGGTAGTTTATTTTAGATATGGGGTTGTTTCTATTTTGAGTGAGGCTTTTTTATTTTTATAGGGGAATTAGATTAGGTTTAATTTTTTTATTTTTGATCATTTTGTTTATTTTTTCTGTAATGTTAGACTTTTTATTTTTTGTAATTTTAGATTAATTTAATTTAATCTTATTTTTTTCTTTTTTAATTGTAACAGTATTTTTTTATTTTATGTAATTGGGGTTAATTTAGGGGGTGTTAGGTTAGGGGGCTTAGTAATTAAATTAGTTATTTGCATTGTGGGTGGTTAGTGGTTTAGGAGTTAATAGGTTAATTGGGTTTATTGCGATGTGGGGGGTTGGCGGTTAAGGGATTAATAGGTTAATTAGGTTTATTGCGATGTGGGGGTTTGGCGGTTTAAGGGTTAATAGGTCAATTAGGTTTATTGCGATGTGGGGGAATGGTGGTTTAGGTGTTAATATTTTAATTATGTTATTTGTATTGTTTAATATGCGGATTATGGTTTAATTACTTTATTATTTTGCGATGTGGTGGTTGGTGGTTTAGGTGTTGTTAATATTTCTTGTGGGCGCTTAGGTGTTTTTTTGTTAATAATTCATACAGGCGCTTAGGTGTATTTTTGTTAAAACTTCGTTAGGTGTTTTTTTCATAATGCTTCGTTTGGCTACGCTGCATCCAGGTGGATTCTTTTGGCTGCACGCGCAGTCAACATTCTCTTGGATGCGTGCGCAACTGACGACGGTGATGCATTACAAACACGATTATAGTATAGATTATTCAATTTAATTTGTGCATTGGGTAGTTGAAAATAATATAATATTAGAAAATATAACACTGCTCCCACCAGGCTACTTTGTAATGCCACCCGGCTGGCAAAATTTTCTGTGGAGAACACATACACACATATTAATATATATATACAGTCGTATGCAAAAGTTTAGGCACCCCTGACAATTTTCATGATTTTCATTTATGAATAATTGGGTGTTTGGATCAGCAATTTCATTTTGATCTCTCAAATAACTGAAGGACACAGTAATATTTCAGTAGTGAAATTAGGTTTATTGGATTAACAGAAAATGTGCAATAGGCATCAAAACAAAATTAGACAGGTGCATAAATTTGGGCACCCCAACAGAAATATTGCGTCTGGATTCTGGATGAAGGTATTTTGGACCATTCCTCCTTGCAAAACATCTCCACTTATTCACAGATAGGTTTGATGGTTGCTGAGCATGGACAGCCTGCTTCAAATCACCCCACAAATTTTCAATGATATTCAGGTCTGGGGACTGGGATTGCCATTCCAGAACATTGTACTTGTTCAGCTGCATAAATGCCTGAGTAGATTTTTAGCAGTGTTTTGGGTCATTGTCTTGTTGAAATATCCAGCTCCGGTGTAGCTTCAACTTTGTGACTGATTCCTCAACATTATTCTCAAGTATCTGCTGATATTGAGTGGAATCCATGCGACCCTCAACTTTAACAAGATTCCCAGTACCAACACTGGCCACACAGCCCCACAGCATGATGGAACATCCACCAAATTTTACTGTGGCTAGCAAGTGTTTGTCTTGGAATGCTGTGTTCTTTTACCGCCATGTATAACGCCCCTTGTTATGACCAAATAACTTAATCTTTGGTTCATCAGTCCACAGCACCTTCTTCCAAAATGAAGCTGGCTTGTCCAAATGTTAATTTGCATACCTCAAATGACTCTGTTTGTGGCGTGTGTGCAGAAAAGGCTTCTTCTGCATCACTCTCCCATACGCTGAATTGTTTAACGATGCACAGTGACACCATCTGCAGCAAGATGAGGTTGTAGGTCTTTGGAGGTGGTCTGTGGGCTGTTTTTGACCGTTCTCACCATCCTTTGCCTTTGCCTCTCTGATATTTTACTTCTGGCCTTAACAAGAACTGTGCCTGTGGTCTTCCAATTCCTCACTATGTTCCTCACAGTGGACATTGACAGCTTAAATCTCTGCGATAGCTTTTTGTAGTCTTCCCCTAAACCATAATGTTGAACAATCTTTGTTTTCAAGTCATTTTAGAGTTGTTTTGAGGCCCCATGTTGCCACTCTTCAGAGGAGAATCAAAGAGAACAACAACTTGCAATTGGCCACCTTAAAAACCTTTTCTCATGATTGTAGGCACCAGTCTATGAAGTTCAAGGCTTAATGGGCTCACCAAACCAATTGTGTGTTCCAATTATCAGTGCTAGGTAGTTACAGGTATTGAAATCAACAAAATGACAAGGGTGCCCAAATTTATGCACCTGTCTAATTTCATTATGATGCATATTGCATATTTTCTGTTAATCCAATAAACCTCATTTCACTACTGAAATATTACTGTGTACTTCAGTAATTTGATAGATCAAATTGAAATTGCTGATCCAAACACCCAATTGTTTATAAATGAAAATCAATCATGGAAATTGTCAGGGGTGCCTAGACTTTTGCATACAACTGTATATATATATATATATATATATATATATATATATATATATATATATATATATATGCATTCCTCCATATTTCCCAGGCTAAGCAATTTAGATCAATCTTGTGCTATGTAGAGAATACATATGCTTATATTGATTTTAGAAAGATTATCATATATTTTACTGTGGCTGCTCAGTGTTTTACAGGCTCTAATTATCCCCACCTTTGCCACTACGGACAAGTAGTCACAAAACATGTATTTTATGCTAAAGAAAGTATAGTATTAAGCCGATAAATCCAACCCCCTTCATGTGTTCAGTAAATTGAACTGGGCAATAAAATTACAAAACCCTTTTCCATGGTTTCAGTGTAGAGACTGGAGCCTGGAGAATCTTTATCTAATTTGAAATCTATAATCACATTCATATAACCTGAGAGAAGTAAAAGAACAACTTTACACTCTTGTAGGTGATGCAAAAATGTACTGAATGCTGTAATTTGGTCTGTGTTGGGACCGTAAACGGATACCAGGGTGTATAGAACATTATTTAATTTACAAGTTACATTTAGATATTGCCCCTGTGGGTCTGAGTTAACAGATCATTTTTTAAACAGTTTAATATACTGCATAAGGTAAAATAAAGCTCTAGGAGTGCATTACCGAAGAGAACATTTTACAGTACCCTGTCTTTTTAAATGTTGTATCTTATCATGTGACAGTCTCAGTAACAATGATAAATGTATCACATTTTGGTAAAACAGTATCAAAGGCCTTATCTAAGATGTCAACATTGTGTGATAAATGTACCAACCATCCACGTTTAAACTTATTAAAATGTTTTTCCATGAAGTGTTAAGTTAAATCTACTCAGTCAATAGTATTATCTATCAAGCAACATTTAATAATGTCAGTACAATGAAACATAGGATATACACATTTCTCTTGTAAGGTGTATCCAGTCCACGGATCATCCATTACTTGTGGGATATTCTCATTCCCAACAGGAAGTTGCAAGAGGACACCCACAGCAGAGCTGTAATATAGCTCCTCCCCTAACTGTCATAGCCAGTCCTTCTCTTGCAACTCTCAACAAGCAAGGACGTTGTAGGAGAGAGTGGTTAAATATAGCTAGTTTATTTTCTTCAATCAAAAGTTTGTTATTTTTAAATAGTACCAGAGTTGTGCTATTTTATCTCAGGCAGTAAATAGAAGAAGAATCTGCCTGAGGTTTCTATGATCTTAGCAGGTTGTAACTAAGATCCATTGCTATTCTCACATATGTCTGAGGGGATTACACAGATGAGGTAACTTCAGCGAGAGAATGGCGTGCAGTTTATTCTGCTATCAGGTATGTGCAGTTATAATTTTTTCTAGAGATGGAAAACACTAGAAAATGCTGCTGATACCGGATTAATGTAAGTTAAGCCTGAATACAGTGATTTAATAACGACTGGTATCATGCTTACTCCCAGGGGTAATACCCTTATGATATTTACAATATAAAAAGTTTGCTGGCATGTTTAATCGTTTTTATATATGCTTTGGTGATAAAACTTTATTGGGGCCTAGTTTTTTCCACATGGCTGGCTTAAATTTTTACTAGAAACAATTTCAACTGTTGTAGTATAAAAGTTACAGTTGGTGCAGTTAAAATTACAAACTGTGCCATCCAGCTTCCCTCAAAGGCCCTCTGAATGCTATAGGACATCTCTAAAGGGCCCAAAGGCTTTCCAAAGTCATTTATTGGGGAAGGTAGGGCCACAACTTGCTGTGGCAGTTGGTTGTGACTGTTAAAAAACGTCTATTTCGTTTTTTTTTATCCGTTTTTTGAACTAAGGGGTTAATCATCCATTTGCAAGTGGGTGCAATGCTCTGTTAGCCTATTATACACACTGTAAAAATTTCGTTTGATTTACTGCATTTTTTCACTGTTTTTCAAATTCTGAAAAAATTTGTTTCTCTTAAAGGCACAGTACCGTTTTTTATATTTGCTTGTTAACTTGATTTAAAGTGTTTTCCAAGCTTGCTAGTCTCATTGCTATTCTGTATAAAAATGTCTGACATAGAAGAAACTCCTTGTTTATTATGTTTAAAAGCCATGGTGGAACCCCCTCTTAGAATGTGTACCAAATGTACTGATTTCATTTTATGCAATAAAGATCATTTTCTGTCTTTAAAAAATGTATCACCAGAGGAATCTGACGAGGGGGAAGTTATGCCGACTAACTTTCCCCACGTGTCAGACCCTTTGACTCCCGCTTAAGGGACTCACGCTCAAATGGCGCCAAGTACATCTAGGGCGCCCATAGCGTTTACTTTACAAGACATGGCGGCAGTCATGGATAATACTGTCAGCGGTATTAGCCAGGCTACCTGAACTTAGAGGTAAGCGAGATAGCTCTGGGGTGAGACAAAATGCAGAGCATACTGACGCTTTAAGAACCATGTCTGATACTGCCTCACAATATGCAGAAGCTGAGGAAAGAGAGCTTCAGTCAGTGGGTGATGTTAATGACTCAGGAAAGATACCTGATTCTAATATTTCTACATTTAAATTTAAGCTTGAACACCTCCGCGTGTTGCTTAGGGAGGTTTTAGCTGCTCTGAATGACTGTGATACCATTGCAGTGCCAGAGAAATTGTGTAGACTGGATAAATACTTTGCAGTGCCAGTGTGTACTGATGTTTTTCCAAATACCTAAAAGGTTTACAGAAATTATTAATAAGGAATGGGATAGACCAGGTGTGCCGTTCTCTTCCCCTCCTATTTTTAGAAAAATGTTTCCAATAGACGCCACCACATGGGACTTATGGCAGACAGTCCCTAAGGTGGAGGGAGCAGTTTATACTCTAGTAAAGCGTACTACTATCCCTGTCGAGGACAGTTGTGTTTTTTTTTTTTTAGATCCAATGGATAAAAAATTAGAGGTTACCTTAAGAAAATATTTATTCAACAAGGTTTTATCCTACAGCCCCTTGCATGCATTGCCCCTGTCACTGCTGCTGCGGCGTACTGGTTTGAGTCTCTGGAAGAGGCTTTACAGGTAGCGACTCCATTGGATGACATACTTGGCAAACTTAGAGCACTTAAGCTAGCCAATTCTTTTATTCTGATGCCATTGTTCATTTGACTAAACTAACGGCTAAGAATTCTGGTTTTGCTATACAGGCGTGCAGAGCGCTATGGCTTAGATCATGGTCAGCTGACGTGACTTCAAAATCTAAGCTACTTAACATTCGGGCCTGGTTGAAGGAGATTATTGCTGATATCACTGGAGGAAAAGGTCATGCCCTTCCTCAGGACAGGTCCAAATCTAGGGCCAAACAGTCTAATTTCCGTGCCTTTCAAAGCTTCAAGGCAGGTGCGGCATCAACTTCCTCTAATAATAAACAAGAGGGAACTTTTGCTCAATCCAAGACGGTCTGGAGACCAAACCTGACATGGAAAAAAGGTAAGCAGGTAAAAAAGCCTGATGCTGCCTCTAAGACAGCATGAAGGAACGGCAATCTATACGGGAACGGATCTAGTAGGGGGCAGACTTTCACTCTTTGCCCAGGCGTGGGCAAGAGATGTTCAGGATCCCTGGGCGTTGGAAATTATATCCCAGGGATATCTTCTGGACTTCAAAGCTTCCCCCCCAAAAGGGAGATTTCACCTTTCACAATTATCTGCACAACAGATAAATAGAGAGGCATTCTTACACTGTGTACGAGTCCTCCTAGTTATGGGAGTGATCCATCCAGTTCCAAAGGAGGAACAGGGTCAGGGTTTTTACTCAAATCTGTTTGTGGTTCCCAAAAAAGAGGGAACCTTCAGACCAATTTTGGATCTAAAGATCTTAAACAAATTCCTCAAAGTTCCGTCGTTCAAGATGGAAACTATTCGTACCATCCTACCACTGATCCAGGAGGGTCAATATATGACTACAGTGGATCTAAAGGATGCTTATCTTCACATTCCGATACACAAAGATCATCATCGGTTTCTCAGGTTTGCCTTTTAAGACAGGCATTACCAGTTGTAGCTCTTCCCTTGGGATTGGCTACAGCCCCAAGAATCTTTACAACGGTTCTAGGGTTACTTATGGCGGTCCTAAGGCCGCGGGGCATAGCAGTAGCCCCTTATTTAGACGACATCCTGATACAGGCGTCAAACTTCCAAATTGCCAAGTCTCATACGGACGTAGTACTGGCATTTCTGTGGTCGCATGGGTGGAAAGTGAACGAGGAAAAGAGTTCTCTATCCCCACTCACAAGAGTTTCCTTTCTAGGGACTCTGATAGATTCTGTAGAAATGAAAATTCACCTGACGGAGTCCAGGTTATCAAAGCTTCTAAATTCCTGCCGGGTTCTTCATTCCATTCCGCGCCCTTCGGTGGTTCAGTGTATGGAAGTAATCGGCTTAATGGTAGCGGCAATGGACATAGTGCCGTTTGCACGCTTACATCTCAGACCGCTGCAACTATGCATGCTCAGCCAGTGGAGCGGGGATTACACAGATTTGTCCCCTCAACTGAATCTGGACCAAGAGACCAGGGATTCTCTTCTCTGGTGGCTATCTCGGGTCCATCTGTCCAAAGGTATGACCTTTCGCAGGCCAGATTGGACAATTGTTACGACAGATGCCAGCCTTCTAGGTTGGGGTGCAGTCTGGAACTCCCTGAAGGCTCAGGGATCGTGGACTCAGGAGGAGTCTCTCCTTCCATTAAATATTCTGGAACTAAGAGCGATATTCAAGGCTCTTCAGGCTTGGCCTCAGTTAGCAACTCTGAGGTACATCAGATTTCAGTCGGACAACATCACGACTGTAGCTTACATCAACCATCAAGGGGGAACGAGAAGTTCCCTAGAGATGTTAGAAGTTTCAAAAATAATTCGCTGGGCAGAGATTCACTTTTGCCACCTATCAGCTATCCATATCCCAGGTGTAGAGCACTGGGAGGCGGATTTTCTAAGTCGTCAGACTTTTCATCCGGGAGAGTGCATTTGCACAACTGAATCATCGTTGGGGCAAACCAGAACTGGATCTCATGGCATCTCGCCAGAACGCCAAGCTTCCGTGTTACGGATCCAGGTCCAGGGATCCCAAGGTGACACTGATAGATGCTCTAGCAGCGCCCTGGTCTTTCAACCTGGCTTATGTGTTTCCACCGTTTCCTCTGCTCCCTCGACTGATTGCCAAGATCAAGCAGGAGAGAGCATCGGTGATTCTGATAGCACCTGCGTGGCCACGCAGGACCTGGTATGCAGATCTAGTGGACATGTCATCCTTTCCACCATGGTCTCTGCCTCTGAAACAGGACCTTCTACTTCAGGGTCCTTTCAACCATCCAAATCTAATTTCTCTGAGGCTGACTGCCTGGAGATTGAACGCTTGATTTTATCAAAGCGTGGCTTCTCCGAGTCAGTTATTGATACCTTAAGACAGGCATGAAAGCCTGTCACCAGGAAAATTTACCATAAGGTATGGCGTAGATATCTTTATTGGTGTGAATCCAAGGGTTACTCATGGAGTAAGGTCAGGATTGCTAGGATATTATCTTTTCTCCAAGAAGGTTTGGAAAAAGGATTGTCAGCTAGTTAAGCATCTGGCAGATGTTCCAGACGTTCAGGCTTTAGTTAGAATCAAGCCTGTGTTTAAACCTGTTGCTCCACCATGGAGCTTAAACTTGGTTCTTAAGGTTCTTCAAGGAGTTCCGTTTGAACCTCTTCATTCCATAGATATCAAGCTTTTATCTTGGAAAGTTCTTTTTTTGGTAGCTATTTCCTCGGCTCGTAGAGTCTCTGAGCTATCTTCCTTACAATGTGATTCTCCTTATCTGATTTTTCATACGGATAAGGTAGTCCTGCGTACCAATCCTGGGTTCTTACCTAAGGTGGTATCTAACAAGAATATCAATCAAGAGATTGTTGTTCCATCCTTGTTACACAATTTGGATGTGGTCCGTGCTTTAAAGTTTTACTTACAAGCTACTAAAGATTTTCGTCAAACATCTGCTTTGTTTGTTGTCTACTCTGGACAGAGGAGAGGTCAAAAGGCTTCGGCAACCTCATTTTCTTTTTGACTAAGAAGCTTAATCCGCTTAGCCTATGAGACTGCTGGACAGCAACCTCCTGAAAGGATTACAGCTCATTCCACTAGAGATGTGGCTTCCACTTGGGCCTTTAAAAATGAGGCTTCTTTTGATCAGATTTGCAAGGCGACGACTTGGTCTTCGCTTCATATTTTTTCAAAATTTTACAAATTTGATACTTTTGCTTCTTCGGAGGCTATATTTGGGAGAAAGGTTTTACGGGCAGTGGTTCCTTCCATTTAAGTTCCTGCCTTGTCCCTCCCTTCATCCGTGTACTTTAGCTTTGATATTGGTATCCCACAAGTAATGGATGATCAGTGGACTGGATACACCTTACAAGAGAAAACACAATTTATGCTTACCTGATAAATTTATTTCTCTTGTGGTGTATCCAGTCCACGGCCCGCCCTGTCATTTTAAGGCAGGTAATTTTTAAATTTAAACTACAGTAACCACTGCACCCTATGGTTCCTCCTTTCTCGGCTTGTTTTCGGTCGAATGACTGGCTATGACAGTTAGGGGAGGAGCTATATTACAGCTCTGCTGTGGGTGTCCTCTTGCAACTTCCTGTTGGGAATGAGAATATCCCACAAGTAATGGATGATCCGTGGACTGGATACACCACAAGAGAAATAAATTTATCAGGTAAGCATAAATTGTGTTTTTTAAAACTTTATAGATCCAAAAAGGGCCCAACAAAATACACAAAGCAGCATTTGCACATAGGCATATATGATTGGCAATTTACAATGCACGACAGGATGTTGGATGAGTTACTATTTTTTTAAATTACATAAATAGAGCCAGTAGGTGGAACTTGTGGACTTTTGTAATAATGAATGTGTATGCTTTTGTAACTACTGATTCCTTTACCTTTAAGTGGTTATTGTTTTTAACCAATATGAGCTTGTTTGCAGTTTTGAAATTTCTTAATGTGTGTCGAAACATTAAAGGGACATTCTGGTCAAAATTTAAATGCATATAGATGAATTACATCTTTGACTAGAAATATATTTGCAATATACATGTATTGGCAAAAATGCTAAAACACTGTTTAAGTTTTAACATTTTTCTCTGCACGTGCATGTGAAGCATAGCGAGATATTCTCACTGTACCAACATTGTATATATTGCAGCTGCTCAAAGTGCCAGTGGGGCTTGTATCATGTCAGCAATTAACAAATTGATGACTAGATTCCAAGTGTTGCGGTACAGCTATACCGCTGAAAAATTGTCCATTGCGCGTGTAATGGCCAGTAATGCATATTAAGAGTTGCGGCGGTATAGCTATACTGCAAGCATTTTAGCCTGTAACGCAACGTCCATTCCGCATTTATATGGGCTTTGCCCTTAAAAGGGCATTCAGTTCTTTTACACTGCCCTTTAAAGGGCATTCAGCTCTTTTACACTGACCATTAAAGCCATAATCTAAAAACAACCACCAAAAAAAATTAACATTAACCCCAGAAAATCTACTCACGGTTCCTGAATGCACACAGAGAGAAGCACACTCACAGGAACGAACAACTGGCTCAATACTATTGTTAGCCTGTTCTATAGTGATTTATAACCTGGGTGCAGCTTCTTTTAGCCCAGTATTGCTTTTCACAGAGAAGAACTTTTCTGTAGTATATCAGTCTGATCCCGCCTATTACGGTCAGTCCAGCACTGAAACCCCAGACGATCATTTAGGCCTTCATTGGGCCTCGTCAGTGAGGTGTAGCCATATTCCTCTAATCACACTGAGCAAGGAGTCTACATCTTGTTTCCCCTTTTTCCCATAGGGAGACTAAATACACACAGAGAGAAGCACACTCACAGGAACGAACAACTGGCTCAATACTATTGTTAGCCTGTTCTATGGTGATTTACCACCTGGCTGCAGCTTCTTTTAGCCCAGTAATGCTTTTCACAGAGAACTTTCCTGTAGTATATCAGTCTGATCCCGCCTATTACGTTGAGTCCAGCTCCGAAATACCAGGCAATTCCTCTCTGAACAAGGAACACAGCAACCCCAGACGATCGTTTCAGCCTTCATTGGGCCTCGTCAGTGAGGTGTAGCCATATTCCTCTAAGCACACTGAGCAAGGAGTCCACGTCTGGTTTCCCCTTTTTCCCATAGGGAGACTAAATACACACAGAGAGAAGCACACTCACAGGAACGAACAACTGGCTCAATACTATTGTTAGCCTGTTCTATGGCGATTTACCACCTGGGTGCAGCTTCTTTTAGCCTAGTAATGCTTTTCACAGAGAAGAACTTTCCTGTAGTATATCAGTCTGATCCCGCCTATTACGGTCAGTCCAGCGCCGAAATACCAGGCAATTCCTCTCTGAACAAGGAACACAGCAACCCCAGACAACTGTTTCGGCCTTCATTGGGCCTCGTCAGTGAGGTGTAGCCATATTCCTCTAAGCACACTGAGCAAGGAGTCCACTTCTGGTTTCTCCTTTTCCCATAGGGAGACTAAATACACACAGAGAGAAGCACACTCACAGGAACGAACAACTGGCTCAATACTATTGTTAGCCTGTTCTATAGTGATTTACAACCTGGGTGCAGCTTATTTTAGCCCAGTAATGCTTTTCACAGAGAAGAACTTTTCTGTAGTATATCAGTCTGATCCCGCCTATTACGGTCAGTCCAGCACTGAAACACCAGGCAATGCCCTTTTAAGGGCAGTGTAAAAGAGCTAAATGCCCTTTTAAGGGCAAAGCCCATACAAATGCCACTCTAGGGGCAATGGGCAGCTTAGGATTTTTTTAGACTTAGGTTTTTTATTTTGGGGGGTTGGTTGGGTGGTGGGTTTTACTGTTGGGGGGACTTTGTATTTTTTTTCTAAGTAAAAGAGCTGTTTAACTTAGGGCGATGCCCTACAAAGGCCCTTTTAAGGGCTATTGGTAGTTTATTGTAGGTTGGGGGGTTATTTTGGGGGGGGCTTTTTATTTTTATAGGGCTATTAGATTAGGTGTAATTGTTTTAATTTTTGATAATTTCATTTATTATTTTTTGTAATCTTAGAGTTTTTAATTTTTCGTCATTTTAGTGTTTATTATTTTTTGTACATTCCAAAAAACGAAAGAGAAGAGCGTTTAGCAATAATAAATAAAACATAGCTTTTATTGGGCTTGCATCATAAAAATAAGAGGTCAATAGACTAAGAGGCAGGGACACCTCTGGGCTGGCAAGCTTACGCGTTTCGGCTTAACGCCGTAATCATAGCATAGGGAAGCCAGTCACAGGTGTTCAATATATACACAATTGAAATAACATCATTGGTTAAAACCAAAGGAACTTTAAAATAAAGTCACGCACAAAAGTTAACCCTTACACTGCTGAAGCGAACCAGATCTAAACATATATGAACATAAATAAGAAATCAGCACTGATCATTTCATAAAGATACAGGGGTACAAATAATAATGATCAAAAATGCATATGCAGATTATGGAGGATATATACAAATATATAGAAAGATAATAAAAGAGTGTATAAGTGCAAAAACACCCTATACTTACAACTTACAAGTGTTCATGTGAACATATACATTTTATATATCTCTAAGCATAGGGTGTTTTTGCACTTATACACTCTTAATCTTTAATTATCTTTCTATATATTTGTATATATCCTCCATAATCTGCATATGCATTTTTGATCATTATTATTTGTACCCCTGTATCTTTATGAAATGATCAGTGCTGGTTTCTTATTTATGTTCATATATGTTTAGATCTGGTTTGCTTCAGCAGTGTAAGGGTTAACTTTTGGGCGTGACTTTATTTTAAAGTTCCTTTGGTTTTAACCAATGATGTTATTTCAATTGTGTATATATTGAACACCTGTGACTGGCTTCCCTATGCTATGATTACGGCGTTAAGCCGAAACGCGTAAGCTTGCCAGCCCAGAGGTGTCCCTGCCTCTCTTAGTCTATTGACCTCTTATTTTTATGATGCAAGCCCAATAAAAGCTATGTTATATTTATTTTTGCTAAACGCTCTTCTCTTTCTTTTTTTGGAATGTTCTTGCTGCCTGTATGAGCGTCTTTAGCACCCTGCCAGATCCCTATTCCTAATGGTGTTATACTCCTAGAGTGGAGGTGAGCACACTTTTGTCCGTTGCCAACTGCATTTGCTACATTATCCTGGAGCTTCGTGGCTACGGTATTCTGTGATTGATCTATCTATCTGGGATGAAATGCTATGGAGGCCTCTGATTGGAGCAAGTTTGAGAGGGATGGCATAGTCGTCAGCCCGCGGTGGTATCCAGGGCACACCCCCTTGTGAGCGGACCAGGTTTCCGTGGGGCACCCGTTTTTACGAACGTCGACGTCTTCGATTCATTCTTTGCAGAATCACACCAGACATTCATGAGTAAAGTGTATGAACAGCTTTTCGGTAAAACCGTAAGTGATCAGGACTCAGCGTTATATATATATATATATATATATATATATATACTATACTGAAGCTTTGTTGATGGACTTTACTTTCATAGGGTGGGATATAACACATATGTGTTTATGACATTACTGTGGCCAAGTGAATGGTGCTCCGGACAGCTTTATCTGCTTTATTTGCATGCTTTTTGATATCTGGATAGCGTGTGCATTTCCTACCACCTAGTGGGATAGCCTGGGCAGAGCCGCGTTTCCCGAGAGTTGGGATCTTTTATATTTATTTTTGGTTTACAATCTCCCTAACTTTTCTGGCTATATATTATATTTTGTAATCCTATATTATTTATTTTTTTCATAGTATTAGTTTTTTATTAATTTGTAATTTAGGTTTTTAATTTTTTCGTAGTGTTAGGTTTTTTTAATCATGTAATTTAGGATTTTTAATTGGTAGTTTTTCTTATTTTATTAGAATAGTTAGGGTAGGTTAATTTATAGTTTAAACTTTTTTTTTTTATTTCATAGGTAAGTTTTTATTTATTTAAAGATAGTTATATTGCAATTTTAATTTAAAGTTAGGGGGGTGTTAGGTTTAGGGGTTAATAGTTTAATTTAGTGTTTTGCGATGTGGGGGGCCAGCGGTTTAGGGGTTAATAGGTTTAGTTTAGTAGTTACGATGTGGGGGGCTGGCGGTTTAGGGGTTAATAGGTTTATTTAGTGTTGGCGATGTCGGGAGTGGTAGATTAGGGGCTATTAAATTTATTTAGCTTCGGCGATGTCAGGGAGCGGCGGATTAGTGGTTAATAATTTTATTTACTGTTGGCGATGTCGGGGGTGGCGGATTAGGGGTGTTTAGACTTGGAGTTTATGTTAGGGTGTTATTTTTAACTGTAACTTTCTTTCCCCCATAGACATCAATGGGGTTGCGTTACAGTGATTTGCCATTCCGCAATCGCAGGTGTTAGTTTCTTTTCTAACACTTTCTCCCCATTGATGTCTATGGGGGAAATCATGCATGAGCACGTAAACTCAGCCCTTGGCATTTGTGCGGTATGGAGCTTAACACACCATAACGCACAGCACAAGGAGGTTTTTTTAGTAACTCGTAATGGCAGAGCTATGGAAAGTGTAATAACACAAATTTTTTGGCCTTATTTTCGCACCCTGTTTAGCCCAAAATTTGTAATCGAGGTGTAAGTCATTACCGGATAGTAAAAGCATCTTAGACTCTCTGAGAAAGTGTTGTTAAAATGCTGGTGCACGGTGGATACTTAAATATACTTTTGATGCAGCTATAGCTTATATTAGAAGCATATTTGGTAATATAAAATAATGCTTCTATGCAAAACTGAAATGCATTCATGTGGATTTCAATTTTGGCTGTAATGTCCCTTTAAGCTATCAATATGGCATACAGCTGAAATGCATCAGCGTGCTGGGTTGATACTATTGTTTGGCTCACATTTTACTTGTGAGGAACAATAAAAGTTAAGTTGTATTTGTAGTTGCCCAATGTTTATTGGTTAATTTTAGTTTAAAATTGTTCACATTCATTTTAAAACCAACAGGAAAGTGGAGGCTGAACTAAACTCAACTTTAGGAATACATTGGCACAACTCCCACAATCTATTGGTGGACAGTGACACAACCCTCTGGCATAGAAACATTTTGCACAGAACAAATAAGAAACAAAAGATATTTACAAAAAAGAAGAAAGCAATTTTAAATTTTGCTCAAAATTTAATTAACTTAGGTTAATCAAGTCACTTATATAGTATTTTCTCATTTTAAATTTAGTAAATATGTTCTGCTTTAAAAGCTATTGCTTTGCATTTCTGTATTTATCATCACTCTATTTAATTCTTCTATAATCTTAACACACAGATCTCATTCTTCATTGTATACTCTATAATAGTATATCCAGATCATGTGATACAAGCTTCATGAAAACAAATCTGCGGTTTAGTAAATGCTCTCTGTAATTTTGCCCTCACTGGTTGTAAATTTTCAAATCAACTGCTTTTTCAAACCAAATTTAATCAAATTTTCAAACCAACTGCTTTTTTTCAAATCAAATTTAATCACTTGCTTTGCCATTTTGTTTTCAAAAAAAAAAAAAAAACTAAGTGACTTTAAGACACTCTTTCTAAAATTCCATTCTTATTACAGAACACTGAAAAGGGAACTAACCAAAAGTTAAAAGTGTAAATATTCAATTTGATTAATATCACTGCTGAATAATTTTCACATATACTTATGCTCCTGAGTTGAAGCAGGCTGTTAAGTACCTAATAGCTTGTGCATTTGCTTAGACAGATTATTACTATGTGGAGTCCATATTTGATTTGTGTGAAAAGAAAGTGCTTTGAGATTCATAGCATGAGCTGTGGTGCCATAGAAAACTAACATAAATTCAGGAAACAGATGGAAATAGGACTTATGAGAGGCCAAAATGTTTTCTAGCTATGTTGTACACAGAAATAATATTTTGCATCCTGGAAAAAATATGCTAAAAGCAAAGATAGATCTGATATGGCACAGAGTAAAACATAATTAACTTCACCATCAAACATCAAGGATTGGCTTAACTTTTAAGGCATTTTTTATGGGCTGCGGGGTGTATTGCAAAACCCTGTTATCACAGTCGTGTCATTCTGCACATGTCTGCAGAGAAATTTATATCTCAAAGTTATCAAAATGTGTGAAAATCACATACGTAGCCGCACTTTCATTTTTACTGTGAGTAAGTTCTTAAGAATAAATGACACAATATTGTTGATAATATAATAATAAGTCAAATAAGTCTTAATATTAAATTTAGTGTTTTGAGGTATGTTACTCTTGGTGTATATAATTATATGCATTTAGCTAGGGTAAGATACGTATCTATTTTTGATATAAAATGCGTGTGTCTGTGTGTGACACAGATGTTATCATCTCCAGGAGGATGTGATGGGTATTTATTTATGGACATGGATGTTAAATATAAAGGGAAAAAGTTGTTGATAGGGAAAAGAGAGAAGAAACTACACAATACATAGACACTCATACATAAACACACATCTATATTTCATGTAGCGTTAGTTTAGAAACATAGCAAGAGCATGGGCGTAGGAACAGGGAGGACTCATCTCACCCAGGAAATCATGTGGGGAGAGAGATAATGCATAAATCCCACAGTTAATTAAGGCAGGAGTATTGCTTATTAGCTAGAAGTGACGGAACTTCAAGGGCACAAAGGTCGCAGAAGTTACGCCACTGCTGGGGAAGTTGTTGTTCACTGTCAGTAGAAGACTGCTCAGTATGAGCACTAAATATCTTTGAAAAAGCCCCCACTATCAAGAGCAGCCTGCAGGTGCAATGTCAGGTAAAGGCAGCACCATGCACGCTGCATGTAGGTGCTTCCCAGTCCCATCACTACCCTGCCCACTGCCCAAGCCTTGATTCTCCATGAATTCTGCTACCATTTCCAGTCAGAGAGAGTTCTTGCGTTCACCACCTGAGCAGTAAACTGGCCACTCCACATCTCCAGTATAACCAGCTCAGAGGAGACCAGGCAGAAACAGCTCCTGCAGAGCCTGAAGGAGCAAGGTAAGAGGCTAAGAAGTGGCTGAGCTGAGACAGGGCACCACTCTAGACATGGGAGCCCATCTTTGTGTACATTGACAATGACAGTGCAGACTGCACACAGCATATGTGTCATTTCAGCACTCAGTGTTGAGACTCCAGGCTGCTCGTGTAGTGACTTAAAAGTGGAGGGGCACGGATAGCAGGTGGAACGCTATACCCAACACCAGCACTGCTCTGTGTCCAGTCTAATCCATCCCAAAGGGCAAAGGGAACATTCTGGGTTATTCTAGTGTTTTTGTGTGTGAGTGTGTCTGAGTTGTTTTTGTGTGTGTGTTTCTGTTTGAGGATGTTTTTGTGTGTGTCTGAGTGTTTTTGTTTTTCTGTGTCTGTGTGTCTCAGTGTTTCTATGTGTGTGTGTGAGAGAGAGCTTCTGTGTTGTGAGAATGTTTTGCGTGTGTGTTTACGTGTGTGAATATTTCTGTATATGTGTCTGTTGGTGTGCATGTATAAAGGTAGGAGTGGCCCTTCATGTATTCTTGCACCGTGGCCCTGAGGATTCTAGTTAAGTCTCTGATAAATACTGTTTATATATATATATATATATATATATATATATATATATATATATATATATATAATTTGCCATAATAAACCCTGGCAGTCAACAAGCTATCCCCCGCCCCCCCCCCAGATTTCTTTGGGTTCCTACGCCCATGAGCAAGAGCGTGGATATGTGTGTCAATTACAGAACCATTTTATCTCTTAATATAACCTCTTAACTGTGGCAGATTTTGCATAATTCTCTCTCTATTGATTTTGATATTGTATTGCTATTAACTTGTGTAGTACTACATACACATGGGAACTTTATCTGTATAGAGTGATAAAGATGCATATGTTAGTGCTTGAAAGAGGTGAAAAAGGGATACATATTACATAATAATAATACATCTGCAATTAAATTATTTCAAGAGTATCACAAGTGTTAGTATACATTATCCTATCATTAATATGTGTTTAGTAGAAGTGTTAGCACTGTAGAACAGTAAAGATTGTTTGCTGTATGCACATACAGAAGCACTGATGTGGATATCATGTCATGCTATGAATTCATTCATGATGTCACATATGAAGTCATCAAAAAAACTCAGAGAAACTTTAATTCCAGAATTTCTTGTCTTTTTTTTATTTTTTTATTTTTGAGTTATCCAAACCTAGTTTCCATACATTGTGTATGTTACTCATATTTAAACATTTCCTTTAATGAAAATTCACCTTGTTAATAAATTGCTGAACACTACATTAAAATTACAATATTAGGGGGGGCGGAGCCTGCAGCTGTTGCGGTAGGACGTGTGTCTGAAGAGCTCCTGATCCCAAACCGCTATTTTTGGATTAATTCTCAACTTAACTCCATTCTTTTTTGGAAAGTATAAGCTACTCAACCACTGTACTACTAAAGAAGGGACTGGAGGCTTCTGGCACAAAACGGACCTGCCTATGCTCCTCAGCTGACCGCACTATGACTGGCCATGAGGTTGCGGGGCCTTCTTGCTCTGTTCATTGGTGCCGTTAAAGCTACCGCAGATATACCCCCCCAGGATCCAAAACCCTGGGTTATCAAACCAGTTTAACTGTTACTGGACTGTTCTTTTATTTACTCTTGATAATTCCTAGTTTCATCTTAACATGGCGACCACAGCTTATATCACATTGCGGGAACTTGAGAACCTCCTTTGCTCGCACTTTGAAACAGTATCCAGAGTATGGGATATCAGGGCTGAGAACCTGGATAACTTGGCAAGACCACTTATTACTGAGGCTGGTAAAGCTAATGGGCTAACACTATCTAGAAGCTACATCCAAAAAGAGTCGGGCACTACGCTGCAAGATCTAGTGCAACCGTCTCTGGAGGTTGCTGACTTCCCTGCTAGCTTTGTGTGTACAAGAAGTGCCGCGGAGGAACATAAGATATTGGGGAGCAACGTCACTGAAGGGGCCCCCTTGCCTAACTCCCGCAGTTCCAAGATATCAGAAGAGGAACCACACACAGTCAGCCTTTCCAGCTCCCTAATGGTGGCCAACGCAGAAACGGAGCAGACTGCTACATCGCCGGAACATAGTGGCAGCGATAAACCTACCCCTGAATCAAGCGCCGAGACACAGCAGCCTAGTGACTGGGTGGCAATAGAAGGAGCGGCCCCTTTCACGCTCGGAGATGTTACCACGCTACAGGGTTCTACATACAGGCAAGAGATAAGGGCTGGCCGGGTTGCAATGCTACTGCTAGACGTGGGTAGTCGACCCCACTTGATCGTGCTGAGATTCTCTGATTGCAGTTGCGCCACCTTAAATCCCCTAAAGACAATGGCCAATGGACTGGGACTTTGCAGCTTCCTCGGGGCCGGTGTTGGTTAGTGGGTGAAGCCTTTTCTCTTGGTCAAGGGGCTCAGTGATGGGCACATACCGAGGAATAGTGCCGACACTAGGTAATCACTTTCAGTTCACTGACTGGTCTGTTCTCCCGTGAGCATAAGAGACACTTTAAATGTATAGAATATGGGCCTGACTGAAATATGTATTAGAATTTATTGCAGCTGATTGCTTGGTCTGGCACTATGTACTTTATGTGAGGTACGGACGGGTGGTTGGCTGGGACTTGGGTCTGCAGTACTGAGCGGTAGCCATTATTTTTCCACAAACCTGTTAGTACTATAGTGTTACCCCATGTCATTTATATAATGTGAAATGTTATGAAGGCCTGAAAGCCTGATGCCCGTTTTCGCAGCTTATCTTTGTTTGTTTATGGGAAATCTCATTTTAGATTGCCTTGACCATTAGTGGGTAATAGGGAGGAACTCTCTCTTTCCAATTTAAATCTGATTTTATACACATTGTGACACTAACACTTAACGCCTCTATTACAAGGATATAATGGTTATATAACTTTTCCCCACCATAGATATTTTGCAGTGTTATATAGGTTCTGTATGCTTGTGTATAGATATGTGCAGGTATTGGTTCTATATAGGTCCTGTGTCTACACAGGACTCCAGAGTTGCACGTGTATGTAGGTATTCATCAGGACTAGTATTTAAAACGATGTAAGTACATGTATACATGTGTACCCATATATATGCCATGAAAAGTAGTAAACAGGAAAAAACTTTATTATGCTGTATTGAACACTGCATAGAGGCCCTAAAGAGGCCTATATATCTTTATTATATCACTTTATTTAGAATGGGTCCAAGTGTGGACCTGCTAATATTTACGCCAATATTCGCCCCTGGATACTACTCTAAATCCGTGGCTCATGAGTGGCCACAAATTCTTTGCTGGGGTATGTTAAACTCTCACTTGTTTGTGTAGTCTAGGGGATTATCTCATTTATTTTACTCAATTATTTTGCCTTAGCATTGGGTCCATAAGTGGCCCTGTTAACATTCTCCCAATTTTCACCCCTTACCTGTATCTGGCACCTGAGGCCCGAAAGTGACCACTAAATTTGACTCGGGGGGTACTTTATCTTTAATTTTTATGGGAGACTAATGCTATAAAGAAAAAGAGGTTTGTTGTGGAGTTTGCACCCTAAATTTTTGCTTTCTGTTATTGAATCATAAATGGCATTATATTTTTTGTAATATTAATGTGCTAGTCTTGGGGAGCCTGTCAAATATTGAGATACTTGGAAGGTCCAAAAGCGGCCAGCCTAGAGTATATGTATAAGCCTGCATGGACTCGATGTTTTGATTTGTTCTCTGATATGCTGATGTGCAAGTAATCGACTAGGACCTTACTGTTCTTTTTTTTTTTTTTTTTTTTCTTAGACATGCCATTCGTTATGTACTGTGCAAACTTGATGTCAATAAAAATTATTTAAAAAAAAAATAAAAAATTGCAATATTACCCTTGACAGTCATTATACAAAATACCTTCCATTTCACAAGATCGTACCTTAACTTACCTTTTTGTAGGGTTGCTTCTTCAGTCATGTTTTCCTGGACAGTTATGGACAGTAATATGTTGCCAGTTTTTTTTAGCTAGAAGTTTATATTGTGCTAAACAGCACTATTAATTTTCCTCCCTGTACCATGTGTAACTCATAACTGTGCAGGAAAACATGGCTGAGGTGACAACCCTATCATGTTGCCTACTAAAGGGCAAAGTCATGGAATAACATAAGCAAGTTGTCATAATTACACTTAGTTGTACACTTGAGTGGCGTGCATGCAATAGACATGTGCAATTTCAGATATTCGGCTTTCTATTGTTCAAATTAGTCTGAATATGGCCACAGGTAGCAGCGTTTGACTATTTTCGGAGACAGATTTATTTATCTAATAGTTCAACACACAAAGATCTGTGAAAATAGCTGAGCAATGCTTCTCTGCGGCCATACTTGGCTTTCCTCTATACAAACAAATGAAAGTGCAGGTCTATTGTGCAATGTGTTTTTAGATGTTTTTCAATATTCTAAGATATGTTGTGATAATTTGATCTATAGCATTGTTAAGTAGAACTAGAGCCATCTTTAACACAGGGCAAAAGGGGCAGCTGCCCAGGGCCCAGTCTTTGTTGAGGGGCCCAAGAGTCCTAAAAAAGAAATTAAAACAAATTATTTATTTTTTTTGGGTTCATGCCAGACTGCTGTGACATGGGGGACACACACAGTCAGTGGGTCATGTGACATGGGGGGGACACACAGTCAGTCCTAATACTGTCACATTCAAAAGTGCTTATTTTTATTTGTGAGAAACTGTGCCAGACCATGCCGGTGTCATTTGGCAGGCCAAGCTAGTGCCATGTGCTGTTTTAGATGTGCACTGTGCAGCACTGAATGCTAAGCCCTAACTCGGCATCCAGCCAATCCCACTGCATCAGAAAAGGTTCTGCTGGGGTTACCACTGTTACCAGGAAACTGCTCTGGTGGTGGGGATTGTTTCTGGGTAGGGATGACTGTAGGCGCATGCAGCAGAATGCTGGAACGACAGGCATGTGAGAATTTGAGCATCTGTGCAGTTGCACACACTGCTCTCTTCAGTCTTGAGGCTGTGTGACTCATCTCACACTGTATCCATGCAGTCTTGGGCAGACAGCATCCAGTCTGTTGGTCCCCTTAGCCCTGCTCTTTCTGCTGTGGCCCTAAGATCAACTAACTGAAGTTTTTTAGGGGAACAGTGCTATGTAGAAAGGTGTCAGTGGGAAGAATAAGTTAGTGCACACACACCCCTCCCCCATGTAGCATTGTCTAGTGCAGGGTGAGAGGGAACTTGTTCCTAGCAAAGAAGTGACATGTGATGCTAGATGATTCACTGCTGGGCTAATCATTTTTTAAAAAATATATAAAATATATTGATTTAGTTGTTTTTAGGGATGTTGGGGTGGAGAGCGAAATTGCATGGGGGGCCCAAGAAAATGTTTGCACAGGGTCCAGTCAATATTAAAGACAGCCCTGAGTAGAACAACTTTGTTATATATAAGGAATATAGCAGTGCTTGGTGATTATACACATGTGCATTTGGGCTCAGTTTTAATGTATGAATGAGTCAGTTCTAACCCTCTGTGTCTACGCATAGTAACTTCAAAACCTCGAGGCTTGACAAGAATTTGTCAGGTAAGTACACAAGTTGTTGCATCAAAAAAGTCTGATACAATTAAAACAAACAAACAAACACAAAAACAAAGGATATGTACAGTTAGCCCTTGTTTTGCTCCAGTTCAATTTGCACCTGTTCCTAGTGAGCATGTGACCACTGAGGAAGTTATTTTACACGCTCATTATTGAAAACAAATGTTTTCCAGAAGAGTTTTTGCCACCTGGATTTATAGTACATCACTGCAATACTGTTTAGAGTAGTATGCCATCCATCTGCTTTCTTAAAGGGCCAGTTAAATGAATTGTAAAAAAAAAAGGCTATCATGCATATAAAAGAGCAGTAACATATTAAAAATATTTTTAATGCTGGCCTTTTTTTTTCCCAATAATTTTTTTTATTGAGAAAATTAGGTATAAACATAGACATTTTGCATATCCACGCAGGGATGTGTATGTACATGAACATTTACGTTTGATGCATAACCTAGGGCAGATAGAATTAATAACTGAAGACAAATAAGAAGGAGAATTAGTGTACTGTCATACATAAATTTAAGTACAAGTAGTTGTAGGGTATTCATATTCAACAGTTTAGAGCAGTAGGATTGGTGCTATCGAAATTAGGGCATGTTTAACCAGAAGTGCCCTAAGTTACTTAATGATTTCTCATTTTACGCTATAATACATTATAATTATATTTTTTCTAGAATGTTATGTAAGAGAGGAGCGGGGAAAGGATATTCAGTGGGCGAGAGCCACTCAAAAATAGTAGGGGTATAAAGGGGGTGGGGGGGGTGGGAGTTGCGAATGTGATTTATATAAAATGCGCACGGGAGTGCACTATAAATTATATCTATATGGTGGACCAAGTACTTCGGATGTCAATATAAGATCAGTGTGGCAAGGGATCTATGAGGAAAAAGGTATTGTTAAGTGAGATATTTGAGTATTTTATGAGTTAAAGTGGCTAGTGGTATAGGGGTCAGGGGTGCCGGGGAGAGAGGGGAGATCTCCACCTGGGGTGAAAAATGTTCAGTATTCTGTAAGGGGGTGGGGACCAGTAGACATTAACCTTCAGATTAGAATACATTGACAAGTCTATGTACTAGTTAAAACTAAACCAATAAGGAAAATAAAAAACAGTTCCACAAATGATGAGTGTCTTTCTGTTACAACACCATATATAAACATAATAGGTGCATCATGAGGGCATCGTTGAGGGTAGGGCCGTATGATAGCAAAGGTAAAGGCTAAGGTAACATTGTGGCCTGTAGTAGCATACTTTTCGTACGTAAGAGAGCATTGGAGTAGTTTGCCCACCTGTAAGGTGTGTAAGTTCAACATCAAAGAGCTGAAATCATTGGGTAACTCAGATAGTATGTAGGGAGATTATTCTGCTTAAGAAAACAAATCTATAATGTCCCCTTATACAACTCTCTACAATGATAATAGGGTGGGATGTGTAACCTGTGTCATCTAGTAGCAGAATTAGAAACAAGATGTAAGACATATGCATGCTCAGGAATTTTGATAAGGCCAGTCTAATAGTCCACTACCCTAAGTCAGTGGATGAAGTATAGGACAGTTTAGGGTATGATGAGTGTGAAGTCTGGTCCGCTACAATCACCTAATGTAATTGTTGTAGTATAGCTGATATATACAGGTAGACTTTAGTCTACATTAATAGATGTAGTCCTAGGCCAATGTGTAGGGTGATTGTGAGCTAGTAGGACCTCATGTAGCAGAGAAAAATATTCTCCAGCTAAGATTAAATACCTTATCTGTGAAAGAAAAGCAGTAGGTCAGTGTAACATGAACATAACTTGGGGAACTTTATGAACCATCAACTACATTGAACAGAGTACATTACCAAATGTCCATAGTCCTATCAGTGTTGTTCCGTAATCATGGAACTATCAGCCATCCCCGCATAGGGATGTAGAGGAGAGGAAACTACAGGGATGGAAATATAGATTGATAATGTCAGGGTGATGTATTTCAAGATGCTATTCCATCATAACATAAAATCAGGGGTCATCATTTGTCGATGGGATTTCTTTTCTTTTAGCTTGATAGCTGAATCTTTGTGGCAATGGGCACCACTCTGGAGCTGTAACGTTAAGTTTCTCTGCTTTATCAGTGATCTCTTTGGGTTGGTTCAAGGGATGGAGTAATTCCAAAGATAGCAAGAGTTTGGTCTCCTTGTGTGGAGATGGTGTAGGAGTGGTCATCAATTTGAAAAAATAGCTTAACTGGGAAACCCCATCTATATTTAAGATTATTCTGGCGGAGGCATTGGGTTACCTGCTGAAAAGAGCGCCTCTTGGATAGCGTATATGAGGACAAGTCCGGAAATATCTGAATAGCCTGGAATGGAGCTTTTAGGTTTTTGTTCTGGAATGATGCTCTGAGGATCTTTTCTTTAAATGTGTAATAGTGCAATCTAATGATTACATCTCTATGTGATCCTGAAGGTGAGTTTCTCAACCAGAGTGCCTGATGAGCTCTGTCAACAAGGGCTTCTTGATCTTGTATGGGTCGTAAGAGTTCCCTGAATATATCCTGTAGGTATTTAGCAAGGTCAGGTGTTCCAACTTCTTCTGATATGCCACAAATTATTTTATTGTTACAAAGCAACCTGTCTTCCAGGTCCACCATTTTGCATTCTAAGTCCCAAATCATTTCAGTGAGAGACTGGGTATAGGCGAGAAGGTTGGAGTGGTCCAAGTGGAGATCCTCCTGTTTCCGTTCCAGGATTTCTGTTCTTTCTCCAAGTGAGGAGATATCTCTTTTAAGTTCTGAAACTGACATTTTAAATTCCTATTTAAGAGATGAGTGGTGAGAGTCCATCTTGTTTGACAACTCTTTAATAGAGTCTAGTATAGAAGAATGGTTATTAGAGGACCTCTCACTTGAGTGAGTTGTGGCTCTATGGGTTCCTTTAGTGGAGATTATTGATTCTCTAGATTCCTCATCCGACATGTCTTGTTCATAAAGGATTTTGTTAGTAAAGTGATCTGATAGGGTCCTTTTTGGGGCATCAGCATGTTTCTGCTTCTTCTTTTGAGAACAAGCCATATTGTAAGATGTGAGGACAATGTAACTTCAAGCGTTCCTCTAGTGAATAGGTGAGATGACCTCCTATGGTAAGTGGCAGGTAGAGAAAGCAGATCCGGCACCCCCCTAGGTGATAAGCTTAGCACATCATTCTTGAATGAGGTTACCGCTAGATACTATGTTTCCTAGGATACAGCTTGCTATGGGGTCACAGTAACAACTACTAGTCTGCCCCTCTCCTGGGCAGGTTAGGTAAAAGGGACGTGGGGTATGACCCATAGGCAAAAGGGCAGGCGAGAAAGGGAGGAGAGAGGACAGAGGGCACTAGTGATCAAATGCCTTACTTCACAGGATAATGAGGCAGATGTTTTATGGGAAAGTCCTTATGCCAATATCCTATATATGTAGTTGTATGAGAGAGTGCGGGCCTAGATGAGGAAAACTTGCACCTCTGGGCAGGTGGCATGTGAGATCTTGATGTGGAAAATCAGGGCCAAGTATGAGGGGTATTGGGCCTCTGCAGTTAACTGGACCCACAGGACTGTGTGCCCCTATTTAGAGCCTTTTGTTGGATGTCAAATGGTGACCTATAAGGTCTCTTTTATGTAAATGAATGTCCGAACAGGAGCCCTATGATATGGCTAGAGGGCTATGGTGGGCTTCTATGTCATCAAGTGCGACCCAGATATGGTAAATTAGGGCTAATTGTGGGAAGTATGAGGCATCTTCAGTTAATTAGGCCTGCAGGGCTGGTAGCTCCTGTTAAGTATTCATGAATTTGATATCAGGAATAGCCTCAAATGGCAACTCAGGAGGTCTCACTTAGGCCAATGTGTACTTGGAAGGAGCCCTATGATGTGATAGAAGGGCTGTGGATATATAGCAGACTCCTATGCCGTGAGTCAGGTAATGATGTATGAGGTGCGTAAGCTTACCTCCTGTGCATGTCTTCCATTAATCCTCCTCTAGTCTCTCCAGTGGGATCACATACAGCACTTAAGTGGAAGTGCTATCTATCATCAGGATATAGTCAGGAGATCTCCAGCTGTGATCCGGAGGGTTGAGCTGGCATAGCTGCAAGGTGCATGTGGAGCGTAGGGGTATGAAAGCCTCCTTGCTATCCACTCCTCGTCAGCTTGTAAGGACTACAGACAGATCCCTTCAGGGCACTGCTGTTGCTTCCCACCTATTTTGGCTTGGCCGTTTAGGACCTCCCAAGCATCCGTACTGATAGGCAGCTCGGTTCAGGCCGACGGTTACGGGTAGAGAAGGCTGTTAGGCAGGGCAGATTAATCCTCTAGATTAACGCCAAACGGAGTCCGAAGGAGAAGTTCCTCTAATCTTTGTTTCAACATAGTCTTCCTTTTTTTCCCCTACTGCTATAGGGACACTAGGATCAGGGGGAGTGGTTATATGAATAGTGGGGAGTATAAAACCCCTAAAAAGTATATTATACAGTACTTGGTCCACGGAGCTTTCTGAAAGTGCGGCTACCCTGTATCGTGGCAAGCTCTGCCCCCCAATGCTGGCCTTTTTAAAAATTGAAGCTAACAGAAAGTGAGTCTGTGTGCTTGTTAAAAAATCTGTTAAATAAAAATGGCTGCCCACTGGCTGACAAACAAAACTCCCCACTCCCTTATTGATGGATAGTGACATGCTTCACATGCATAAAAGCAATTTTTATATTGCTGCTTTTACATTTACAACATTAATTTCAGGACTTTATATATTAAGTTATAATATAATAATACATTACTAATTTTGAGAGGGTCCTGAAACCTAACTTATTTACTTCCCATTGACTTACATTATCTAACTGGGTTCCTTTTAAATCGATTAGGGTTTTCTTCTAGCTAAAAAAAAAAATACTCTTAAAAGATATTTACCCATAATTGTAAAAATAAACTATTTGTAATTGTGTCTAAGAGAAATAATCACAATTATCTGATAGATAGCTGGAGCTCAGGAATGATAAGCAAAGTACAGCACGACCCATATATAATATTGGCTTAAGGAGTTTATTGATAAATTGAGCTCAGTAACTAAGTAAAGCAAAGGGACAAAGTTATTTACAATGCTTGATATATTTTGCAGCCCCCTCTTGTGAGTATTTACATGATGATTAAAAATATTACCCGGAATGAGACGGCATAATACATAACATAATTTATATTTTACCTGATAAATTCATTTATTTCATGGTGGTGAGTCCACGAACTGTTATGTATGGGATATACATTCCTAACAGGAGGAGGCATAGTTTCCCAAAACTCAAAAGCTATAAGCCCCTCACACCTCACTCATACCTTAGTTTGATGTATAGCCAAGTGATGAGATGCTTAAAAGTAGTAAAAGCCAAAATGAGGAGCAGAGAAAAAAGATGTGCTTAAACAAAAATAACCCCAAATGGGTGGGGGCTCATGAAATTAATCCATAACCCAAAAATTAATATGTCTTTTATGGCAAAACTCAGTATATAGACCCAATTATCAAACCAAGATAACTGCCTAAAGAACCTTTCTACCAAAGGTTGCTTCTGACGAAGCAAAATCTTCAAAATGGTAAAATTTAGTAAAGGTATGCAGAGAAGACCAAGTGGCCGCTTTTTCAAATTTGATCAACTAAAGCCTCATTCTTGAAAGCCCAAGATGTGGCAACTGATCTAGTCGAATGAGCTGCTAACCCGCCTCCAAATAAGCTTTGTGAATCAGAAGTTTCAACCAAGCAGCTAAATAAATAGCAGAGGCCTTCTGGCCTTTCTTAGGGCCAGAAAAAAAGAACAAACAGACTAGAAATCTGTCTGAAATCCTTAGTAGCATCAAAATAATATCTTAATGCTCTAACAACATCCAAAGAATGTAAAGATTTTTCTGAATAATTTTGTGGATTAAGAAACAATGAGGGAACAATAATTTCCCTGCTAATGTTGTGTGAGGTAACAACTTTAGGCAAAAATTTAAAAGTATTCCGCAAAACAGCTTTACCTTGATGGACAATCAGATAAGGAGACTCACATCATGCTTCAACCACCTCCAACGAAGGCAACGCTTAAAACTAAGGTATAAATGAGGCGGGAAGGGTTTTACAGTCTTTTGAGGTTTGGGAAACTTTGCCTCCTCCTGGTAGGAATGTATATACCATATGTAACAGCTTGTGGACTCTCGCCACCTATATGAAAAAACAATAATAATAATACTAATATATATATATAATATATATGTATATATATATATATATATATACAGTATATATATATATATAAAAAAATATATATATATATATATATATATATATATATATATACAGTATATATATATATATATATATATATATACACAGAGACACACACTTTTGAGCCTTTTCCAGTCAGACACCTTGATATGCAATATATCCATTTAGAACAAATTGAATATTTTTTTATTTTTTTAGCAGAAATACTTCAAATACCTTTGTTTTTCACTAAGAACCGAATGCTGGTTAACTGCAACGCTCGACAAAATAGTTGCACAAAACATATCACAATTACATTTAAAAATACAGTTGCAAGAAAAAGTTAAAAGGGCTCAAAGACATCAGGTCTCATTTAGATAATGATACATGTATCAAGAAGCCAGAGTAGAAGAATAAGCTACGTAACTCATTCAGCAATCAGATGTACAATAGATGTTTCAGCATAGAGTCTCTATTGAAATATATAGTCACAGCATCTGCCAAGCAAAAAGGAAATAGATGTAGTGAGAATTAGTCAGCATAGGCGATGAGGCTGTATTAGTAGCAGGAAAGTGGGACATGCAGCACAGATCAGCCTTAGAGTAATATATTCAATGCAGTACATCAAGCAAGCAAACGAACCAGCTCCCTCTCCCCGGGGTACAACCTACTGATGACTAACCCTTGCCTAAGAGACCCCACCTAGGGACTGCACACAGGGTTGATCTCACCAATGGTAGTTATTCGTCCGCAGTTCCATTCAAGGCGGTCACTTAAGCTTGTTGGAGCAGTTTCACCTTTATATTTGTAATCCATATCAACATCGCCAGTCTCGCTGTAATTATTCTTACCGCTTGGTAGGTGTAAGCAGGGGATCCTCACTTGTCCCAAATAGATGCAAACACTAGGCCGGCCATGCCAAGGTAGTAAAACAAAGGCAACACGTGTTTCGCCGCTGGCAAACAATCTCAATGCGGCTACTTCAAGGCAAAACTTTAATTAATTTGAACAGACAATAGGATTTAAGTAGCTCTCATTCTATTGGCTGATTTGAAAATGTCAGCCAATAGGAATGCAAGGTACCCCAATATAAAATGGGTACCTTGCATTCAATCTTCAGTGTGCGGCAGTTGATCGCATGAAGAGGACCCTCCACGCTGGATGTCTGCACGGCTTTCTTTCGTGCACAGAGCCGCCTTTGCTCCGTGCCACTGGGATAAAGAAAGAAGATGGCCCCACACTGTATGAAGATGGATCTGCCTGAAAGAAGACCTTCACCACCAGACTTCAGGAATGGTAAGTACCTTTGTCAGGGTTAGTGTTAGTTTTTTTTTTTTTTTTGGTGTTTTTTTTTTATAGATTAGGATTTTTTTATTATTTAATGGGCACTAAAGAGCTGATTGCCCTTTTAAGGGCAATGCCCATACAAATGCCGTACAAAAGGCCCTTTTAAGAGCTATTGGTAGTTTAGTGTTAGATTAGGGGGTGTTTTTATTTTGGGGTGTCTTTTTTGTTTTTATAGAGGTATTAGATTAGGTTTAATTTTTCTATTTTGAATAATTTTGTTTATTATTTTTTTGTAATCTTAGATTCTTTTTATTTTTCACAATTTTAGACTTTGTTATTGTTTGTAATGTTAGGTTTTTATTTTTTATTCCTAGTATTAGGTTTTTTTAATTTAGTTATTTAGGTTTTTTTATTTTTGTTATGTTTTATTTTTTTAAAATAGTAATGTTAGATTTATTTATAGTTTAAACTTAGGTTTTATTTATTTTACAGATAAGTTTTTATTTATTTGATGGTAGTTATATTGTAAGGTTAATGTAAAGTTAGGGGGGTGTTAGGTTTAGGGGTTAATAGTTTAATTTAGTTTTTTGAGATGTGGGTGTTTGACGGTTTAGGGGTTAATAGGTTTAGGTTAGTATTTGCGATCCGGGGGTGGCGGTGTTAGTGATGTGGGGGTCAGCGGTATAGGGGTTAATAGGTTTATTTAGGGAGTCACAATGTGGGGGGTTGGCGGTTCAGGGGTTTTTAGGTTTATTTATAGTTGGCGATGCAGGGGGGCAGATTATGGGTTAATAGTTTTATTAATGTGTAAGTAATGTCGGTGGGCGGTGGATTAGGGGTTAATAGGTTTATTTAGTGTTGGCGATACGGGGGTGAGGAATTTGTGGTTAATACTTTAATTTAGTATTGGGGATGTGGGTGGGGGTGGCGGATTAGGGGTTAATGGTTTTTTATATAGTATTTACGATGTGGGGGATGCGGTTTAGGGGTTAATAGGTAGTTTTCTTACGACCGCTGCTTCTTAACTTCCTTTTTAGGTGGACCTTAAACGATGGGGCTCCAAAGCAGCATCCACTGCTTAATAAATGGACCCCTAAGAGACAAAGCCTCTTCTGACGTCACGGGTACTAGCAGCAATATTCCTGTCAATCAAGTATGTTAACTCCCGCTCTCCTCCGAACCGCTACACAATATCTTCTGAGTTGACACAAAACATTCTGTGATTGTTAGCTTACAAGCTAAAACAGTAAGTTTAAACACTGTTTATATACAATTTTTTTCAACATTGTTTCTTAATCTAATCATAAAAATATACAGCAATCGTAGGAGAATATATGTGAAGAATTACATTTCATCTACTAAAATTTTGAAAGTATTTCTGACATAAAGATTTTTTTCGGAATTACTTAAAAGGTAGTTTAACTTCCAAAGAATGCTACCTTTTCAACTCTCAGTTTATGATCAGAATGAAAGATTTCTTATTTTTGCTTTTGAAGTTCATAATGTGAAACTGAGAATATTTGTGACAATTATTTATATTTAATAAAGTGTTTAACTATGTATTTAATGTAAATATTTAACATTTCAATGAATTTCACATAGGGGAATATGTTCTAAGTACGTGAGTAAGGGTTTTTTCCACATTTTTCGCTCTCCATTGAAGCTATGGGGGAATACATTAAGGTGATATTCAAACTTTGAAGTTTGTTTTTTTGCGCACATCGGTTTAGTGCTTGTGCGAAAACGTTTTACTTTTAACTTATAATACGAGCGCTACCTGACGCTTACAAAAAGCCTCCATCAAGCATTGTTAACTTCGAGCAGGAATGCAAAGTACCGCTCCACTCCTAATTTAGTCCAATATTACTTGTGTATAATATGACCAACCAATAATCAGACAGTGCTGTGATAACTGGAATTTAAATATTTGGACCAGTCTAGTAAACCGTTGAGTGTGTGCTGCAAGAAGGTAGGTCAATCCATACCATGTTGAAAGTTTAATTCCTGATTTGACCCATGTTTTCTCATCTTCACACTAGAAATACGTTCTTCATTTTTATCCAACACACCATTATCCTAGCATTAACAAATCCTGCACTGTACACATTTTCAGCACCAAATGACAATAATAGAAAAACTCTCCTCAACATTTTTAAGAAATCTCTAGTTAATTAGCTAATAAAGCTACTGATTTGTTAAGAAATCATATTTAAAGGGATGGTTAAGTCAGCTAGAGCATGCAATTTTAAGCAAGTTTTTAATTTACTCCCATTATAATTTTTTTTTCGTTCTCTTAGTATATTTCTTTGAAAAAGTAAGAATGTAAGCTTAGAAGCTGGCCCATTTTTGGCTCAGCACTAGACTTGTGCATGGCGGAAAAATTCGTTTTTGGTTCGTTTCGGATCGATTCGGATGTTTTATAGTTTCGTTTTCGGATCAATTTGAATTTGGATACATTTGAATGCATTCGTTTTGGATTCGTTTGGATTCATTCAGATTCAAATAAAATAAGATGTATTCCGATGTATTCGGTTCGGATTCGATTCGTAAATTCTGAAGTTCGGTATGTGTTAGGTGGGATGTGCTGTGTATTAGACTTGTATTATGTACTGTAATATTAGGTGTAACCCATAGCAGAGTGATATAACCTAATATACAGTACAATACTAGTGTAATTGTGATTAGTCCATGGCCATTCGAATGTTACGAATAAATTCGAACTAATTCGGATTTATTCGTTAGATTCGGTGCTACGGTAATTCAGAAATTCAAATCGAGCCAATTTAAATTCAGAACAAAACGAAATGCACATGTCTACTCAGCACCTGGGTAGAAAAATTGATAATAGGAGTGTCAGGGTGCCAGGAATCAGACTGAGACGAGAAGTGCAAAAATAATCACACCTTTATTAATAGCAAAAAATAATAATAAGTCCACAAGTCAAATAACAAGCCAGGAGTCAAAACCAGAGCTGGTAGTCAGACGAGCCGAGTCAGGAGCCAAAGCGAATAGTCAGACGAGCCGGAATCAGGAACAAGGAAAACAGCAGAGTCAGGAACAAGCCAGGGATCAGGAACCAGGAAGGACGTCAGGCAGCCAGGTAAAACACAGGAGCTCTCACAAACAGGTCTTAGACAACGCGAATGCAAAGCATACTGAACAGAGGCCCTTTAAATAATAAGTGATGACATCACAATTCTGAGACTGCATCCTGTCTCACATGGATGATGCACAACAGTCTGGCCATAAAAGGAGGTGCAGGCAATGAGCAGCATCCCCCAAAATGCACCAAGTCAGGAAGAGAGGTGAGTAAAATGGCTGCCAGCAGCACATGGCAAACACAACAGGGGAAAAAACCCTGACAGTACCCTCCCCTCAACGACCCCTCCCCCGCGGGAGGACAAAAGGCTTATTGGGGAAACGGGCATGGAAGGCACGGAGGAGGGCAGGAGCATGAACATCAGAGGAGGGAACCCAAGAACTCTCTTCCGGACCGTAGCCCCTCCAGTGAACCAAATACTTTACACGGCCCCTGGACATATGAGAGTCAATAATGCTGCTGACCTCATACTCCTCATGGTTGTCAACAAGGATAGGATGAGGACGAGGCAACACAGTGGTAAACCGATTACAAACCAATGGTTTCAAGAGGGAGACATGAAAAACATTGGAGATGCGCATAGCAGGAGGAAGGTCAAGAGCGTAGGCCACAGGATTAACCCATCGGAGTATTCGAAAAGGACCAACATAACGGGGAGCCAATTTATTGGAAGGCACATGAAGGTTCAAGTTGCGGGAGGACAGCCAAACTCTCTCACCAACCTGGTAGGAAGGTGCGGGGAGACGCCTACGATCAGCCTGGAACTTTTGGCACTGCATGGAACGATGAAGGCAATCCTTAATCTGGACCCACGTGGAACGGAGTTGCCGGAGATGCTCCTACAAAGCCAGAATACCCTGAGACATGAATGAATTGGGTAACAAGGATGGTTGAAACCCATAATTCACCATGAATGGAGATAACTTGGAGGAAGCATTAATAACACTATTACGAGCAAACTCTGCCCAAGGTAACAGTTCAGACCAATTATTGTGGTGATCTGAGACATAGCAACGGAGGAACTGTTCCAGAGCTTGATTAGACCGTTCCGCAGCCCCATTGGATTGAGGGTGATATGCCGAGGAGAAGGAATGCTGGATCCCCATTTGAGCACAAAAGGAACGCCAAAATCTGGAGACAAACTGGCTACCCCAGTCCGACACTATCTCCTTGGGTAACCCATGTAAACGGAAGACCTCCCGGGCAAAAATTGAAGCAAGCTCCTGTGCGGTAGGCAGCTTCATCAAGGGAATGCAATGTGACATTTTAGAAAAACGGTCAACCACGATAAGGATAACAGTATTGCTATTGGAAACAGGGAGCTCGACAATGAAGTCCATGGAAAGATGTGTCCAAGGATGCTCACCATTAGCAATAGGTTGAAGAAGACCCACAGAAAGACGTCGAGGAGTCTTATTCTATGCACAAACTGAGCAGGAGGCAACATACGCAGCAACATCAGAACGAAGACCTGGCCACAAGAATTGTCGAGTGACAGACCAAATCATTTGGTTCTTGCCTTAGTGACCTGCGGCTTTAGGATAGTGGTAAGTGTGCAAAAGTTTAGTTTGAAGATTCTCAGGAACAAAACACTTACCACTAGGTTTCTCAGGAGGTGAATTGGTTTGTGCAGCCAGGATCTCCTCCCCCAAGGGAGAAGTCAAATTAGTACGTATGGTAGCCAAAATATGGTCAGGAGGTATAACAGGAGTAGGTACAGACTCCTCCTTGGACAGAGGCGAAAATTGTCGAGAGAGGGCATCAGCCCTAACATTCTTACTACCAGGCAGGTAGGAGACCACATAATTAAACCGAGACAAAAATAACGCCCATCTGGCCTGTCGGGGCGAGAAACGTTTTGCTTCAGATAGATAAGTTAAATTCTTGTGGTCAGTAAGAATGAGCACTGGCACGCTAGTACCCTCGAGAAGATGCCTCCATTCCTTAAGTGCCAAAATTATAGCAAGTAATTCCCTGTCGCCAATTTCATAATTGCACTCCGCTGGAGACAATTTCCTAGAGAAGAAACCACACGGATGCAAGGAACCATCAGGCGTAGGACGTTGAGACAAGAGGGCACCTACTCCAGTCTCAGATGCATCGACCTCAAGAACGAAAGGCAGTACAGGGTTAGGATGAGCGAGAACTTGAGCGGCAGCAAAGGCAGTCTTAAGACTATCAAAGGCCTTAATGGCAGTAGGTGACCAATGGAGTGGATCATTCTCTTTATGGGTCATGTCTGTGATAGGTTTGACCAAGGAAGAAAAGTTTTTAATAAACTTTCTATAGTAATTGGCGAACCCCAAAAAACGTTGAATAGACCGAAGACAAACTGGGCGAGGCCACTGCAGAACTGCAGATAACTTGTCAGGATCCATGGAGAACCCTGCAACGGAGATAACATAACCTAGGAAGGTTACTTGAGTCTGATGGAACTCACATTTCTCAAGTTTACAAAACAGGCCGTTCTCACATAGTCTCTGAAGAACCCGTGTAACATCAGAACGATGAGCCTCAAGTGTGGGTGAGTGTATGAGGATGTTGTCTAAGTACACCACAACACACTGTTGTAACATATCTCGTAGGACATCATTAATAAATTCCTGGAAAACAGCAGGAGCATTACATAGGCCAAAGGGCATTTCAAGATACTCATAATGCCCGCTCCTGGTGTTAAATGCTGTTTTCCATTCGTGGCCCTCCTTAATCCTAACGAGATTGTACGCTCCTCTAAAATCAAGTTTAGTAAAGACCGTAGCTCCCTTGAGGCGGTCAAAGAGTTCCGTAATAAGCGGAATAGGGTAAGAATTCTTAATGGTAAGACAATTAAGACCCCTATAATCGATACATGGTCTTAACTCGTCACCCTTTTTCTTCACAAAGAAGAAGTCAGCCCCTGCAGGAGAGCAGGATTTGCGGATGATCCCCTGCGACAGAGCATCAGCAACATACTCCTCCATAGCACAATTCTCTGCAACAGACAGAGGGTACACCCGACCCCGAGGAGGAATGGCTCCGAGTTACAGGTCTATGGTACAATCATAAGACCGGTGAGGAGGAAACGTACCGGCACGCACCTTGTCAAACACGTCTAGGAACTCTCGGTACTCCTCTGGCAATTGAGATACCGAAGAAGAGCACAAGACTTTAACTGGTTTCCGAAGACAAGTGGAAATACATTGCGGGGACCACGAAAATTTCGGACCTGCGCCAGTCGAGACTGGGATTGTGCTTTTGGAGCCAGGGATAACCCAGAACAACCGGAAAATGCAGAGAGTTTATCACCTGGAACTGGAGGGTTTCAAAATGGAGAGCCCCAACAACCATGGACAACGGAGCAGTTTTGTGAGTAACGAGTGCAGGCTGAAGGGGCCTGCCATCAATGGCCTCAATAGCAAGTGGAACGGACTGAGGCAAAATAGGAATGGACTGCTTTGATACAAAAGCACTGTCAATGAAATAGCCCGCAGCACTGGAGTCAACAAGAGCCTGAGTGACTATGGAGGAGTCCACCCAGGAAAAGACAACCGTGACCAAAGGTTTCTCCTTAAGTGGTTCCGGGGACGAGGATAAACCACCCAAGGTCTGCCCCCGACAGGACCTTAGGTGTGAGCGTTTCCCGGCCGTGTAGGACAAGACTTCAAAAGGTGGCCCTGTAACTCACAATAGAGGCAGAGCCCCTCTCTCCTCCTAAAGGCCCTCTCCACCGCTGAGAGACGCGTGAATCCCAGCTGCATCGGCTCAGCAGTACCTGGTGACTCGGGACCAGGAGGCATGGGAGGAGAGGGAGGCATGGGTGGGAACAAACACCTAGGAGACAATGGAACAGGAGGCTTCCGCAAGCGCTCCTTGAAAGAGGGCCTCTCTCTGAGTCTGATGTCAATTAGGATCAAAAAAGACACCAATGCCTCGAGATCCTCTGGTAAATCTCTGGCAGCAAGTTCGTCTTTGATCGCATCAGAGAGCCCATGAAAGAAGGCGGCAACAAGGGCTTCATTGTTCCAACCTACCTCTGCGGCAAGCGTATGGAACTCAATAGCATACTGAGCAACAGATCTTGTTCCTTGCTGAATGGACATGAGTCGTTTAGCAGCAGAGGAGGAGCGAGCCGGAACATCAAATACCCTTCGAAAGGAGGCCACAAATACAAGGTAATTTAAAATCACAGGTTTATTAGTCTCCCACAGGGGATTAGCCCAGGCAAGAGCTGTGTCAGAGATGAGAAATCCCACCTTAGCTCTGTCAGAGGGAAACGCCTGAGGTAACATCTCAAAGTAAATGCCCACCTGGTTCAAAAACCCTCTGCACTGAATAGGATCGCCTCCATATCGCTGAGGTAGAGCTGCAGAACCGGACATGCTCCTGGTAGGCATAGGTGCAGCAGCGGAAACAGGAGCAGCCATAACTTGCGGGACACTTTGGTCCAAATGTGCAGTGCGAGTCAGCAGGGTTTGCAGGGCTAGTGCAAATTGATCCAAGCGGTGATCCTGTTCATCCATCCTGGAAATGATGGCAGGTAAAGATGGATTATTAGCACCATCAGGATTCATGGCCTTTGCGTAATGTCAGGGTGCCAGGAATCAGACTGAGATGAGAAGTGCAAAAATAATCACACCTTTATTAATAGCAAAAAATAATAATAAGTCCACAAGTCAAATAACAAGCCAGGAGTCAAAACCAGAGCTGGTAGTCAGACGAGCCGAGTCAGGAGCCAAAGCGAATAGTCAGACGAGCCGGAATCAGGAACAAGGAAAACAGCAGAGTCAGGAACAAGCCAGGGATCAGGAACCAGGAAGGACGTCAGGCAGCCAGGTAAAACACAGGAGCTCTCACAAACAGGTCTCAGACAACGCAAAGGCAAAGCATACTGAACAGAGGCCCTTTAAACAATAAGTGATGACATCACAATTCTGAGACTGCATCCTGTCTCACATAGATGATGCACAACAGTCTGGCCATAAAAGGAAGTGCAGGCAATAAGCAGCATCCCCCACAATGCACCAAGTCAGGAAGAGAGGTGAGTAAAATGGCTGCCAGCCACACATGGCAAACACAACAGGGAAAAAACCCTGACAAGGAGTAAACTAGAAAGTAGCTTAATGTTACATGCTCTATCTGAATGAAAGTTTAATTTTCACTAGACCAGGGGTCAGCAACCTTGGCTCTCCTGATATTTTGGAACTACATTTCCCATGATGCTCAGAAAGCCTAAAGAATGTCTTAGCATCATTGGAAATGTAGTTCCAAAACATCTAGAGAGCCAATGTTGCTGACCCCTGGACTAGACTATTCCTTTATATAAAAAGATTTCTTTACTAATCAATCATTTAGGAGCATCACATAAAATGAACCCTTTTTTGCACTAAGTAATTTCTTTCCCCTGGGCTGAAGAATTTTTAATTTTAAGCTTTTTATATTTATTTTATTCCTCTGCAAGCCAAACAAATCAACTGACAAAGCTTTTGCCCTTCATGTTGCAGGCTCACTCTTGCAAGCATGCAAACTGCTGGTTAAAAAACTTATGGCTAGATTACGAGTTTTGCGTTAGAGGCTATGCGGTGCTAACGAGCAGTTTATGCTCACCATTCACTTACAGACAGCGCTGGTATTACGGGTTTTTACAAACCCGTCGTTAAAAGTGAGCGTTGAGCAAAATTTTGCTCCTTACCGCACTCCAATACCAGCGCTGCTTAAGTCAGCGGTGAGCTAGTGTAACGTGCTCGTGCACGATTTCCCCATAGTAATCAATGGGGAGAGCCGGCTGAAAAAAGTCTAACACCTGCAAAAAAGCAGCGTAAAGCTCCTTAACGCAGCCCCATTGATTCCTATGGGCAAATACATTTTATGTCTACACCTAACACCCTAACATGAACCCCCGAGTCTAAACACCCCTAATCTTACACTTATTAACCCCTAATCTGCTGCCCCCGACATCGCCAACACCTGCATTAAATTATTAACCCCTAATCTGCCGCTCTGGACACCACCGCCACCTACATTATATTTATTAACCCCTAATCTGCCACCCCCAAATGTCGACACAACCTACCCACACTTATTAAGCCCTAATCTGCCGCCCCCAACGTCGCCGTCACTATACTAAATGTATTAACCCCTAAACCTAAGTCTAACCCTAACCCTAACACCCCCTAACTTAAATATAATTAAAATAAATCTTACTAAAAATTCCTATCATTAACTAAATTATTCCTATTTAAAACTAAATACTTACCTATAAAATAAACCCTAAGCTAGCTGCAATATAACTAATAATTACATTGTATCTAGTTTAGGGTTTATTTTTATTTTACAGGCAAGTTTGTATTTATTTTAACTAGGAAGAATAGTTATTAAATAGTTATTAACTATTTAATAACTACCTAGCTAAAATAAATACAAAAGTACCTGTAAAATAAAACCTAACCTGTTACAATTACACCTAACACTACACTATAATTAAATTAATTCCCTAAACTAAATACAATTAAATACAATTAAATAAAATTGTCTAAAGTACAAAAACAAACAAACACTAAATTACAGAAAAGAATAAACAAATTACAAGATTTTTAAATTAATTACACCTTATATTAATCCCCCTAACAAAATAAAAAAGCCCCCCCCAAAATAAAGAAAGCCCTACCCTACACTAAATTACAAATAGCCCTTAAAAGGGCCTTTTGTGGGGCATTGCCCCAAAGTAATCAGCTCTTTTACCTGTAAAAAAAATTACAAATACCCCAACAAGAAAACCCACCACCCACACAACCAACCTGTTAGAGGACTTCTCTAGGACCACGACCCTCTTGTTCTCTTCTGTTTCAGGACTCTGGTATCTGCACTGCAAAGTGAAAAGACAAGCGCTGTTCATAAAACACACAAGGATATGTTTGCAGAACAACTCTAACTTTATTATGTCAGGGTGGCCAGTTATATACATTCCAGAATACATTGAAATCTCTAGTCATTAGCTCATTTCTAAAATAAGGAAAAACATCTGGCATCCTGTAAGTTGTACATCACATTTGTCAGATATCCTTGCAGACAAGAGTTACAGCATATAGGTTTAACAAGTGACATATTCATAATTACATCATTTCACATGGTATTTCTATAAGAACAAAGAAACTCATAGAAAATATAATTGGAATAAAAGGAGTGTTAGGGAGTCATTTCTACAGGAATACCTAACTACAGATAAACAGTAACTGGGCCTCCTAGCCCAGCACAAATCACAGCCGTTTGACATCTTGTAGAGATAACAATGCATCCAAGCACATCTTCAGGGTCATTCTCAGGGCTATTATATCTATGCAAGTCTCCCTAACATCAGCATATTTCTTACTACATAATAAACCACTATAATAAAAGTCTAATCATTACAAAATGGATGCTAATCATCACAAGATGGCTGCGGGGAACAAGATGGCTGCCAACAGGTTCATATTACCCCTAACACAACCCTACTCTAAAACTCACCCAATACCCCCTTAAAAAACCTAACACTAACCCCTTGAAGATCACCTTACCGGGAGAAGTCTTCTTCCAACCAGGCCGAAGTCCTCAACGAATCCGGCAGAAGTGGTCCTCCAGACGGGCAGAAGTCTTCATCCAGACGGCATCTTCTATCTTCATCCATCCGGCGCTGAGCGGGTCCATCTTAAAGACATCTGAGGCAGAGCATCCTCTTCTTTCCATGGGGACTGAAGAATGAAGGTACCTTTAAGTGACCTTTAATCAGCCAATCGGAATTAAGGTAGAAAAAATCCTATTGGCTGATCCAATCAGCCAATAGGATTGAGCTGGCATTCTATTGGCTGATTGGAACAGCCAATAGAATGCGAGCTCAATCCTATTGGCTGATTGGATCAGCCAATAGGAGTGAAGTTCAATCCTATTGGCTGATTGCATCAGCCAATAGGATTTTTCCTACCTTAATTCCGATTGGCTGATAGAATTCTATCAGCCATTCGGAATCTAAGGGACGCCATCTTGGAAGACGTCACTTAAAGGAACCTTCATTCTTCAGTCGCCGTGGAAAGAAGAGGATGCTCCGCGTCGGATGTCTTGAAGATGGACCCGCTCCGCGCCGGATGGATGAAGATAGAATATGCTGTCTGGATGAAGACTTCTGCCTGTCTGGAGGACAACTTCTGCTGGATTCGTTGAGGACTTCAGCCCGGTTGGATGAAGACTTCTGTTATGGAATGTACTGTATGTCAGAACAAAGGTGGAAGTGTTCTGGGTACCTAGTATCCTCTAACGTAGGACCACTCAGCCTCACACCAAACCTTGGATTCGCACAGATTTAACTTATAGGAATCCTGTTATGCTCATTGAACTGAGGGTCACTACTGTAGGGTACAGAGTGAATCGGAGACATCACGCAACAAGGAGAATATAATTTGAGAGAATATAACAGAGTTAGCTGAAATGCAGATAGCTTATAAGAGTAATTAGCAGTAAGAGCTAAAGGTAACACACATGCATCCCAGACAGATAAAATATATACATATAACACTCACACTCACATACACAACCAGCCTTAATTGTTGTAGCAGAAAGGCATAGGATTCAGATCCAAGTGCAATGTGGATAACACACTAGTATAGGTTAAGACAATGTTGAGTGTTATATAAGAGCATGTATATCAACTGAGGAATGCTGTATTGCAGCAGAGTAGCAGAAATTGGCAGCAGCTGAGATTTACTGAGACATGTTGCAGGACAAAGAATGGAGTTATACAGAATAAAGGTGCTTGAATATATTCTGAGCCAAACAGTCAATTAATATATCAAATGCAGAGCGAAACAGACAATAATCAAATGAGATGCTGAGCCAAACAGTCTATTATCATAACTGATGATTTTACCAATGAAGTTGAGGCAACACAAGTTTATCCGGAAAGGTAAATAATTGTATACAGACCAGTATGTGGAGTTTGCTAAGCGGATGCGTCTGACCTGTTTGCAGGGGCAAGTTTGAGCTGAAACCAGAGACCAAGTATTAGCACACACTGAATGTGCAGAGAGAAGCCGGGTGTGATGTCACACGCACCCGGTGTTGCAGAGAGGCAGAAACTGAGACCGGATACTTGGTTCCGGTGAAGATGCGGTAAGTGCAATCCGTTGCAGGTTGAGATGTAACAGAAATTCAGCAGAGAGGACAGCAGAGCTGACGATCAGCAGGTAAGTAATTCCAACTTAGACAGGAGGATACGGCTAGGTCTCTTTGTGAGGAGTTGGGTAAACTACTGAGACAAATTACCAAGCAGGGAATAGAGTGAGGAGGAGTATTAATTAGGGCTGAGTGATGATAGGATTTAAAGATACAGTACTAGCTACACATATTCCCTGACAGGACACGCCCTTCAAGGAACCACTCAGCGGTTCAAGGTCCAGGACGATGAGGATTCTTCTGATGGAATAAGGAGATTAAACGTGGAGCAGTGACGTTAGTAGCAGGCTCCCAAGAATCCTCCTCAGGTCCATATCCTTTCCAACTAACCAAATACTGGAGCCGGTTACGGAGGTAACGTGAGTCTTGGATAGACTCAATCTCATACTCCATATCATCTGCCATACGAGACTCAGATGTATCACTCCTAGGAACAGCCCTAAGCATGCCATAGGGTTTGAGTAGTGAGACATGAAACGTGGGGTGTATTTTTAAGGAAGGGGGCAGCAGTAGTGTGACGGCATTGACATTAACTACTTTCTTGATATCGTAAGGTCCCAAATAGAGAGAAGCAAGTTTCTTGGATGGTACTTGTAACCTAAAATTCCTAGTACTCAACCGAACTTTATCGCCAACCTTGTATTCAGGAGGTTTAGAGCGACGTAGATCATAATGACGTTTTTGTGTAGCTTGAGCATCTTGTAAAACCTGTCTTACAGTGGTGAAGCCTTTAGTCAAAGTGTTCACTGTATCGTTAACAATGGGCATGGGTGAGTTGTTGGAACAGAGTGTATTAAAAGAAGGATGGAATCCATAGTTAATAAAAAATGGAGTCAACTTAGTGGATGAATTAAGCATGTTGTTGCAAGCAAACTCAGCGGTAGACAGAAGAGAATGCCAGTTGTCTTGTTCTAGAGAACAATAGCAGCGGAGATACTGTTCAAGAGCTTGATTAGTTCTCTCAGTCTGCCCATTAGTTTGAGGATGATAAGCAGAACTTAGCTTCCTAGTGATGTTGAGAGAATGACATAAATGTTTCCAGAATCTGGAGGTAAACTGTGATCCTCTGTCTGTTGTAATGGAGTTAGGTAAACCATGAAGTTTAACGATATGATTTATAAACAGGTTAGCAGTTTCAGAGGCTGTTGGCAGACCTCTATGAGGCAGGAAATGAGCCATTTTTGAGAAAAGATCTACCACAACTAGTATAGTGTTAAAGTTTGCAGAAGGTGGGAGATCAACAATGTAGTCCATGGCTATGTCCGTCCATGGTCTTTCAGGAATTGGGAGTGAAAGAAGATATCCATAAGGGCGGTTATGTTGGTGTTTTTTAGTGGTACAGACGATACATGTCTGAATATAACTAGTGGCCGTGTCAGTCATCTTGGGCCACCAGTAATCCCTAGAGAGTATATGTAGGGTTCTATGGACCCCAGGGTGGCCTGCAAGAAGTGAGTCATGGGCTGCTGCCAGTACCTGATTCCTAAGAGCCAACGGAACATATAATTGGTTACCGTGATAATATAAATCATCAGAATGCCTACTTAAGTCAAGATCAGTTAGTGATAAATCGTGTCTCTGCTGCATCTTTAGAGTATCTAGAAAGTCATTAGTCAAGCATATTATCCTATCCGGAGGTATCACAGAGCCAGAAGCCTGAACGTTTTGTGGTCTGGGAGGAATTCGGGAGAGAGTATCAGCCTTCAGGTTTTTTGAGCCAGGACGGTATGTAATCACATAATCGAAACATGAGAAAAAGAGGCTCCATCGCACTTGACGAGAAGTCAAAGTCTTGTTTGTCTTCAAGTATTCTAAGTTACGATGGTCGGTGTACAGGGAGTGCAGAATTATTAGGCAAATGAGTATTTTGACCACATCATCCTCTTTATGCATGTTGTCTTACTCCAAGCTGTATAGGCTCGAATGCCTACTACCAATTAAGCATATTAGGTGATGTGCATCTCTGTAATGAGAAGGGGTGTAGTCTAATGACATCAACACCCTATATCAGGTGTGCATAATTATTAGGCAACTTCCTTTCCTTTGGCAAAATGGGTCAAAGGAAGGACTTGACAGGCTCAGAAAAGTCAAAAATAGTGAGATATCTTGCAGAGGGATGCAGCACTCTTAAAATTGCAAAGCTTCTGAAGCGTGATCATCGAACAATCAAGCGTTTCATTCAAAATAGTCAACAGGGTCGCAAGAAGCGTGTGGAAAAACCAAGGCGCAAAATAACTGCCCATGAACTGAGAAAAGTCAAGCGTGCAGCTGCCAAGATGCCACTTGCCACCAGTTTGGCCATATTTCAGAGCTGCAACATCACTGGAGTGCCCAAAAGCACAAGGTGTGCAATACTCAGAGACATGGCCAAGGTAAGAAAGGCTGAAAGACGACCACCACTGAACAAGACACACAAGCTGAAACGTCAAGACTGGGCCAAGAAATATTTCAAGACTGATTTTTCTAAGGTTTTATGGACTGATGAAATGAGAGTGAGTCTTGATGGGCCAGATGGATGGGCCCGTGGCTGGATTGGTAAAGGGCAGAGAGCTCCAGTCCGACTCAGACGCCAGCAAGGTGGAGGTGGAGTACTGGTTTGGGCTGGTATCATCAAAGATGAGCTTGTGGGGCCTTTTCGGGTTGAGGATGGAGTCAAGCTCAACTCCCAGTCCTACTGCCAGTTTCTGGAAGACACCTTCTTCAAGCAGTGGTACAGGAAGAAGTCTGCATCCTTCAAGAAAAACATGATTTTCATGCAGGACAATGCTCCATCACACGCGTCCAAGTACTCCACAGCGTGGCTGGCAAGAAAGGGTATAAAAGAAGAAAATCTAATGACATGGCCTCCTTGTTCACCTGATCTGAACCCCATTGAGAACATGTGGTCCATCATCAAATGTGAGATTTACAAGGAGGGAAAACAGTACACCTCTCTGAACAGTGTCTGGGAGGCTGTGGTTGCTGCTGCACGCAATGTTGATGGTGAACAGATCAAAACACTGACAGAATCCATGGATGGCAGGCTTTTGAGTGTCCTTGCAAAGAAAGGTAGCTATATTGGTCACTGATTTGTTTTTGTTTTGTTTTTGAATGTCAGAAATATATATTTGTGAATGTTGAGATGTTATATTGGTTTCACTGGTAAAAATAAATAATTGAAATGGGTATATATTTGTTTTTTGTTAAGTTGCCTAATAATTATGCACAGTAATAGTCACCTGCACACACAGATATCCCCCTAAAATAGCTATAACTAAAAACAAACTAAAAACTACTTCCAAAACTATTCAGCTTTGATATTAATGAGTTTTTTGGGTTCATTGAGAACATGGTTGTTGTTCAATAATAAAATTAATCCTCAAAAATACAACTTGCCTAATAATTCTGCACTCCCTGTATATGGTAATTGGGTATTTTGTACCTTCTAGTATTTTGTACCTTCACGCCTCTGAAAAAGCAGTTGCGAAACGCGCGTCAGGCGTTCGCACTGCTCCTCTCATATAGTCCGTTGAAATTAGATTAATTGTTGGCCTCTTTTAGGCACCTTTAGCTTAAACTCTTCATAGTTTAAAACTTTTTTAATCTGACTTAGCGACTATAGGCTTTAATATTATTGAAGTATGCTTTAATTGTTGGAGCAATATGTTCAAGTGCAAACAGTCGCTATAGACAGACGATTTTGAGTGCCATTATTTTCTTAAAATACTTTTTATAGTAAATATTACCAGTGCGTGCTCGTTTTAGCGATATTATAGCCCTAGTTGAATTGACTCAGGCCATCAAAAGCCTTACAATAGAGTGTTATTTTTTAATGGGTTATCACTCTATATGAGCCTACACAGTGTTATTAGATTCTGGACTATCTCAGAATCCCATGCTCACCTGGAGTAATTGTATTCATCAGGTTAAAAATAATGCAAACAGCACAATCTAATGTATGATTAACTGGGGTAAAATAATAATAAACAATATATGCCAGACATCGTAAAACTGTCAATACTGGCAGCAACAATTGTTTCGATTATCGAACTGATGTTAATAGCATAAACATTGTGACATATAGTTGCTTATCACAAGTTCTTTCTATACATATTAGAATGAAATTAATCTATGAGCCATAACTAATAAAGACCTTTTCACAGTGTGTTAACACTCAAACGTTTACATAACCCCATTAGAGGCCGGACAATTTATTTGTATGATAATATATGCAACGGGCCAAGTTAAATGCAAAAGACTTACAAGGCACATCACCACAAATACAATTGATGGAAATGGAACTCATACTTTCAAGTATTAACATATAGCTAAAGATACTGGTATTCACCTGATTTCAACAGGACAGTGTGATACAAACTGATCACTGTATCACATTTGAGAGGAGCTTTTTGTGTACCGAGTACTACTCGGACACAATTTTAAGATTGTTTGTCTGTTCTTATATTCATTAGTGGAATTCTCCACTCTCTTTTTTAAATGATTATTGATATAAAAGTTAAGTTTTAATAAACACACGACACACCACACAATCAATATAGCATTGGTTTTTGCCCCGTCAAGTGTGCCCAATATGCTTCACTTTCTCTATCCCTCTTCTCAGTAATAAACCTTCTAGTATATGCCTCCAAAAATTCCAAAGCAGACTTAATGGCAAGCAATTCTTTGTCTCCTATGCCATAATTTATTTCAGCAGAACTCATGACACGAGAATAATATGACACTGGATGTAAAGGTTCCTTTTGGGAAACCCTCTGGGACAAAACAGCCCCGATTGCATACTCAGAAGTGTCGACCTCAAGCGTAAAGTGACAACTGGGATCTGGGAATTGCAGAATAGGGGATGAAATAAATCTGTTCTTAAGGGTAGCAAATGAATCGTCAGCACTTTTATCCCATGAAAACTTGGTAAGTTTTCTTGTTAAACTAGTTAGAGGTCTGACAATCTGTGAGAAATCCTTAATGAATTTTCTATAAAAATTTGCAAATCCAAGGAATCTCTGGATGTCTTTTTTACTGCTAGGTACAGGCCATCTTATTATGGCATCAACCTTACTGGTTTCCATAGTAATCCCAGTGGGAGAAATACAATAACCTAGAAAAGATATGGTGTTGGTATTAAATATACACTTCTCTAACTTGGTATATAAATGATGTTGCCTTAAGCGGGATAGTACTTGTCTCACGTGTGATAAGTGGTTCTCGTAAGAGTCTGAGTATACAAGGATGTCATCCAAATAAATGACTATACACACATCCAATAAGTCATGAAACACGTCATTAATAAAGCACTGGAAAGTGGCCGGGGCATTGCATAACCCAAACGGCATTACCATGTACTCGTAGAGTCCGTAACGTGTACGGAAAGCTGTTAACCATTCATCCCCTGCTCTCATCCTGATCAAATTGTAAGCACCTCTCAAATCAAGCTTAGTATAAATAGTGGCACCTTGTAAGCGATCAATTAGTTCAGGAATGAGAGGCAGGGGGTATCTATTTTTCTTAGTACATTTATTTAATTGTCTGTAGTCTATAATGGGACGCAAACTCCCATCCTTATTTTTTACAAAAAACATGGCTGCGCCCGCTGAAGAGGTAGAAGGTCTTATGAACCCCTTTTTCAAATTATCATCAAGATATTCTTTAAGGTGAGCCAACTCTGGCTGGGATAAAGGGTAAATATGCCCATATGGAATAGTACAGTTTGGAATTAAATCAATGGGGCAGTCGTAGGTTCTATGTGGGGGCAACGTAGCTGCCTCAACTTTATCAAACACATCAGCGTATTCAGCGTAACAATCAGGTAATGTGTCTAAGGTTACATGACAAAGCGTATGTGAGTGATTACAGGATTGCATACAATACTGGGAATCAAAGACTATTGTTGCATCGGCCCAAGAAATAGTGGGATTATGTTTAGATAACCACTGTATACCAAGAATCATAGGGTAAACAGAACTTGGAAGGACATCAAATGACATGTGTTCTTTGTGACCAGAAGCTGAAATAACAGTAAGAGGAATGGTGTGGTGAGATATGGGACCTGAACTAAAGAAAGAACCGTCTACCAAGCGGATGGCCAGTGCAACACTCTTTTTTATTAGTGGTATATTGTGCTTAACAACAAAAGCTAAATCTATGAAATTCCCAGATGCTTCAGAGTCAACTACGGCCTGTACGTCTGTCTTCTGGTGATGCCACTGTAAGGAAAGAGGGATTGATAAATGAGGTGACCTATTGCTAACCAGATTCACTGTATGAATTATGCTTGGTGTCTTACCCTTCTTTTGTCGAAGGAGAGATGGGCAGTCCCTCACGCCGTGGTCTTTTTCAGCGCAGTATAGACACAAATTCAGCAACTTATGCCTAGCTTTCTCTTCGGCCTTCAGAGGCCCTCTAATGACAGCAACTTCCATGGGTTCGTCACTGGTCCTGGAAGAGTGGGAAGGAAGGTTGGAATGATACGCAGTGAACTTCTTAACAGTGTAATCAGCTGTGGATCTTTCAGACCTCCTTTCCCTGAGTATACCAATACACAGAGTCATTAAAGTCTCCAGGTCATCTGGAATAATGCCTCTGGCAAGCTCATCTTTTAGGGAATCACTCAGGCCCAGACGAAACTGGTTTCTCAGCGCAGGGTTATTCAGGAGCCCATCTTTTGAAGTCAGTTATATATTCTTCTACCATCCTTTTCCCTTGGCGTAGTGACCTTATAGCAGTCTCTGCGGTACTCTGCTTATTGTGATCCTCGTATAGGAGGGACATTGCAGTGAAAAAGGCATCAAGAGAGTTCAAAATAGGGTTGTCATTTTCGTAGAAGGCGTTAGCCCAGGATCTAGCCTCTCCTCGTAGGAAAGAGATGACTGTCAATACTCTAATCCTATCTGTAGGGTAGGATTTTGGCTTTAAAGTAAACATTAGAGTGCAGGACCTGTCCCCAAAGAATTTCTCAGGGGGACTAACCATGGGCTCAGAAGTGGTCTCAGAAGAGGAAGATTTGCTTGCGAGATGCTGATTAATAAACTTTCTAATATTTTCATTCTCTAATTGTATCTCCCTTAGGCCCTGTAACATGTTGTCCATACTCTGGGCTAGGGAGCCAACTCTGTTAGTAAGTTCACTTATTTCCATGATAGAGGATAGAGGTACTATAGGTAGGCTTGGTAATATGTTATGGAATGTACTGTATGTCAGAACCAAGGTGGAAGTATTCTGGGTACCTAGTATCCTCTAACGTAGGACCACTCAGCCTCACACCAAACCTTGGATTCGCACAGATTTAACTTATAGGAATCCTGTTATGCTCATTGAACTGAGGGTCACTACTGTAGGGTACAGAGTGAATCAGAGATGTCACGCAACAAGGAGAATATAATTTGAGAGTATATAACAGAGTTAGCTGAAATGCAGATAGCTTATAAGAGTAATTAGCAGTAAGAGCTAAAGGTAACACACATGCATCCCAGACAGATAAAATATATACATATAACACTCACACTCACATACACAACCAGCCTTAATTGTTGTAGCAGAAAGGCATAGGATTCAGATCCAAGTGCAATGTGGATAACACACTAGTATAGGTTAAGACAATGTTGAGTGTTATATAAGAGCATGTATATCAACTGAGGAAGGGCAATGAATGAGTTAATAACTCACAGAGACAGAATGCTGTATTGCAGCAGAGTAGCAGAAATTGGCAGCAGCTGAGATTTACTGAGACATGTTGCAGGACAAGGAATGGAGTTATACAGAATAAAGGTGCTTGAATATATTCTGAGCCAAACAGTCAATTAATATATCAAATGCAGAGCGAAACAGACAATAATCAAATGAGATGTTGAGCCAAACAGTCTATTATCATAACTGATGATTTTACCAATGAAGTTGAGGCAACACAAGTTTATCCGGAAAGGTAAATAATTGTATACAGACCGGTATGTGGAGTTTGCTAAGCGGATGCGTCTGACCTGTTTGCAGGGGCAAGTTTGAGCTGAAACTAGAGACCAAGTATTAGCACACGCTGAATGTGTGGAGAGAAGCCGGGTGTGACGTCACACGCACCTGGTGTTGCAGAGAGGCAGAAACTGAGACCGGATACTTGGTTCCGGTGAAGATGCGGTAAGTGCAATCCGTTGCAGGTTGAGATGTAACAGAAATCCAGCAAAGAGGACAGCAGAGCTGAAGATCAGCAGGTAAGTAATTCCAACTTAGACAGGAGGATACGGCTAGGTCTCTTTGTGAGGAGTTGGGTAAACTACTGAGACAAATTACCAAGCAGGGAATAGAGTGAGGAGGAGTCTTAAATAGGGCTGAGTGATGATAGGATTTAAAGATACAGTACTAGCTACACATATTCCCTGACAACTTCTCCCGGTAAGGTGATCTTCAAGGGGTTAGTGTTAGGTTTTTTTAAGGGGGTATTGGGTGGGTTTTAGAGTAGGGTTGGTTGTGTGGGTGGTGGGTTTTAATGTTGGGGGGGATTACAGGTAAAAAAGCTGATTACTTTGGGGCAATGCTCCGCAAAAGGCCCTTTTAAGGGGTATTTGTAATTTAGTGTAGGGTAGGGCTTTTTTATTTTTGGGGGGCTTTTTTATTTTGTTAGGGGGATTAGATTAGGTATAATTAGTTTAAAAATCTTGTAATTTGTTTATTCTTTTCTGTAATTTAGTGTTTTTTTTGTACTTTAGCTAATTTTACTTAATTGTATTTAATTGTATTTAGTTTAGGGAATTAATTTAATTATAGTGTAGTGTTAGGTGTTAGTGTAACTTAGGTTAGGTTTTATTTTACAGGTAAATTTGTATTTATTTTAGCTAGGTAGTTTATTAAATAGTTAATAGCTATTTACTAACTATTCTACCTAGTTAAAATAAATACAAACTTGCCTGTAAAATAAAAATAAACCCTAAGCTAGGTACAATGTAACTATTAGTTATATTGTAGCTATCTTAGGGTTTATTTTACAGGTAAGTATTTAGTTTTAAATAGGAATAATTTAGTTAATTATAGTTATTTTATTTAGATTTATTTAAATTATATTTAAGTTAGGGGGGTTAGGGTTAGGGTTAGACTTAGATTTAGGGGTTCATAATTTTAGTATAGTGGCGGCGATATTAGGGACAGCAGATTAGGGGTTAATAATATTTAACTAATGTTTGCGAGGCGGTAGTGTGGTGGTTTAGGGGTTAATATATTTATTATAGTGGCAGCGATGTCCGGTTCGGCAGATTAGGGGTTAAAAAATTTATTTTAGTGTTTGCGATGGGGGAGGGTCTCGGTTTAGTTGTTAATAGGTAGTTTATGGGTGCTAGTGTACTTTTTAGCACTTTAGTTAAGAGTTTTCTGCTACGGCGTTGTAGTTTAAAACTCTTAACTACTGACTTTAAATGCGGTACCAGTCTTGACAGGAGAGGGTCTACCGCTCACTTTTTGGCAGACTCGTAATACCGGCGCTATGCAAGTCCCACTGAAAAAAGAGGATACGCAATTTACGTAAGTGGATTTGGGGTATTTCCAAGTCTGGCCAAAAAAGTGAGCGGTGAGCCTGTACCTTCAAGACTCATAATACCAGCGGGCGTTAAAAAGCAGCTTTGGGACCGGCCAACGCTGCTTTTTAAGCCTAACGCAAAACTCGTAATCTAGGTGTTAGTTCATAAAACCAGCTTTTCCTAACTTCTTAACTACCTCAGAGGTAGAAGAGTTAAATAATCCTATGCTGATTTGTCCAGGGCGATTGACGAGTCTTGCACTCACTCAATTGGTTGCACAGGAGCAGAGGGTGGGACTGTATAAACGTTTGCTTGTGCAATAATAAATACGGGCTGCCCACTCACCTCGAATCTGGGATTTTTATATATTTTTTTTGCAGACCATGTACTCAAAAAATACATTTAGTTTGCCAAAAATACTAAAAATTGTACCACAAAGAATAGAAATATAAAAATATGGTTAGGGTAAAAAATGCTGGGGGCTTGGGTCACTTATTAAGTGGTAAAGGATATATTTGGTGGTGGAGGGAAGAAGGGAAGGTTGCAGTTAGGATTAACAGAAATTGAGGTAATGGGGAGGGCCTCAGTTTGGATTAAAGGGACAGTCTACTCCAGAATTTGTATTGTTTAAAAAGTTAGATAATCCCTTTATTACCCATTCCCCAGTTTTGAATAACCAACATTGTTATAGTAATATACTTTTTACCTCAGTAATTATCTTGTATCTAAGCCTCTGCAGACTGCCCCCTTATTTCAGTTCTTTGAACAGACTTGCATTTTAGCCAATCAGTGCTGACTCCTAGGTAACTCCATGTGAGTGAGCACAATGTTATCTATATGACACACATAAACTAGCAGCGCCTAACTGTAAAAAACTGTTAAAATGCACTGAGATAAGAGGCAGTTCAACGCTTAGAAATTAGCATATAAGCCTACCTAGGTTTAGCTTTCCAAAACGAATACCAAGAGAGCAAAGCTAATTTGATGATAAAAGTAAATTGGAAAGTTGTTTCAAATTGCATGCCCTATCTGAATCAGACAAGTTTATTTTTGACTAGACTGTCCCTTAAAATTCAGTTGCAGGTCCCGAAACTTACTTATTTATTTCGATCTTTATCTATCCCAATCCCTAGACCTACAATCTACAAATTTCAGCAATTGTGCAATAAATTCATATGGCATAATAAGGTCCCAAGATTAGCTACTAACATCCTACAACAGCCTTTACTGGCGGGCGGAGCGGCTGCCCCCAATATTTTAAAATATCATGAAGCAGCCAGATTGTCTCACGTAACTCAATGGAACGCGACCTTGGAGAGCCGGTGGGCTGAGAACGAACAGGCATCCCTTCCAACAGGGTATACCCTGAGAGATCTGTTGTGGATCCCCAAACATTCCAGGCCCCCTACCCTTTTGGCTAACTCTATTGTAAAATCAAATTTGAAATTTTGGGATAAGATTCGCAACCTTCCGTCTATAGCACCTCACCCTTCGCCATCACACTCATTGAGAGGATTGTTATTAGCACTGCCGGACTCTCATCCTAATTTATGGCTTGCTTTGGGCCTAACCAAAATAGCAGACCTTTATGTAGGAGATAAACTGCTCACTTTTCAAGGTTTCCTTCGGAAGTATAACCCGCCCCCCCTCTTGCATTTTGAGTTTTGGAGACTACGCAGCCTCATCATCTCGTGGGGCTTTGATAAAGGCCCCCTGAGAACCAAAACTAGCTGGGAGGTAAGATGGGACTCCTCGTCCCCCCCTGCTAGACTCCTATCTATCTCATATCTTGTACTCATGAATCCCCCAGTCTTTTACAAATCCCCCCCAATACGACGGTGGGAATCTTCCTTAGCGGTTACACATGAACCACAACAATGGCGAGTTGCGGTCTAACTCACCAAAAAAGCTATACATTGTACAACTTTGTATGAGTTGTTTCTCAAGGTCGTACTCCAATGGCATATGACTCCTGTCCGCCTTTTTAAAATCTCGTCCGTTCACTCACCTAAGTGTTGGAGGGGATGCGAGGATTTGGGAACCCCCCGACATATTTGGTGGTCTTGTCCACATATCCAGCCGCTTTGGCAAGCGGCAATCCAGTATTGTTCTTCAGAGGGTATTAAGTTATCCATGTCACCAAGTATCTGTCTCTTTCACATTTTGCCCAGGCAGTTAACCCTGCCTCAAAAATTGTTCTGTATTTACCTATTCTTATCCGCTAAACTAGCTGTGGCCCGTATGTGGCTACAACGTGTTTCACCCTCTTGAGAGCAAGTGACTGACATCTTACACTTTGTCAAGAAAATGGAATCCTATGTTTCCCACATTCATGGGTCAGAAGACCTCCAGATCAAAATTTGGGCATATGGCCCAGAATGATTCTTACTGCCAAAATTACGGGGGACTCATGGTTCCCTGCTACTGGTCTTTTCTAAAACTACACGACCAAACTTATCCATTCAGGCTCCTATTCCCTTCCCTTGAATGAATCCGTTCCCCCCTTGCCCTCTGGCCTACAACCCTCCTCCCACATTCCCCACTCCCCCTTTTTTTTTTTTTTTTTTTTCTCCCCCCTGTCTAACAGTTTGACACAGTCTCAGTATGGTTTGATTAATATATCTGATTTCCAATATTCGATGGTTAATTTATGATGTTGGTATGAACAGTTATGATATAATCTTTATATTACATGGAAAATGCTGATCTCTTTGGACTACTAAAACAGTATCTGTCTCCTCGTGGATATTGGCCTCTAACACTCCCACCTGGAGAGGTGGTGGGAAAGATCTGGAGATTTGCAGGCAATGGACTCTGACACCCAGCATTTTCTACTATGCCTTTTCTTATATGTATCTGTTCCATACATTGTAATGTTCTACAAGTACCGTATTATGTACTTTTGTTATTTACATATATGCTCTTGATGCTCTTATGTTCATTCATTTATTTAAACAATAAAAATTATTTAAAAAAAAAAAAAATTCAGTTGCAGGACATCTGGTCAGTAATATTTAGGATTCTTTTTTTTTTTAATTAATTTTTTTATCAACATGCTGCAAGCTGTCACTAAATAATAGTGGTGCCAGTAATATTGGGTCGCTAATATAAAGTCACTATGAGCTCCAGTAAGGCTACTTGCATAGGATCAAATTTTTTAGTTATTTTACAAGCAGAATACCTTAAATTTCATGGAGAATTTAATTTTGATTTAACTATTTTTTATACAATATGTCTTTGTGCTATTAATTTAAATAAAATATGGTAACCAATGAGTATAATTTTGCTTATGTTGGGATAGTCAAATTGATTTTCTGTTACATGAAAGCACAGGTTTAAATTGTGAAATTCAGCAATAAAAGGTAAGAGGTCATAAAGTCAGATAAACTCTGTTTGTAATAAACATGGAAGAAAAGCATTAGACTACAGAGTCTACGGCTGTTCACATATAAAAAATAGCCATTCCTTTAAGTATAATGTTTAACTTCGCCTATAAGCAGTAGAGGAATTGCTTCCATAGCACATCCTAATACTTCTTAGGCTTTTCACAGAGAGAATATTATTACTATCATTAATCACTTAATGTTGTTAAAGTAGTTTTTTTGTCAACTCCCTTGCTTTAAAATGGATTTTCATCAGTAGTGGGAGTTAGTGCGAGGCCTTTAAAATCTATCACCTTATTGGTGTCTTGTAAAAGAAAATGTGCATCTCTTTTTTATTGTTTCACTGCAGGAGATCACTACAAAAAGGCTGAAGTTTTCTTTTTACATTCACATTTCAATAGGAGCGAGTAGGAGTTAGGAGATAATTTGAAGTTTATTGTGGATTATCATAAAATTTAATTACCAAATATATAAATGTAACATCATTTTATTACAGTTTGCTGTTGGTACTATTAAAATGACATATATCTATCTATGTATCTATCTCTATCTATCTATCTATCTATCTATCTTTCTATCTGTCTGTCTATTCCCTCTGCCTCACTATATAAAACATAAGGGCTAGATTAATATATAAATATGTCTTTAAGAATAAATAGAATATAGTCTTCTATGTGAAGAACATTGAAATGTGAAATATTAATATTTTCATCTCAGGTTAGCGCACTTGGTTAAACCTGGTCGGGTTAGTGATACTTCTTAGGTGTTAATTTTGTCCCACTTTCCTGCTCCATTGAAGACTATTGGGGAATACATTAATACGGTAGCGATATTCAAAATTTTAGCTTTTTGTGCACATCGAGTTAGCGCTTGTGCAAAAATGTTTTACTTTAAACTTCTAATACGCTCACTACCTTAAAGGGATAGTCTATTCAAAATGAAACTTTTATGATTCAGATAGAGCGTGCAATTTTAAGCAACTTCTCTTGGTATCTTTATTTGAAAAATCAAGAATGTAAGCTTAAAGACAGCCTATTTTTGGTTCAGCACCTGGGTAGCTCTTGCTGATATAAGTAAATTGGAAAGTTTTTTTATTTTATGCTCTGATTCATGAAATTAGAAATTCGACTTCCATGCCTCTTTAAAGGAATAGTATTTTTTTTTTATAGCTTGAGCAATAGTCTAGGCAAGTGATGGCTAACCTTGGCACCACTGATGTTTCAGAACTACATTTCTAATGATGCTCAACTAGACTGCAGAATGCCTAAGCATCATGGGAAATGTAGTTTCAAAACAATTGGGATGCCAAATTTAGCCATTACTGGTCTAGGATGTGCTAACATCTGCATTTCATATATCATGGGTGTGCTACAGTGGTGCACACTACCCACAGTAAGGGCTAGATTTATCAAAGCTGAGGCTACAGGGGTATACGCGCCCCTGTACGCCTCAGCTCGCCTGTGGCGGGGCGAAATTACCCGCAGATAATCAACATTGCATACGAGAGCAATTTTGCGCTCACGTGCAATCCCGTCCCCTGCCTGCGAAAAGCCAATCACGTGCGGGCAGGAGCTGTCAATCTCCTCGGTCGGACTCGACTGCGGAGATTGAATTTCGCCACTTTAGAGGTGGCGAAGAGCTTAGGGAAGCAGCGGTCTGGTGACCGCTGCTTGATAGATTACACCGAGCAAGTTCTTGTGAGAACTTGCAGCCGTAGGGGCTTGCTAAATCGAGCCCTATAAATCATTCAAGCACTAAGCTGATGGTTCGATAAGAAGAGGGTGCACAAGTACTGGAGTTATTCATGTAGTTCCGTGCTATACTATTTTAATGAAAGATAAGTATACAACACTTTATACATACATACACACACATAAACATATATATATATATATATATATATATATATATATATGAAGATACATATTTGACCCCTTACCAGTCTGACCCCAAATCATATAAGATGAGGAAAAAGGAAGCTGAGTCCTGGAGTCAAATTAGTAAGAGTTTATTGTGGAGCAGGCTTCAACATGTCAGGTAAGCTCCTATCTTACGCGTTTCGCGCATGGGCACATGCGCTTCATCAGAGATGTCAGTCTCTGCCGGCCAGGATCCATATGGAGGTGTAGTGGCCCAATCAGTTTGGTTCTGATAATTGGCCATTAAGAAACAGGTGTGTTACAGAAGTGATGGAGAAGCACCTTCAATGTGATCACATAGATCCTGGTCGGCATGAGACAGACAGAACAGATTATATATAAACAATTGTCAATGTGAGTAGTACTTGCTTATGTTCTATATTTCAGACACAAAAATATTAGCATTTAAATAGAAACAATCTTGACAGGGGTCTCTATAGGAAAATCATATAGAGTGTGCTAAATAAATCTTAAGCATTGGTTGTGATTCCACTTTCGATGTCAATGACAACTTATGCTATAATGATGCGAAAAAATTATTTAGCAAATTTTTAGATTGAGTGGGGCCCCTTAATCTGAAATAAAGCTATGTCAATACTGCACTAAACACGACATAATGTAGGCCTCCAAGGGTCCTCTAAATATGTATAAAGCATCAATTAGTTAAAACCTTAATAACATTCTATAAACCCTATGTATATTCTAGTGTAAGAATACTACGTTTCAAATCTATAAGGGGCAGGGAATGTGTATACCTCTCTGTGTTGGTGTCCTTTAAGAAACATTTGGCTGTTAAATAGACTTAGTTCTGTTTAGTAAATGTGTATATGAACCTTAATGTTCTAGTCCTCTCCAAGATACTTGTGTATACAATAAAGGGAGAGGGTGACTCAAATGATTGTAGATTTTATGGGGAGCTGGAATATATTATATACCTAGCCAGCTCTAAGATGGCACTCTAGAGAGAGGGGGGGGGGGTTAATGACTAATGGATTGGCATAATAAGATCATAAGTGTATAAAGCTTGGGGCTAACCTTGCTTTTTTCATGTATGTTCTAGGAGGGACTAGTCTAACTTGGTTGGGATAGCATTAGATTAATTATATTCAATGGTGGGTATATTATAGATGTTGGTTGGACTCTTTGTCTTTCTTGTCTCTTGTGTTTTCATATGTTTGAGGATTCTAAAGTGTGGAAAGGAACACTGAAAGAATAGAGAAAATCTTACTGTTTATGTATAGGGTCAGAAAACTCTAAAGGATTATAAAGTATTTTTATCATGTATTTTTGTCATATATTTTTATCATGTATTTTTATCATGTATTTTTATCATGTGTTTTTATCAAAAATCAGGGTGGAGTGAGACCTATTTATTCTATATATAGGTTTACATCATATCTTTTGTTCATGCCCTGGGGTACCCTAGTTTGTAATGTGAAAATCCAATATACTTCTCTTTTGGAGAGTGTTTTATTTCTGTCTCCCCCTAATGGGTTACTAATTATGTGTTCTATTGCTTTAAATGTAAAGTGAGTTAGCTTTTGTGCGTGTGTATGGAAATGTTTCGCCACCGGTGTTCTGGGGAGTTCTTCTTCTATTGAGAGAAGATGTTCTCTTATGCGGTCTTTTAGGGTACGTGTCGTAATTCCTACATATTGTTGTTGACAGAATGAGCATGTAATCAGATAAACGATGTATGTTGATGTGCAGTCCATTCTGGTGGTTATTGGATATGATTTGTGTGTCTGTGAGGAAGTAAAAGTGAGACTTTTGTCTGTGTATTTACAGCTTTTGCAAGGCACATGGCCACATCTGTAGTTGCCTTTTGTTGGAGTAAGCCAGGTGGTGGTTGGTAAGATTTTATGGTGGAACTTTTGTGTAATCTTGTCTCGTATTGTTGGCGCTTTTTTCGCTACAAATCTAATGTGTCCCTGCAGTTTATTTCTTAAGATAGTGTCGCCATTGAGAACTGGTAAATATTTCTTGATGATTCTGGTGATAGTGTAAAATTGGTTGCTATAGCTGGTGACAAAGCATATGTCTTCTTTAGGTGTAGATGTAATGGTGTTATTATTGTGACTGTTCAGTGTGTTGTGGGCTACTTTATTGTTTAATAATGATGACCTGTCAATTCTCATTACTTGGGACTTAACTTTGAGAAGGAAGCTTTTTTTGTATCCTCTAGCTATTAGTCTGTCAGTGAGTTCATCTGCCTGTTTGGTGTATAGCTTGAGGGTGCTGCAGTTTCTCCGCAGTCTAAGATATTGGCCCTTAGGGATACCCCTTTGTGTGTGTGGGGCATGGCAGGAATCTGCTCTTAATATCGTGTTTCTCGACAATGGTTTCCTAAAGGTACTGGTTGTTATTTCTCCTTCATTGTTGTTTTCTAATGTGAGGTCTAAAAAGTTAATGATGTGGTCATTATGCTGGTGCGTAAAAGTCAGGTTCAGTGTGTTGTTGTTGAAGTGATCAATGATCTCCTGAATGGTAAGTTCTGTGTTTTTCTTGTAGATCATGATCAGGTCATCAATAAATCTGCCGTATACTACTACTTTGTCCTCGAGGGCCAGCCCACCCCCAAATAGGTGGAGATGTTCGAAATACCCCATATACAAGTTTGCATATGAGGGGGCAAACTTGGCCCCCATGGCGGTGCCACATTTCTGGAGGTAGTAATGGCCCTCGAAGACAAAGTAGTTGTGTGTTAGGAGGAATCTAGTGAGTTCCTCAATGAAGATAATGAATTCTTCTGGATAATTGGTATGCCTTTTTAACATGAATGTTAGGGCCTTGAGGCCTTCCTCATGGGGGATGCTGGAATAGAGTGCTGAGACATCTATGGACAGCCAGGTATAGCTGTCTTGCCAAGTAATGGTTTAGATTTGTTGTATCAGGTGGGTACTATCACGTATGTACCCCGGTAAGGACTTAACTATGGGTTGTAAGACACCGTCTAACCAATTCCCCACTCTTTCGCACAGTGAGCCTCTGCTGGCTACTATTGGTCTGCCTGGTGTATTAATAAGAGTTTTGTGTATTTTCGGTACTGTGCGAAAGGTGGGGATGATGGGGTGTTCAACAAGACAGAGTGTGGCAGTTTCTTGAGTTAGGAAACCAACTTCCACCGCTGTATCTAGTAATGTATGGAGTTCTTGTTTAAATTTGTGTGTTGGATTGTAAGTCAATTTTTGGTATGTCTCACTATCATTGAGTTGTCTGTATGCTTCTTTTTTGTAATCCTCAGTGTTGAGGATTACTACTGCCCCTCCCTTATCCGCCGGGGTAATCACTATATCCTTGTTCATGCTGAGTGATTTAAGTGCTGATTGCTCAGTGATGGATAAATTGTGATTCCTAGTGTGATTATTTGTGATGCTAGTGGTGTTCTCTAGGGAGATGTGTAAACTAGTAAGTTCAGATTCTACGAGATTTTGGAACATCTCTATCGCCTCACTTCTGCTGTGGACTGGGTAGAAGTAAGATTTGGTATTGGATGAAGTTTTAAATGCAGGGGCAGTATTATGGATGCTGGCTTCTCTGAGTGTGGTGGCCTGGAGTGAGGTGAGTGTATGGAGATCACATAGGTCTGTAAATAATAGGCCTACGGATTCAACAATTTTGTGTGCTGTATCTGCTGGAGGTGAATTGTGCTCTAATTCATGATCTGAATATGTTATTTGTGAGAAATGTTTGTAAAGTGTGATTTTTCTCACTAGGGCATTTACATCCAAAATGGTGGAAAACAAGTCAAAGTGAGTGGAAGGTGCAAAGGATAGTCCTTTGTTTAATAAACTAATTTGTGAACTAGTGAGGGTGATATGAGATAAATTTATTATGGATCCTACTTCTTCTGTGTGGCTTTTTTTATTCTGCTTGGGTAACGTAGTGGTTGGTCCTTTTTTGGTGTACTAGTGGTGATGGGTGTTTGGACTAGAGTTGATAATTTTACCCTGCCATCAGAAGTGCTGTGACTGAAATCATATGACCCAAATCATATACCATTTCCCTTTAGTTCTGCCACACAACCTTTTCTTCATTAATATACATCTGTTTAAATAGCAATCAATAATGATTTACTTCAGGTCTCACGAAACACAAAAAATGACATTGCTGTTTTGAATTGTGCTCAAGTGCAACACTTAACCCCTTAATGACCACAGCACTTTTCCATTTTCTGTCCGTTTGGGACCAAGGCTATTTTTACATTTTTGAGGTGTTTGTGTTTAGCTGTAATTTTCCTCTTACTCATTTACTGTACCCACACATATTATATATCGTTTTTCTCGCCATTAAATGGACTTTCTAAAGATACCATTATTTTCATCATATCTTATAATTTACTATAAAAATTTTTATAAAATATGAGGAAAAAATGGAAAAAAACACACTTTTTCTAACTTTGACCCCCAAAATCTGTTACACATCTACAACCACCAAAAAACACCCATGCTAAATAGTTTCTAAATTTTGTCCTGAGTTTAGAAATACCCAATGTTTACATGTTCTTTGATTTTTTTGTAAACTATAGGGCCATAAATACAAGTAGCACTTTGCTATTTCCAAACCATTTCTTTTCAAAATTAGCGATAGTTACATTAGAGCACTGATATCTTTCAGGAATCTCTGAATATCCATTCACATGTATATATATTTTTTTAGTAGACAACCCAAAGTATTGATCTAGGCCCATTTTGGTATATTTCATGCCACCATTTCACCGCCAAATGCAATCAAATACAAAAAATCGTTCACTTTTCAAAAATTTTTTCACAAACTTTTGGTTTCTAACTTAAATTATTTACAAACAGCTTGAGCAATTATGGCATAAATGGTTGTAAATTCTTCTCTGGGATCCCCTTTGTTCAGAAATAGCAGACATATATGACTTTGGTGTTGCTTTTTGGTAATTAGAAGGCCGCTAAATGCCACTGCGCACCACACGTGTATTATGCCCAGCAGTGAAGGGGTTAATTAGGGAGCATGTAGGGAGCTTTTTGGGGTAGTTTTAGCTTTAGTGTAGTGTAGTAGACAACCCCAAGTATTGATCTAAGCCAATTTTGGTATATTTCATGCCACCATTTCACCGCCAAATGCGATCAAATTAAAAAAAAACTTTAATTTTTTCTCAATTTTAGGTTTCTCACTGAAATTATTTACAAACAGCTTCTGCAATTATGGCACAAATGGTTGTAAATGCTTCTCTGGGATCCCCTTTGTTCAGAAATAGCAGACATATATGGCTTGGCATTGCTTTTTGGTAATTAGAAGGCCTCTAAATGCCGCTGCGCATCACACGTGTATTATGGCTAGCAGTGAAGGGGTTAATTATGTAGCTTGTAGGGAGCTTGCAGGGTTAATTTTAGCTTTAGTGTAGAGCTCAGCCTCCCACCTGAAACATCAGACCCCCTGATCCCTCCCAAACAGCTCTCTTCCCTCCCCCACCCCACAATTGTCCCCGCCATCTTAAGTACTGGCAGAAACTTTGCCAGTACTAAAATAAAAATTTACATATGCTGATGTGTAGGATCCCCCCTTAGACCCCAACCTCACTGATCCCCCACCAAACTGCTCTCTAACCCTTCCCCTCTGCAATAATGGGCGCCATCTTGGGTACTGGCAGCTGTCTGCTAGTACCCAGTTTTGTAACAAAATGTGCCTTTTTTTAAAAAAAAATCCCTTTTCTGTAGTGTAGCTTTCCCCCCCCACCGAGACCAACCCCCAACCCCTTCCAGGACCCTTAGATTGCATTTTACTGTATTTGTGTTTTTAACTTTTAACTTTTTTTTTCTGTAGTGTAGCGGTTCCCACCCGCTCCCGCCCCGTGCACGTGCCCGCCCACCAACCCCGTGCACGCGCGCGCTCCCGTGCGCGCCCCCGTAGCTCCCGCCCCCGATCCCGCCCCCCTCCACTCCACATAGAGCACCGATGGCCGCCCACCCGCCTCCCACTTAAGCTCCCACCCACCAACGATACCGGCCATACCAGTGCTCTCTCTGCATCGGATGGCCAAGGGGGGTTATTGCAGGATGCCTCCATATCGAGGCATCACTGCAATAACCGGAAAGCAGCTGGAAGCGAGCAGGATGGCTTCCAGCTGCTTTCCAGACCAAGGACGTACGCCACACGTCCTCGGTCATTAACTGTATTTTTTTTGAGGACGTGTGGCGTACGTCCTTGGTCGTTAAGGGGTTAAAGGGACATTAAACCCTATTTTTTTCTTTCATGATTCAGATAGAGAATACTATTTTAAACAACTTTCTAATTTACTTCTATTATCTAATTTGCTTCTCTCTCTTGATATTCCTTCCTGAAAAGCATACCTAGATAGGCTCAGTAGCTTTTGATTGGTGGCTGCACATATTTGCCTCATGTGATTGGCTCACCCATGTGCATTGCTATTTCTTTAACAAATGATAGCTAAAGAATGAAGCAAATTAGATAATAGAAGTAAATTGGAATGTTATTTAAAATTGTATTGTTTGTCTGAATCATGAAACAAAATGTTTGGGTTTAATGTCCCTTTAAACTAAACACTTGTAATAAGAGCTCTATGAGTGCACTAACCGGGCTCCATGCGCTATCCATTAAAAGTATAGCGTACGCTAAAATGGTTATAGCTTAGTTAAAGCGACATGATACCCAAAATGTTTCTTTCATGATTCAGATAAAGAATACAATTTTAAACTTTCCAATTTACTTCTATTATCTCATTTGTTCTCTTGGCATTCTTTGTTAAAAAGGATATATAGGTAGGCTCAGGAGCTGCTGATTGTTTGCTTCACATATATGCACCATGTTATTGGTTTACCTAATATCTTCAGCTAGTTCCCAGTAGTGCATTGCTGCTTCTACCACAGAGGAGCTTTAAGAGAACAAGCTGTAGTGATATTTTTCACCAATGTGTTTACATGTTAAGTGTAAATATAGGCAGGCTTGATGGGCCTTTTGATTCTTATTTGCTGTCAAAATAAAAGAAAATGTTTCCATATTTCACTTAGGAATTTAGGCCTCAGTGTTTTTTTCCTATTCACTGAATGTATACTGCTGAAAGTTTGCCAGATTACTACACTCTCAACCAATCTACAACTTTAAACATATTTCTCCTGTTAAGTGTAGTCAGTCCACGGGTCATCCATTACTTATGGGATTATAACTCCTCCCTAACAGGAAGTGCAAGAGGATCGCCCAAGCAGAGCTGCTATATAGCTCCTCCCCTCTACGTCATACCCAGTCATTCTCTTGCACCTAACTAATAGATAGGACGTGTGAGAGGACTGTGGTTGTTAAACTTAGTTTTTATTTCTTCAATCAAATTATTTTAAACAGCACCGGAGTGTGTTGTTTTTTCTCAGGCAGCATTAGAAGAAGAATCTACCTGAGTTTGTGTATGATCTTAGCGGACGTAACTAAGATCCATTTGCTGTTCTCGGCCATTCTGAGGAGCGAGGTAACTTCAGAACAGGGGACAGCGGGCAGGGTTCACCTGCAAGGAGGTATGTTGCAGTATATTATTTTCTAAGGAATGGAATTGACTGAGAAAATACTGCTAATACCGATGTAATGTAAGTGCAGCCTTAAATGCAGTAGTATCAACTGGTATCAGGCTGATATGTATGTATGTTTACACTGAAGTATTTCTGGGGAATGGCACTTCACTAAGAAAATACTGTATACATATAACTTATAGCCTATTCTGCAGTGATAGCGACTAGCAGCAGGCTTTTTAATAACATTTCATAATTTTATATTTAAAACGTTTACTGGCATGTTAATCGTTTTTTTCTCTGAGGTACTTGGTGAAAAATTTTATGGGCATTATTTTTCCACATGGCTGTCGTTTGTTTATGAATAAAATCAGTTTACTGAGCTTCCCCACTGTTGTATTATGAGTGGGAGGGGCCTATTTTGGCGCTTTATTGCGAAGTAGAAATTCAGTCACAGTCTTCCTTTTTCTCCCTGCATGATCCAGGACGTCTCTACAGAGCTCAGGGGTCTCCAAAACTAGTTTTGAGGGAGGTAATCACTCACAGCAGACCTGTGAGACTGTGCTTTGACTGTGATAAAAATGTTTATATTTTTAATTGTTATCCGTTTTTTGGTATTAGGGGTTAATCATCCATTTGCTAGTGGGTGCAATCCTTTGCTAACTTAATGCATTTACTGTGAAAATTTGGTTGCTATAACTAATCCGGTTCATTGTTATTTCAACTGTGACAGTTTTTGTGTGCTTCTTAAAGGCACAGTAACGTTTTTTATATTGCTTGTAAATTTATTTGAAAAGTATTTTCCAAGCTTGCTAGTCTAATTGTTAGTTTGTTTAAACATGTCTGACACAGAGGAATCTCTTTGTGCAATATGTTCAAAGGCCAATGTGGAGCCCAATAGAAATTTGTGTACTAATTGCATTGATGCTACTTTAAGTAAAAGCCAATCTGTACATGTCAAGAAAATTTCACCAGACAACGAGGGGGAAGTTATGCCGACTAACTCTCCTCACGTGTCAGTACCTGCATCTCCCGCTCAGGAGGTGCGTGATATTGTGGCGCCAAGTACATCAGGGCGGCCCTTACAAATCACTTTGCAAGACATGGCTAATGTTATGACTGAAGTTTTATCTAAATTGCCAGAACTTAGGGGTAAACGCGACCACTCTGGGGTGAGAACAGAGTGCGCTGATAATAATAGGGCCATGTCTGATACTGCGTCACAATTTGCAGAACATGAAGACGGAGAGCTTCATTCTGTGGGTGACGGATCTGATCCAAATAAACTGGATTCAGACATTTCAAATTTTAAATTTAAGCTTGAGAACCTCCGTGTGTTACTAGGGGAGGTATTAGCGGCTCTGAATGATTGTAACACGGTTGCAATCCCAGAGAAAATATGTAGGCTGGATAAATATTTTGCGGTACCGACGTGTACTGACGTTTTTCCTATACCTAAAAGGCTTACAGAAATTGTTAACAAGTAGTGGGATAGACCCGATGTGCCTTTCTCACCCCCTCCTATATTTAGGAAAATGTTTCCAATAGACGCCACCACACGGGACTTATGGCAGACGGTCCCTAAGGTGGAGGGAGCAGTTTCTACTTTGGCTAAGCGCACCACTATCCCGGTGGAGGATAGCTGTGCTTTTTCAGATCCAATGGATAAAAAGTTAGAGGGTTACCTTAAGAAAATGTTTGTTCAACAAGGTTTTATATTGCAACCCCTTGCATGCATTGCGCCTATCACGGCTGCGACGGCATTCTGGTTTGAGTCTCTGGAAGAGACCATTAGCTCAGCTACGTTGGATGAGATTACAGACAAGCTTAGAGTCCTTAAGCTAGCTAATTCATTTATTTCTGATGCCGTAGTACACTTAACTAAACTTACGGCTAAGAACTCCGGATTCGCCATTCAGGCGCGCAGAGCGCTGTGGCTTAAATCCTGGTCAGCCGATGTGACTTCTAAATCTAAATTGCTTAACATACCTTTCAAAGGGCAGACATTATTCGGGCCCGGTTTGAAAGAAATTATCGCTGACATTACTGGAGGTAAGGGCCATGCCCTGCCTCAAGACAGAGCCAAACCAAGGGCTAGACAGTCTAATTTTCGTGCCTTTCATAACTTCAAGGCAGGAGCAGCATCAACTTCCTCCGCTCCAAAACAGGAAGGAACTGTTGCTCGCTACAGACAGGGCTGGAAACCTAACCAGACCTGGAACAAGGGCAAGCAGGCCAGAAAACCTGCTGCTGCCCCTAAGACAGCATGAAGTGAGGGCCCCCAATCCGGAAACGGATCTAGTGGGGGCAGACTTTCTCTCTTCGCCCAGGCTTGGGCAAGAGATGTCCAGGATCCCTGGGCATTAGAGATCATATCTCAGGGATATCTTCTGGACTTCAAAGCTTCTCCTCCAAAAGGGAGATTTCATCTTTCAAGGTTGTCAGCAAACCAGATAAAGAAAGAGGCGTTTCTACGCTGTGTACAAGATCTTTTACTAATGGGAGTGATCCACCCGGTTCCGCGGTCGGAACACGGACAAGGGTTTTACTCAAATCTGTTTGTGGTTCCCAAGAAAGAAGGAACCTTCAGACCAATCTTGGATTTAAAGATCCTAAACAAATTCCTAAGAGTTCCATCGTTCAAAATGGAAACTATTCGGACAATCTTACCCATGATCCAAAAGGGTCAGTACATGACCACAGTGGATTTAAAGGAAGCCTACCTTCACATACCGATTCACAAAGATCATTACCGGTACCTAAGGTTTGCCTTCCTAGACAGGCATTACCAGTTTGTAGCTCTTCCCTTTGGGTTAGCTACTGCTCCAAGAATCTTTACAAAGGTTCTGGGTTCTCTTCTGGCGGTACTAAGACCGTGAGGAATATCGGTAGCTCCGTACCTAGACGACATTCTGATACAAGCATCAAGTTTCCAAGCTGCCAAGTCTCATACAGAGTTAGTACTGGCATTTCTAAGGTCACATGGGTGGAAGGTGAACGAAGAAAAGAGTTCTCTATTGCCACTCACAAGAGTTCCCTTCTTAGGGACTCTTATAGATTCTGTAGAAATGAAAATTTACCTGACAGAGGACAGGTTAACAAAACTCCTAAATGCTTGCCGTGTCCTTCATTCCATTCCACACCCGTCAGTGGCTCAATGCATGGAGGTAATCGGCTTAATGGTAGCGGCAATGGACATAGTACCCTTTGCACGCCTGCATCTCAGACCACTGCAATTGTGCATGCTAAGTCAGTGGAATGGGGATTACTCAGATTTGTCCCCTATGCTGAATCTGGATCAAGAGACCAGAAATTCTCTTCTATGGTGGCTCTCTCGGCCACATCTGTCCAAGGGGATGCCCTTCAGCAGACCAGATTGGACGATTGTAACAACAGACGCCAGCCTGCTAGGTTGGGGCGCTGTCTGGAATTCCCTGAAGACTCAGGGATCATGGACTCAGGAGGAGAGTCTCCTTCCCATAAACATTCTGGAATTAAGAGCAGTTTTCAATGCCCTTCTGGCTTGGCCTCAGTTAGCAACTCTGAGGTTCATCAGGTTTCAGTCGGACAACATCACGACTGTGGCTTACATCAACCATCAGGGAGGGACAAGGAGTTCCCTAGCGATGATGGAAGTCTCAAAGATAATTCACTGGGCAGAGTCTCACTCTTGCCACCTATCAACGATCCACATCCCAGGCGTGGAGAACTGGGAGGCGGATTTTCTAAGTCGCCAGACTTTTCATCCGGGGGAGTGGGAACTTCATCCGGAGGTCTTTGCCCAAATACTTCGGCGTTGGGGCAAACCAGATCTGGATCTCATGGCGTCTCGCCAGAACGCCAAGCTTCCTTGTTACGGGTCCAGGTCCAGGGACCCGGGAGCGGTTTTGATAGATGCTCTCACAGCACCTTGGGCCTTCAACATGGCTTATGTGTTTCCACCCTTCCCGATGCTTCCTCGATTGATTGCCAGGATCAAACAGGAGAGAGCATCGGTGATTCTAATAGCGCCTGCGTGGCCACGCAGGACCTGGTATGCAGATCTAGTGGACATGTCATCCTGTCCACCTTGGTCTCTGCCTCTGAGACAGGACCTTCTGATTCAGGGTCCTTTCAAACATCAAAATCTAATTTCTCTGAGGCTGACTGCATGGAGATTGAACGCTTGATTTTATCAAAGCGTGGATTTTCGGAGTCAGTAATTGATACCTTAATACAGGCGAGGAAACCTGTTACCAGGAAAATTTACCATAAAATATGGCGTAAATATTTGCATTGGTGCGAATCCAAGAGTTACTCATGGAGTAAGGTTAGGATTCCTAGGATATTGTCTTTTCTACAAGAAGGTTTAGAAAAGGGTTTATCTGCTAGTTCTTTAAAGGGACAGATCTCAGCTCTGTCCATCCTTTTACACAAACGTCTGTCAGAAGTTCCAGACGTTCAGGCTTTTTGTCAGGCTTTGGCCAGGATTAAGCCTGTGTTTAAGACTGTTGCTCCGCCGTGGAGCTTAAACTTAGTTCTTAATGTTTTACAGGGTGTTCCGTTTGAACCCCTTCATTCCATTGATATCAAGCTGTTATCTTGGAAAGTTCTGTTTTTAATGGCTATTTCCTCGACTCGAAGAGTCTCTGAGTTTTTCGGCCTTACATTGTGATTCTCCTTATCTGATTTTTCATTCAGACAAGGTAGTTCTGCGTACTAAACCTGGGTTCTTACCTAAGGTAGTCACTAACAGGAATATCAATCAAGAGATTGTTGTTCCATCATTGTGCCCTAACCCTTCTTCAAAGAAGGAACGACTTCTGCACAATCTGGACGTAGTCCGTGCCCTGAAATTTTATTTACAGGCAACTAAAGATTTTCGCCAAACTTCTTCCCTGTTTGTCGTTTATTCTGGACAGAGGAGAGGTCAAAAAGCTTCTGCTACCTCTCTCTCTTTCTGGCTTCGTAGCATAATACGTTTAGCCTATGAGACTGCTGGACAGCAGCCTCCTGAAAGAATTACAGCTCATTCTACTAGAGCTGTGGCTTCCACTTGGGCCTTTAAGAATGAGGCCTCTGTTGAACAGATTTGCAAGGCTGCAACTTGGTCTTCACTTCACACTTTTTCCAAATTTTCCAAATTTGACACTTTTGCTTCTTCGGAGGCTGTTTTTGGGAGAAAGGTTCTTCAGGCAGTGGTTCCTTCCGTGTAAAGATCCTGCCTGTCCCTCCCGTCATCCGTGTACTTTTAGCTTTGGTATTGGTATCCCATAAGTAATGGATGACCCGTGGACTGACTACACTTAACAGGAGAAAACAAAATTTATGCTTACCTGATAAATTCCTTTCTCCTGTAGTGTAGTCAGTCCACGGCCCGCCCTGTTTTTTTATGGCAGGTCTAAATTTTAAATTAAACTCCAGTCACCACTGCACCCTATAGTTTCTCCTTTCTCGTTTGTTTTCGGTCGAATGACTGGGTATGACGTAAAGGGGAGGAGCTATATAGCAGCTCTGCTTGGGTGATCCTCTTGCACTTCCTGTTAGGGAGGAGATATAATCCCATAAGTAATGGATGACCCGTGGACTGACTACACTACAGGAGAAAGGAATTTATCAGGTAAGCATAAATTTTGTTTTTTGCATGACTAAAGGCTAGTCATTCCTATGTTCTTGTTATACACATATCAGTTGACTCAGACTCCAAATTCAACTATTTAATACATTTCTCAATATGAATGTAAAACTCGGGTATACTGGGAAGAAAGGCTTACAAAATCTCTTCTAACAGTACAGCTTACCATTGAACCCATATATTTCTTTGCTAAAAACCTCTATATATTGGGAAAATACTTTCCAAATTTCCACATAGTGCATCACAGTCTTTGGAGGAAGTTGACAAGGGAAAACAAAGGCCAACATAGACCCTTTGGAGCCATCTGACAAAATTAGATATTAAAAAGTACCTTATAAATGCATATCCATAAATGAATAACTGTTGTCAGCATTAATTAAGAATTATCAACATAAAATCACTTTTATTAGAAATTACATTAATAAATAAAGAAGAAATATAATATTTTAATTAAACAATTCTTTTTATTATGATAAATATGATTTATGAAGGTCATAAAACATAATTTAATAAGATAATAGGACCAAGAAGTCAGAATGATGACATAGCCCCTTTTGAGTCATCTGACAAGGTTACATAGTGCATCACAGTCCTTGGAGGAAGTTGACAAGGGAAAACAAAGGCCAACATAGCCCCTTTAGAACCATCTGACAAGGTGACATAGTGCATCACAGTCCTTTCAGGGAGTTGACAAGCGAAAATAAAGGCCAACATAGCCCCTTTGGAGCCATCTGACAAGGTGACATAGTGCATCACAGTCCTTTCAGGGAGTTGACAAGGGAAAACAATGGCCAACATAGTCCCTTTGGAGCCATCTGACAAGGTGACATAGTGCATCACAGTCCTGTCAGGGATTTGACAAGGGAAAACAAAGGCCAACATAGCCCCTTTGGAGCCATCTGACAATGTGGCATAGTGCATCACAGTCCTTGGAGGAAGTTGACAAGGGAAAACAAAGGCCAACATAGCGCCTTTCGAGTCATCTGACAAGGCGACATAGTGCATCACAGTCCTTGGAGGGAGTTGACAAGAGAAAACAAAGGCCAATACAGCCCCTTTGGAGCCATCTGGTAAAATGAGATATTAAAAAGTACCTTATAAATGCATATCTATAAATGAATAACTGTTCACTTAAGAATTATCAACATAAAATCACTTATTCTATTAGAAATGACATCAATAAATAAAGAAGAAATATAACATTTTAATTAAATGATTCTTTTTATTATGATAAATATGATTTATGAAGGTCATAAAACATAATTTAATAAGATAATAGGACCAAGAAGTCAGAATGATAACATAGCCCCTTTTGAGCCCTCTGGCAAGGTGACATAGTGCATTACAGGGAGTGTAGAATTATTAGGCAAGTTGTATTTTTGAGGATTAATTTTATTATTGAACAACAACCATGTTCTCAATGAACCCAAAAAACTCATTAATATCAAAGCTGAATATTTTTGGAAGTAGTTTTTAGTTTGTTTTTAGTTTTAGCTATTTTAGGGGGATATCTGTGTGTGCAGGTGACTATTACTGTGCATAATTATTAGGCAACTTAACAAAAAACAAATATATACCCATTTCAATTATTTATTTTTACCAGTGAAACCAATATAACATCTCAACATTCACAAATATACATTTCTGACATTCAAAAACAAAACAAAAACAAATCAGTGACCAATATAGCCACCTTTCTTTGCAAGGACACTCAAAAGCCTGCCATCCATGGATTCTGTCAGTGTTTTGATCTGTTCACCATCAACATTGCGTGCAGCAGCAACCACAGCCTCCCAGACACTGTTCAGAGAGGTGTACTGTTTTCCCTCCTTGTAAATCTCACATTTGATGATGGACCACAGGTTCTCAATGGGGTTCAGATCAGGTGAACAAGGAGGCCATGTCATTAGATTTTCTTCTTTTATACCCTTTCTTGCCAGCCACGCTGTGGAGTACTTGGACGCGTGTGATGGAGCATTGTCCTGCATGAAAATCATGTTTTTCTTGAAGGATGCAGACTTCTTCCTGTACCACTGCTTGAAGAAGGTGTCTTCCAGAAACTGGCAGTAGGACTGGGAGTTGAGCTTGACTCCATCCTCAACCCGAAAAGGCCCCACAAGCTCATCTTTGATGATACCAGCCCAAACCAGTACTCCACCTCCACCTTGCTGGCATCTGAGTCGGACTGGAGCTCTCTGCCCTTTACCAATCCAGCCACGGGCCCATCCATCTGGCCCATCAAGACTCACTCTCATTTCATCAGTCCATAAAACCTTAGAAAAATCAGTCTTGAGATATTTCTTGGCCCAGTCTTGACGTTTCAGCTTGTGTGTATTGTTCAGTGGTGGTCGTCTTTCAGCCTTTCTTACCTTGGCCATGTCTCTGAGTATTGCACACCTTGTGCTTTTGGGCACTCCAGTGATGTTTCAGCTCTGAAATATGGCCAAACTGGTGGCAAGTGGCATCTTGGCAGCTGCACGCTTGACTTTTCTCAGTTCATGGGTTATTTTGCGCCTTGGTTTTTCCACACGCTTCTTGCGACCCTGTTGACTATTTTGAATGAAACGCTTGATTGTTCAATGATCACGCTTCAGAAGCTTTGCAATTTTAAGAGTGCTGCATCCCTCTGCAAGATATCTCACTATTTTTGACTTTTCTGAGCCTGTCAAGTCCTTCTTTTGACCCATTTTGCCAAAGGAAAGGAAGTTGCCTAATAATTATGCACACCTGATATAGGGTGTTGATGTCATTAGACCACACCCCTTCTCATTACAGAGATGCACATCACCTAATATGCTTAATTGGTATTAGGCTTTCGAGCCTATACAGCTTGGAGTAAGACAACATGCATAAAGAGGATGATGTGGTCAAAATACTCATTTGCCTAATAATTCTGCACTCCCTGTACAGTCCTTGGAGAGAGTTGACAAGGGAAAACAAAGGCCAACATAGCCCCTTTGGAGCCATCTGACAAGGTGACATAGTGCATCACAGTCCTTTTCAGGGAGTTGACAAGGGAAAACAAAGGCCAACATAGCCCCTTTGGAGCCATCTGACAAGGGTGACATAGTGCATCACAGTCCTTGGAGGAAGTTGACAAGGGAAAACAAAGGCCAACATAGACCCTTTGGAGCCATCTGACAAGGTGACATAGTGCATCACGGTCCTTGGAGGGAGTTGACAAGGGAAAACAAAGGCCATCATAGCCCCTTTGGAGCCATCTGACAAGGTGACATAGTGCATCACAGTCCTTGGAGGAAGTTGACAAGGGAAAACAAAGGGCAACATAGACCCTTTGGAGCCATCTGACAAGGTGACATAGTGCATCACGGTCCTTGGAGGGAGTTGACAAGGGAAAACAAAGGCAATCATAGCCCCTTTGGAGCCCTCTGACAAGGGCAAACAAAGTGCAACAGGCATAAACATAATAAAAAATATAACTTTTAAAACAGAGCCAACAGGCAACAAAGAAGAAAAATCAAAATGGACGGAGGAGTTACTCCTGCTCCCTTGGGGCATCTCCAGACTCTCCACTTTCTGGGGCATTCTCCTCATGTTCCTGGGCCTGAGGTTCTGCAGCTGCAGCTTGCTGCCTTGCCTCCATACGGAGCATGCAATTAAACATAAGTCGATTAAGCTTCAGCTGCAGAACCATGTAGTTCTGCATCTTTCCCACCCACTGATGACAATTTAGCATGGTTCCCTCCAATCTAGCTAGAGCCTCTAGGGTCAACCTTGCTGAGTCACAACCTAAACAAAAATAATTCATTTAAAATTAATATAAATGACATAACATAATTAAAATATATCAAAGGGACATTGTACTAATTTAATTATAAATCTTGATTCTAATAAAATATACTATTTTGAAGAACAATTACACATTAAATATGTTCTTCATAGATAGATAAAACATTAAGATATCAAATAAAATAAAATAAAATATCTATTGCAAAATCACTATTTCTTTAGTTTATGATACAAAGGGGCTGTGATTAAATAAAACAAAAAAGATATTTTTGAACATTTTTAACTATATAATTTTTTAAGTAAAAAACGTTGATGATAATTTCAAATAATGTAAATATGAAACATTTATATTCATATAAAAAATAAATGTGTTAGAAAAAAAAATGTTTGTATTATAGCTAAATTTAGGGATAATTAGATCAGTATAAGGTTCCTTTAGGAATGTATGGTCTAATGTTGATTTGTAATGATACTTACATCTATGGCTGAGAAGGAGAACAGGATACACAGGCCGAGGAAGGTGAGGATAAGGGAAAAAGGGTTGGTGGGGAGGATGGGCGTGGAAAGGTGGGGCCTGTGTAGTTGGGACCTGCACAGGGGGGGAAGATGGGGCTTGCACAGGGGGGGAAAGTGGGGCCTGTGCAGTTGGGGTCTGGGCAGGTGGGGCAGGAGCAGGACGGGAAAGACGGGTAGATCGGTTAGGGGGGCAGGGGGGTAAGGAAGGTGTGGCAGGGTGATGCCTAGAAGTGGATGGTCCATCTGAAATATGTAATAATAAAATTGTTTCAATACATATATTATTTACTTTTCAAATTAATATTCATCATCCTTTGAAATATGTAATTATATATTTTGCTCACAAATATAGAGTCTTGAAAAAGTTCCTGTGTGGAACGAAACGTACGTCGAGTGAGCACACACTGTGTGCAATATTCAGGTTCCTGTGAGGCCACTGTTAGTGTCTATATCAATATTTGCAACACTAAGTGGGCTGAGGTTCTGAATTATTTTTGAATTATTGACATTATATATTCATTCCAGTAAGCACACACAGCGTGCATGAAAGGGTTCCTGTGAGGCCACTGTTAGTGTTTGTATTTTCATATGCATACGCTAACACTAAGTGGGCTGAGGACCGTATACTATTCTCTAATAAGTGTGCCCTGTTTTCGCTTAAGGAGGACAAGGTTTATTACGGCTAAATAATACATCCATTGTGGAGGAGGAATTACCAATACCGGGTATCATCTTACACAGTACTACGCTTCAGCCTGTAGTAATCCAGCCCCAAGTCAACGACGTAGCGGATTGGCCCAGCGGAGTACACACCTCCCTTCAGCTAAGTCGCGGAGTCTCCATCTTGGATTCAGCGTGACCAAAGCGGCACACGCCACAGTCGGGGACAGCTTCTAAGTTTTTGATACAAGGCTTGTATACATTTTTTACATTGTGAGTGTTATTCTTGCTATTTTTTAATAATTAAAATATACATATAATCTGCACTTAGATGCAGTGGGCGCTTCTTTTTCTTTTTGTGTTTTCTTATCTGTATTTTGTAAATCATGAACCAAAGCATAGTACATGGAACATTTAATGCTTATCATGTGTGTATCACTTGATGACTGTTCTTTATATTTTTACCCAAATCAACATGTGCTATCCATGTCATGAAGCACAAAAGTGTAGACTAATAAGCTTTGAGATTTTACTATTAAACTAATAAAATAAATATATATATATACAGTATACAATTAGAGGAGTACATTATAAGGTTTATTCAAATTGAATGCTCCATCATAATCATGATCATCAAATCTTTGGATAATATACATTTAATGATGTATGAATGAGTAAATGGACTTACCATCATCCTGCTCATGTAGGGCTGGACTGGTGTAGGATCCCTCAGGGCTTGTCAAAGTAACTTCAACTATTAATGATATAACTATGAATTATGTCACACAATTTGTACATATGATTTAAAATACGTATTTTGCATGAATAAAAACATATTGTAAACAAGACTAAATAATATCTACCAAAATGTTAAGACTAGACCACTAATATGAAAATTAAATCTATTAGTTCATCAAGGTGATTGGAAAGATGTCTTGCACAGATATACTATTTCTTCAAATATTAGACATCAGATTCTTATCATATTCATCTATGGAACAATTCAAAATATCGATTGGTCCCTGTTTCAAAATCAATCCAGACAGACAATTAACAATTTAAATATCAACTGGTGACAACTATAGGATAATACATGTGGGACATATAGATGACTTAGTGCAATGTACAGTATTGTACATGGAACATTTAATGCTTATCATGTGTGTATCACTTGATGACTGTTCTTTATATTTTTACCCAAATCAACATGTGCTATCCATGTCATGAAGCACAAAAGTGTAGACTAATAAGCTTTGAGATTTTACTATTAAACTAATAAAATAAATATATATATACAGTATACAATTAGAGGAGTACATTATAAGGTTTATTCAAATTGAATGCTCCATCATAATCATGATCATCAAATCTTTGGATAATATACATTTAATGATGTATGAATGAGTAAATGGACTTACCATCATCCTGCTCATGTAGGGCTGGACTGGTGTAGGATCCCTCAGGGCTTGTCAAAGTAACTTCAACTATTAATGATATAACTATGAATTATGTCACACAATTTGTACATATGATTTAAAATACGTATTTTACATGAATAAAAACATATTGTAAACAAGACTAAATAATATCTACCAAAATGTTAAGACTAGACCACTAATATGAAAATTAAATCTATTAGTTCATCAAGGTGATTGGAAAGATGTCTTGCACAGATATACTATTTCTTCAAATATTAGACATCAGATTCTTATCATATTCATCTATGGAACAATTCAAAATATCGATTGGTCCCTGTTTCAAAATCAATCCAGACAGACAATTAACAATTTAAATATCAACTGGTGACAACTATAGGATAATACATGTGGGACATATAGATGACTTAGTGCAATGTACAGTATTGTTGTTCCTGACACAACACATATTGATCACAATGCAAGACATAAGATATATTGAAAACTATGTCATCATGGTGCTTTTAGAATAAGCTTATATATAAAGGTAATCCTAGAGGGAAAGATGTTATTTAAATCACAGTATTGTTTCATCAAAACAGTGTAATGGGTAAGAAAGATATTTTGTATCTTGATATAAATACAACATCAATATTTGAGACTGTCCCTCTAAAGGAATAGACTATTCCAATTCCATATGTTAATGTAATGAATCAGATAGAGCATGCATCGAATATATAATATCCTCCTATCATCATGAATATTTAATTATCTAAATGTAAGCATATGAGATGTGCCTTTTTATATTCAGCACCTGTGTACCTATTTCTGATTGTAGTCTAAATGTAGCCAACAACTGTCAAGCACTACCCAGGTGCTGAATACAAAATGGCACAGCCCCTAAGATTACATTCAAATAAAGATAGCAAGATTGTGAAGAATATCTTAGACTACGAATAATTCAGATTTTTATTAGAATGTAATTCTATATCAGAACCATGATTTTTCTTTTCAAATTCACTTTACATTTAATTAGAGGATCCATGTTCATATAGATCAAAGTGAATGTATTAGGCAATGTTATGTACACATTTGTAAGCCAAGAGTGAAGTACAATGAGACATACCAGGACTGTGATAACCCCGAGGTTGAGGGTCCAGCACCAGCATCCATATCTGTAAAATATTCAATCAGGATTGGATATTATTAGTAAAAATATTAACCTTGACATGAACAATCATACATGTTTAAATATTATGACAAGGTAAAACATATTCTTAATTATGCATGGCAAGATCAGTTTTTGAAATAAATATGTATAAATGAGCATAGATGATTTCCTAGTTTGTATTTGGCATTAAGTGATAACTTAATCACATTATTATGAAAATGGTATATATGTTTATGAATGATTGATATTTACGATTTCATTCAATGATTTAAATCTCTGTTTGATCCATTTATTAAGGTCCCTATCAAACTAGAAGGTTGAATCAATGACCCCATGTGTTAAATTGACAGTGAATCAAAGAATACTATACTTTTATTCCAATCATTATTTTGATTTTCTATATTTGACTTAAAATGGAATAAGCTTAAAATACTTGTGTTTTTATGTTGCTATCAGGAATTGTAACCTAATCCTAGGTTAGTCTCACATGTTAATTTTTTATAATTTGAACTGTGCCTCTTATGTTAAAGGGACAGTTTATTCAGAATCCAACGTTTATTAATTACACACGGAATGCAATTGTGACATTTTGAAGTTCACTTGGTAACATACATTTGTGTTTGATCTCTTGTTATTCTTTGTTGACAAATAAACAAATGCTGATCATATGCTATTATCAATATTTATGAAATGGATATATTCTTTCAATTAATTTTGCACTTTTCAACAGCTAGAGGGCATGATTAGGGTGTGCCATTCAGATGACATTGTGACCACACCCATGTATTGACAAGTGAGAGGACACTGATTGGCTAAATGCAAGCCTATACAAAAGAAATAATTAAGGGGTCAGTCTGCAATGGCTTAGATACAAGCTAATCACAGAGTTAAAAAAGTATTTTATAAAATTTTTTATTTTATAAATAAAACTGTATTTAGAAATAAATGGATCATGTATGTTTTTAAATATTATTTGTTGGTGACTGTCCCTTTGAGTCTTTTTTTGTATTCTTGCATTGATATGAATTGTTAGACATTTATATGTGATTATTTATTTTTCGATTCCTAGTATAGATCATTTCTCTTTGAATCTTGAAACTCATGATACTGTATTTGTAACATTTATCAAAATTAATGTATACATTTGAACAACATGTCTAAAGTAATGCCACTGTAACAGCAAAATTATGTTTAAGTCTCTGCGCATTTATTTTATTGATGAGCATTGCATAATAATTAAAGCGAAATTGTGCATCCATGATTATGAATTTATTGGGAAACTAGTAGTGTGTGGAGTATATTTTCTAACTTTTAAAAGAATGAACCATTTTGTGTATTACGATATTTGAATATTATGATTGTAAAAATTTATCATGCAATTTAATATTTCAAAGTTATATATGAATCAATATTCAATGGATAACATGGCGTAGGATTGGGAGTTAATGGATGTGCACTTCCGTTTTATCTCTGGTGAAGCAAAATCGTGCGCAATAAGGATCATTATTCCTATATGATGTTTGTCAATCTAAATTCAGATATATACCATCTGACTTAATGTCTGTTGGGGAATTCTATATATGTTGAAAATATGACTGTATACACATTGCTTAAATATATAATCAAATATTAAAATATTATATGAAGGTCTGATCTTTTACCTGGTTCAGCCTCTGTCCCACTTCTCCCAGGTCACCGATTGGAGATGCACCTGGCCTCTGGGTCACGGAGATTGAGGGCCATCAGCTGGGGGGGCTGGGAAGGGGGCAAGGACATGGGGGCTGCAATTGTGTGGGGGAATCTGAGATTGAGGAGGCGTGCATAAAGTCTCCTCATGAGGGTTTGAGGACAAGTTTCCATGGGGGTGGGGGCCTTGATCCTCACGCCTCTCTGAAGGGCACGAGTCCACTCCCTCATGAGGTGGACTTTATTCTGCAGCTGCAACCTCATATACCTGAATCTCCAGCACATTTTCCCCGGAGTCCTCTGGACGTCTGCCACCAATTAACTTTGATGGCTATAGATGCCCATAAGGGTCCTTTTGACCGGACCCAATTGTCGACCTCCTCCAAGCCCCCATAGAGGGTGCGGATAAAACTCCTCAACTGCGTACATCAGTGCAGCACTTTCCTCTCTAGTGAACCTGGGAGTAGACATCCTTACTAACAATCAGGCTTTAGAGAACTGACAAAAATGGCAATGTGTAATGGACTTTTATATGGGAAAGTAAACATGAGAATACACCATGAGACATGGTATTCTGTACATCTGATTGGATAAAATAATGTAATTTTGTTATCATGTCTGTGGGGCCATACTGAGTAAAGTCATGTTTGTGTGATGATACTCTGATTGGCCGTTACTTAATGGTTGATGGATTCATATCTTTGTAACTTTCATACACATACTTCTCCTAGGAGGTGCTGTCACTACATTTAGCATGTAGACTTTTCTATAAAAATTAATGGGAATGTAATGCGTATGTGACGCATATATAATGTGCGCATCCATTAATATTAAGCTAATTTTCTTTCATTTGACAGTTGAAATATATTTTATTTAATATTCAGAAAGTGAATATTATCCAATAACATTAGTTAATGTTTATTGAAACATTTCAAAGTTTTATATTGATCAATAGTTGTGTAACATTGTTCAATATATTTTTAACCTCTGTTGATAATTTCTTAGAATCCAGAATAATATATGTACGTATTCCTTTGTTCTTAAATAAATATTGTGATTCATTGTCAAGTATTGACAGTGCTCTTTAATTTAATTTATTTACAATCTTAACAATGCATATCGAGTGTGTGCTAAGTGACAGTTTGTGACCTTTATATTTGACTTTCAGAAATACGAATGGTGAAATGCGTTATTTGTATTTAAAATAGACAGAACTTGATAAATCAAAGGGACATAATTTATTTATAAAACCATTTTATTGCCGTTTTTTTTTACCAAAAATCAAACAAAGCAAGTATTTCTATTAAATATGTACATATACTTAATTTTAGATTTCATTTTCATGGTGTATTTTATTTTATGGAGCAGATATGCAATATTGTGACATATCTGACAGACATCTGGCTAACCATTGCATCTATGCATTGTTGGCCCACCCACAAATAAGCAGATAGCTCCAAGTAATGCCTTTGCTGCTCATGAGCCTTTGTAGATCGTTTTTTTCAACTTAGGATACCAAGAGAATGAACCAAATGTGTATTATCGAAGGTAAATGTTTGTTTTAATAAAATTTGCTCTGTCGGAATCATGGAAGACTAAACTTTGGGTTGCATTTCCCTTTCACTACAAATTAAATAGCCATAACAAGCTATTATTAACCAACAACAACTAGATAGTTAAATATTTACTTTTTAGAATATTGTTCTTCTTTTAATTGATGAATGCATGTAATACACACTGATTCTAATAGTAAATATGCAATGGTAATGTTTTCAGAAAATAGATATTTACTTTATTAGCCACTAGTGGGGAAAGCCAGTCTATTGTGGTGATGGAACCACCGAACCAACCTGCCATTTTCGGAAGAGCAGGTCCATTGTGGTAAACAGAACCACCCTGCCATTTTTGGAATCCACCTGGATGCAGCTTATGCGAATGCTTAAAAAGTGGCGTTTTTTTTTGTGTTTGTTGATTTCCCCCCCCCAATAAATCGTAATGTGAAAAGTGTTAAAGTGTAAATAAAAACATATACAGTGTTTCTTCGTAATGTTTTTTCATATGCGTAACAAATGCTTAGTAAATGCGATGGTTATATTACAAAACACAAGTCCACATTAACAAATTCAACATGCATACTTGGTGTATAAGTGTGCATAGACATGGCATAGAATTTGATTGATCAATGTTGCTGCATCATATGTTGCAAAACGATAAAGTAACGCTGACATATATAATATTATACATATAGTGATTGTCGATGATTTCAATATTTTACGTGTACCATTGAAAATCGCAATAATAATGAAGATCTTCCAAACCTCTTGTCTACATATATGTAGTATTGAGTGAGAAAATGATTAAAGAGGCAGTAAAGTCCTAATGTTATGCTCTGCATGGTTGAAGCTTAGATGATGTCATCATAATAGCTACATGCCTGTCTACTTTCCAATCTTCGTTCTCTTGTTCTACTTTGCACACATTCTATTATGTAATGATTAAGATGATAAATGTGTGTTTTGTTGTTGTGTGATGTGTGTTATGTACATATACTGTATATATGTATTGTGATTCTCTTCCACTTATGTTCATCTATATAAAGCAGTATAGCATTGTTGTCCTTCCAAAAAGCGACAACTATAATATTTTCTACTAATTTCTTTGAATTATACGAAATTCCTAATGGTATATTATGTTTAAATCCTGATCATTAAAGGGACACTAAAGCCATAATTTATCTTTCATGATTCAGACAGAGAATACAATTTTAAACAACATTTCCAAAGTACTTCTATGATCTAATAGCTTCATTCTTTATATATCCTTTGTTGAAGAAATAGCAACGCACATGGGTGAGGCAATCACAGAAGGCATCTATTGACATTTGTTTTGGTTCGGTTCGGATCGATTCGGATTTTTTCAAATTTCGGTTCGGATCCATTCAAATTCGGAAAAATTTGAATGAATTCATTTCGGATCGAATAAATTTGGCCTGGATTCGGTTCGATTTGGTTCGGTTTGGAAATTCGGAATTTTGGTATGTGTTAGGTGGGATATGCTCGTGTATTAGACTAGTATTATGTACTGTATATTAGGTGTAACCCATAGCAGAGTGATATAACCTAATTACTGTACAATACTAGTGTATTCCATAGGCCATCCGAATCTACCGAATAAACCCGAACTAATTCAGACTTTATTCGGTAGATTCGGCACTATTTCAATTCGGAAATTCGAATCTATCCGAATCTCTGAATTTAACGAATTCGGCCGAATTTCCGAATCGATAAGAAACGAATCGCACATATCTAGCATCTATGTGCAGCCACCAATCATCATCTACTGAGCCTATCTAGATATGCTGTTTATCAAAGGATATGAAGAGAATAAATCAAATTGTATAATAAAAGTAAATGAGACAACTGTTTAAAATTGCCTTTAAATATGTGTTAATTCTTGAAACTGATTTCGTATTTGTGATGATACAATTGATCGTGATTTATAGTTGATGTAATGTAATTTACTAAATGATTTTGACCTTGTACTGATGTTCACACATATAAAATACATAACTACAGTGGCAAATAGTATATTTCGTGATCTATATGTCATTGCGGGACCTACGCAAGAATGATTGAATTAGTGCACCCCGTAGACCGCCCGTATTACGAGTTTAAAAGACAAAATGATTGCGTGCAGTACGGAAAGAGGCCGGTCGAGTACACAAGCACGTATTTCCCATAGAAGTCAATGGAGGAGAGAAATTGAAAGAAAAAACTTCCAACACTCCTGTTGAGCGCTAATTGAGTGACGTCATGTCATTCTGTGAAAAAGTACATGAAATCGTTATAATTTCATAATTAAAATATGTTTTGTGTATGTAATCTGCTGTATATTGTTTGTATGTAGCGAATTATGTATGTATGTGATGATATTTGTACAGATCTATAGCTAAATGAGTGTATGTTCATGTAAGTATATGTGAGTCAATGTAAAATGGGTTTGTGTGCATTTTTTTTCGAACACCCGAGATCTCGTATCTTTAATACGTTAAATATATATTTTTGTTTAAATGTTCTTAAAAATTAATTTATTGTACAGTGTTTGTATGAGTGTAAGTATACTTTGTATAATATTTTTTAAGTGATTAGTTTAAGGTTTTTGTTTGCAATATATCAATAACTACTGGTCTTGGATAGCGTTATGGATTTGTGCATAGATGGGGATTTTTGTTGCGCTATGGAGGTTTTTTTCAAACTTCTACTGGCGGCATTATGAAAATTGATGCGTTATGGGTCATAACACTACAATTTGAGTCATAACACACAACTCGTAATCTAGCTGATTGTTTCCTTTTATTTTCAGCTCAAAGATTGCTGTTTATCTCAGGCGTGCAAACTTACAACAAAGTTTCTAACCAATAAGATCTTGTTAAAGAGCACTAGCTTAACAATATTTCTGTCTATGTCTATATATGTATATATATGCAGTTATATATTTATATGTGTGTATATGTATTTACATAAACACATAAATACATATGCACACATACAGGGAGTGCAGAATTATTAGGCAAGTTGTATTTTTGAGGATTAATTTTATTATTGAACAACAACCATGTTCTCAATGAACCCAAAAAACTCATTAATATCAAAGCTGAATAGTTTTGGAAGTAGTTTTTAGTTTGTTTTTAGTTATAGCTATTTTAGGGGGATATCTGTGTGTGCAGGTGACTATTACTGTGCATAATTATTAGGCAACTTAACAAAAACAAATATATACCCATTTCAATTATTTATTTTTACCAGTGAAACCAATATAACATCTCAACATTCACAAATATACATTTCTGCCATTCAAAAATAAAACAAAAACAAATCCGTGACCAATATAGCCACCTTTCTTTGCAAGGACACTCAAAAGCCTGCCATCCATGGATTCTGTCAGTGTTTTGATCTGTTCACCGTCAACATTGCGTGCAGCAGCAACCACAGCCTCCCAGACACTGTTCAGAGAGGTGTACTGTTTTCCCTCCTTGTAAATCTCACATTTGATGATCACAGGTTCTCAATGGGGTTCAGATCAGGTGAACAAGGAGGCCATGTCATTAGATTTTCTTCTTTTATACCCTTTCTTGCCAGCCACGCTGTGGAGTACTTGGACGCGTGTGATGGAGCATTGTCCTGCATGAAAATCATGTTTTTCTTGAAGGATGCAGACTTCTTCCTGTACCACTGCTTGAAGAAGGTGTCTTCCAGAAACTGGCAGTAGGACTGGGAGTTGAGCTTGACTCCATCCTCAACCCGAAAAGGCCCCACAAGCTCATCTTTGATGATACCAGCCCAAACCAGTACTCCACCTCCACCTTGCTGGCGTCTGAGTCGGACTGGAGCTCTCTGCCCTTTACCAATCCAGCCACGGGCCCATCCATCTGGCCCATCAAGACTCACTCTCATTTCATCAGTCCATAAAACCTTAGAAAAATCAGTCTTGAGATATTTCTTGGCCCAGTCTTGACGTTTCAGCTTGTGTGTCTTGTTCAGTGGTGGTCGTCTTTCAGCCTTTCTTACCTTGGCCATGTCTCTGAGTATTGCACACCTTGTGCTTTTGGGCACTCCAGTGCCTAATAATTATGCACACCTGATATAGGGTGTTGATGTCATTAGACCACACCCCTTCTCATTACAGAGATGCACATCACCTAATATGCTTAATTGGTAGTAGGCTTTCGAGCCTATACAGCTTGGAGTAAGACAACATGCATAAAGAGGATGATGTGGTCAAAATACTCATTTGCCTAATAATTCTGCACTCCTTGTATATAGACATATATAACAGTGCATTGGAGCCCTTTGCAGTTAATTAAATGAAAACATGTGAAATCATAATATGCAATATTCATATTTAATAAAGCATTATACTGTGTATTTACTGTAAATATTTCACATTCCAATGTTCTGCACATAGCAGAATATGTTCTAAGTTTTTACATATAGAGATTCCAAAATATATCTGCATATATCTATACATATATAATCATATATATATATACAGTAAAGGCCTACTTATCAAGCCATCAACTTACTTGCATTTAACGGCACCAATACGCTCGCCTAACATCTAACATCGCGGCCGTGGACCTGAATACGTTCTCCATATTTAATAAAAAAGCTGTCAAAAAGCCACGCACCAAGTACGGGGCGATGAGCAGCGGACTGTTGTTAACTAACAGTCATCGATCTCGCTGCTATTTGGCTTTTTTTTCACAGCTTTATTTGTACACTGTCACTAAACACAGTCACTATACTAAACTGTTTAACCCCTATCCCGCTGCTCCTGGACCCCGCCGCAACTAAATTAAGTTATTAACCCCTAAACCGTCACTCCTGGAGCCCACCGCAACTCTAATAAACGTATTAACCCCTATCCCGCCGCTCCCGGCCGCCACAACTAACTAAAGGTATTAACCCCTAAACCTATGGCCTCCCACATTACTACCACTTACTAAACCTATTAACCCCTAAACCACCATCCCACCACATCGCCATAAACTAAATTAACCTATTAACCCCTAAACCTAATAACCCGCTAACCAGGTACGTGATTGAAAAACAGGTATGCTGGGCCGGAATAGTGGCGAGCGTACCTGTTAGATATTTGTTAACTAGCAAAAGTAGTCAGATAGTGCCGAATTTGCATTCGGAACATCTGTAATGACGTAAGCATCGATCTGTGTCGGACTGAGACTGGCGGATCGTATGTTACGTCACAGATTTCAACTTTTGCCTGTCTGTAGGCTTTGATAACTAAGGGGAATTAGGCTCTCCACAATTACGCTGCGGAATTCCAGCGTATTTGCGGTTGACGGCTTAAAAAGTAGGCCTCATTTTATATACAGTATGTATAGATATATATGTACCATATTAGCTTTAGATATATGTAGAAATATGTGTTTATGAATAAACAGAACATATTCTGCTATGTAAAGAACATTGGAATGTGAAATATTCATATTTTCATGTTGAGTTAGTGCACTTGAGAATATGCGAACAGATTAGAGCGAGTGGGTGTTTTTTCCTACTTTTTTTTTTCTCTATTAACTTCTATGGGGGAATAGCATATCGGGCACACAATATTCTAAATTAGGCTTTTTGCGTGCATCAGATTAGCGCGCGAGCTATAACGTTTTACTTTCAACCTGTAATACGAGCGCAACCCATTCGTAATCTGGCCTAATATGTACAATAAAGTGGAATGATTTTAAGAATTAAGTCAAATCTATTTTGCAAGTTACAGAAAAAGCATTTATTTAGCCCATTTGTACATAAGTATGAAATATATATACAAAATTACAATGGCACCACAACGGCAATCTCCCCAAATTGTTTAGTATGTGAGGTGCTAAAACAATGGGACTGTGCAGTGGTTACTTGAGAAATATGGGTTGTGGGAAATAGAAACCCACAGAAAAGCAATCTGTGCCTAGACTATACTAGAGAAACCAAAATAAATAAAACATAGCTTTTAATAAGTACAATTAAAAAAAAGGGACAAACGTATGAATTCTTATTTGCTAAAACAGAGCTGTGGGTGGACAAAAAAGTCTTGCTAAACATGGTTTATTCAGCACACAGCAGTTTCCATTAAACAAATCGTGTCATATAATTTTAGCTCTATGGAATCTGTTGGAGCTCTACAAATAACAGTTAATAATAATAATAATAATAATAATAATATTAATGATAATAATAATAGTAATAATAAATATTTAAAACAGGAAACAACTTGCTATGTTTAATGGATACTGCTATGTGCTGAATAAATATATACAGTGTACCAGACTTTTTTTTGTGGGGGGTACTGACCGGTATTTTTCATTTTCACTATAGGGAAAACTCTGCTAGGATTTTCCTTTCTGAGCTAGTTGGATTGCTCTCGTATTACAAGTTAAAAGTTACCAGCGGTAATCCAAATTGTGCTTAAAGTCGACAATCACAATCACATTTTCACATTCCCCCATAGGAGTTAATGGAGAAAAAAAAGTTAAAAAAAACCCCACTCTCTCGCAACGTGCAACGCTAGAAAAATATCTTCCTGGTGTTTTTAAAAAAAGAAGAGCGGTGTATGGCAAAGTGACCTACAGCTGAAATAAACTGGCTATAACCATAGTCCTGGAGGATACTAAGAACAGAGGATAAAAAAGTAAAGGTCGAAAATTTCTACCATATAATCCGGAGCACACCTAATAACAACAGAAGCAAGCAGAGCTCAGGAACAAGGCTGGGGCTAACATCTACGAGAATACGGTTTGAAGTAACCTTACAGTGGAAGCCTAAGAAGAGTTCCTATCTTACTATGAACACATACATTACCTCATATGATTGAGGTAATATCTGATAAGAAGGCTATCATCTACTTTATCATCACAATATAATATTGGACTGTTTAAGAAAAATAACTTTTTGTGTATAAAATATTTCACAGGGGCTAAAATATTAGCCTGATTTGTTCTTGGTCACATATGTAAGAGTATGTCTATATAGACCATATTGTAGATAGAAACCTAATCGGTGCACTGTTTTCTCTTATTGATTTTCGCTTTCATTTTTATTTTAAACAGTGTAAAGGGTACATTGAATGAATTACATGCAGCACGATTACACCTATGTATACATTATCCTTCCTTAAGGAAGCTGTTTTATACAGTTTTTTGACACCTAAAGATTTTAAATGTACATATAGTAACAGAGTAATTTCATAACAATCTATAACACATTTGTCTAGAATTTTCAAAAAGTTTTCAAAAGTTTGAGCGCTGGTGACTTTTTTCTTTAATAACAAAATATATATTTATACCTATATATTATATTTATATATATATATATATATATAATATATATATTATATATATATAATATATTATATTATATTATATATATATATATTATACATAGGTATATATATATTATATATATATATATATAGAGAGAGAGAGAGAGATAGATATCTATTTAGAAATATATAGAACATATTCTGCTATGTTCAGAACATTGGAATGTGAAATATTTACAGTACATACACAGTATAACGCTTTATCATGAATATGTTTTTACATGGTTTTGTCTATTTAACTACTCCAATGCACTTGGCTCCAATGCGTTAGCAACAAAAGTGAGTACACCCCTAAGTAGAAATGTCCAAATTGGGCCTAATGTGTCAATATTTTGTGTGGCCACCATTATTTTCCAGCACTGCCTTGGGCATGGAGTTTACCAGAGCTTCACAGGTTGCCACTGGAGTCCTCTTCCACTCCTCCATGGCAACATCACAGAGCTGTGTGTTTGGGGCCGTACTCGTTATTATGTTGGAATACTGCCCTGCGGCCCAGTCTCCGAAGGGAGGGGATCATGCTCTGCTTCAGTATGTTGCAGGACATGATGGCATTCATGGTTCCCTCAATGAACTGTAGCTTCCCAGTGCCAGCATAACTCATGCAGGCCCAGACCATGACACTCCCACCACCATGCTTGACTGTAGGCAAGACACACTTGTCTTTGTACTCTTCACCTGGTTTCCGCCACACAAGCTTGACACCACCTGAACCAAATAAGTTTATCTTGGTCTTATTTGACCACAGGAGATGGTTCCAGTAATCCATGTCCTTAGTCTGCTCGTCTTCAGCAAACTGTTTGCAGGCTTTCTTGTGCATCATCTTTAGAAGAGGCTTCCTTCTGGGATGAAAGCCATGCAGACTAATTTGATTGCAGTGTGCGGCGTATGGTCTGAGCACTGACAGGCTAACCCCCCCATCCCTTCAACCTCTGCAGCAATGCTGGCAGCACTCATACATATATTTTCCAAAGACAACCTCTGGATATGATGCTGAGCACGTGCACTTAACTTTTTTGGTCGACCATGATGAGGCCTGTTCTGAGTGGAACCTGTCCTGTGAAACTGCTGTATGGTCTTGCCCACCATGCTGCAGCTCAGTTTCAGGGTCTTGGCAATCTTGTTATAGCCTAGCACATCTTTATGTAGAGCAACAATTCTTTTTTTCAGATCCTCAGAGAGTTCTTTGCCATGAGGTGCCATGTTGAACTTCCAGTGACCAGTATGAGAGAGTGTGAGAGCGATAACACCAAATTTAACTCACCTGCTCCCCATTCACATCTGAGACCTTATAACATTAACGAGTCACATGACACCATGGAGGGAAAATGGCTAATTGGGCCCAATTTGGACATTTTCACTTAGGGGTGTACTCACTTTTGTTGCCAACGGTTTAGACATTAATGGCTGTGTGTTGAGTTATTTTGAGGGGACAGCAAATGTACACTGTTATACAGACTGTACACTCACTACATTATATTGTAGCAAAGGGTAATTTCTTTAGTGTTGTCATATGAAAAGATATAATAAAATATTTACAAAATGTGAGGGGGTGTACTTACTTTTGTGGGATACTTTATATATATATATATATATATATATATATAAAACTTTTTAATGCAATAATATTTTAATATTTTTTATTA